>NW_019174704.1:3366184-3440289 GCF_002260705.1 Seriola dumerili
AGTTAGTTAGTTAGTTAGTTAGTTAGTTAGTTAGTTAGTCAAAAACTCTATTGCCAATAAATCAGCCAATAGTTGTAGTGTATGTCTGTCTATGTGAATTCATGAGGAGACTGTAACGTTCCTCAAATGAATACATGAAACAAACATAAATTACATATTTCCATCATGTTTTCTACATGGTTCTCCACTGTTGAGGTTCAGCTGCTGCTCTTTCAACTGCATCATCTCATTGCACTTTCTTTCTCTGCAATGACACCCAACTGAAGAATTGCACCACCAGCTGTTTATCACGATGCCAATAACTCCCAATACAGAGAGAGTAGTGGTATTATTAAGTGGATAGAAACGCGCTTGAACTTGCATTTTCTTTTGCTGAATTCCAGAAATTCATTTAAAATTTGTGCTAAATTTGGAAACTCGGCTATTGTTTCTAAATTACCTTTAAGCCTAGCATGGTGTTTCTGTGCTGGAATTTCTTGTTCAGTGGATGCAGATACCATGTTTTGAAAAGTCTAAAAAAGCATTGGATTTAGTTCCTAGAAGGTATTAACAAGTCTTAAATGTCATTTACAAAAGTCTTAGATATTTTATTCTTTCCTACCACAGAGAGTAACATTAGTTACAATGTTTTTTGTATATGTTTGCAGCTAAATTGCCTTCTGTGCTGTGGAAAAAGTATTAAAATGTCTTAAATTGCATTTGGTAGCTGCAGAAAACCAGTGTCACTCATCAGTTGACCTATACACCCATACCGACCTATCTGGAATACACTAACATCAGTCTGTATATTGTTCTGTCTGATTTATTGGTCTAGCTATATAAGTTGTTTTGTTGTTGACCCTTTTCACCTTCTTCATTTGTTCAGGGTGACATCATCAAAATGGAAAAGAGCAATGATAGGTTGGAGCAGCAGATCAAGGCAATGGCAAACGGCTGTGACAAAGTCAACTTAAAGCACAAAGAAGACATCAGTTCCCTCGAGGAAGACATACAGAAGATCACTGTCAATATACAAGTGCGTCCATGACCAGCTATAATTACAGTAAATTTATAAGTGATGGGCTCAATCTAAATGGCTGACATGTCTTTTATTGGTTATTTCCTCTTATCAAGGTGACCAATAAAGAACTGGCACTGTTCCAGCACAAACTGGAGGAGGAGGTGAAGAAGGACCAAAAGGAGAAGAAAGCCAACCAAGAGGTGCTGAAGTCCCTCAAGCTGGAGATAGAGGAGTTGGTGGAGGAACACGGGAGGTAAGACTGAAGTTGATGAGGGTGGATCACCGGGATCAGTTTATATATTTGTATCCTCCACGTGTCCTGCATCTGTTTATCCAAGCATCTCAGCTGTCAGCTTGAACATGAAACAATCTCTTATGCCAAGAACTCCTTATAGTGGGTGGTCAAAAGTGCTTTTACAGATGTCACATCTTGGTAGTCTTTTAATTTTTATTTGGAATGACGGTTGAGTTGTACATGTTTTATTGCATGACCATCACATTCCTGTTTTTGACTTTTAGAATAAGAAGAATGAAGAAAAAAACGAACAACTAAAAAAACAAACAAAAAAAAAAACAACTGTACATTGGTCCTTGATACATATGCATATGTATACTGTGTACTTTGTGTACATTTACACCTGTTTACACCCATCTGCACTCTATAAAATAAGGCAAAATAGAGTAGAAAGAAAAATGAAACAGGAAAAAAACAAGAAAAAGAAAGAAAGAAAGAAAAAATAAGGATTGATCTATAATTATTGTTATATATTTGTGTCATTTTTTTCCACACATAGTCTGGTCCGAAACATCCGAGAGAAGAGAGCCAACTATGACGCAAAGCTTAGTGATTTCCTTGAGCTGGGGTAAGTGGTGAGAGAGTTGATAGTGAAGCATTGACTAAAACCCTCCTGGGTTTTTTTAACTTCTTTCTCATTGTTCCTTCAGCAATCATTCAGCAACTGAGAAAATGAGTCTTGAGGATGAGATCAAGCGCTGTAAGGTCTTGTTCACCTCGGCTACCAGGAGGTCTCTCACAGCTCGGGTAGGTTCTACACCTTGACCCTAGACAGTCACATTTAATACGCTAGATCTTGTCTTAAAGGATACGTTGACAATACTCACACGTCGAAGCAGTTGTCAACCTCTGCAAATGTTCCTCCTTTCCATACTGGTATGCCAGCAATATTATTTCTGTACAGAATGAGGAGATTTAGGAAATTATGTCTTATTGGCTTGTATGAACAGTGTGTGTGTGGTAGCAGCAAAAAAAACTGTTTCAATGTGCAAAACTAGTAGGAACTTGATGAGTGAGGATAATGCCATATATAATAATTTATTATAATAAATAATAATAATAGTTTTTATTTATTAACTATGATTCTGGCTGTATGTTTGGAGTCACTGTCCTGCTGCAGATTGAATTATATTGTGTGATGGATAAGAATCTAAACATCTAAAGTGCCTTAAACATTGTTTGCACAGTACTGTACCATATAGGCATCTGACTATTGTTTTAAGACTGACATGAAAAACTGATATAACCCTGCTTGGTTTGCTCCTCCAGTTGTCTGTAGTGGAGAGCAACCGGGATCAGGGTTTGTACGGCCTCTACAGAGAGCTGGCAGATGCCAAGGCTTTGCTGACCAAACTGGATGAAGCAGTGCACAGGTAAGATGAGTGAAACCACAGCTGTGGCTCAGTCCTGCTAATTGCATGGACTAAACATGGACCGGATAGTACGGGATTTATGTGTAATGCCCTTCATCTCTCCAGATACCCAAACCAAGACCTGGAAATGACTAGAAACAGCTGGAGAGTCAGTGTCCAAGAAATTGAAAAGAAAATCTCCACTGCTGAGGTACATGAAAACTTTACCAAAATGTTTACAAACCAACCAATTGGAATACAACATGAAATGACAGAGAATACAGCGGCCGATGTGACATAAACGTGTCATTTTCAAATAAAGTTTTCAAAATTGTATGTGACTCTGGTCAAGAGGAAAACCTTATGGACATTTTCAAAACATTAGAGTGGAGCTGATGGATGACAAGAGCTAATGACATGTGTCTGGTTTTGTGCTTTTTTAAAAATGTATATCATAGCACTACAATTCACCAGGTGATCACACAATCTGATATGAGAGTCTCACACTGCAGCTTCTTACCTTACTATTTTGAAAGCGTAGTTGAAAAAATTTAGTTTTTTTTGTAATAGAGTATGAACATTTGGGAGACGTAGCAAATGTTTCCAATATGTTTGTGATGATTTTGGTGCAAATACAAAATTAGACAAGTTCATCAGCAACATAGGATTGATTTGTGCACAGCATTCACAGGAGTATCTTCCCAGCTGCTGAACACAGCACATCATGATGAGGACTGAATGCTAAACCAAGACTATTTATTATTCTTTGTATGTGTACTATTTGAAGAATATTAAGAAAAGCCATGAAATATGCAATGCCTTTCTTACATATGTTTAACCAGTTGTTTAGTTAAGACTTGACTCTATATGGTCCACAGACACAGTACCAGGAACAGATTGATCAAGCGAAGAACGGCAGGAGAGTCAGTGAGTTGTCTCCAGTCAACATCAACAACCAGTCTGAACCTCCAGCACAACCAGTAAGACTTCTCACCAGATCAGCCACACCAGTTTTTCTTTTCTGTTTTATATCATTGTAAATTAATATTTTGTACAACTGCAATTAGACTGAGTTTTTGTAGGTCCAATAACTCCAACTCACATCAGTTCAGGAGTCACATTCTTTAGTTAAACTTCATATCAGTAATTTAAGATGATAACTGCAGTAGTTTACAGATGTTATTTTAATGTGTCAGATACATATTTAATCAACATTTAGATAAATATAAGCCTTGGATCCCTTGTACTAATTAAATGTTTAGTATAAAACTGTTAACTGTTTCCTTTTCTGTGTGAATGTTGCAGCTCTCTGTGACAGCCAAAGAGTTTCCCACTCAGTCTTCAGCCCAGGCGTCACATGGCGCCCCCTCGCCCACCCACAAGTCTGCAGCTGAGCCACTTGCCCCTCCGGCTCAGACGCAGCACAGACCTCCACCCAGGGCACTGGAGCATCTACACAGCACTGTGTTTGACAGAGCCATGGAGCGCCTGTCCACCATTTTCCCTGACTATACAAGGTAACACTGGACCACTGATGGCTACATTAGACACACTTTTGACTGCATGTAACTTACCTCTTCATCAGCTATTTTAAAAAGGTCATTTTTCCCCACAATTAGTTGAAAAATGTACAAATCAAATAGTACATAAAGTTCTGCTAAAACAAATGTTCAGGTATGTTTCTGTTTTTAGTGCTCTCTACTAGAGTTACATGGATGAATATTGGTTTCAGCCAATAAGCAACAAGACATTATAGGACAGAAATACTAAACTAGGTTTGAGATCATTTGGAGCCGATTTCACCATTACACAGTTTGTCCACCAAAGAGCTTTTTTCCAACTATAACGTGTCTGGCTCAGCGTGTATCCTGGATCTAATTCTTAAAAGACAAATCTGAAGGATCTGTATCAAGATTATTTATGTTTATATTTTAAAAATTACTATTGGCAGATTATTATATACAATTTTATTTGGGTCTCAAAAAACATTTTTAATTTTTGCCTCCCAAATATCGATATCAGTGATTACCTCAAAAATCGCATATCAGTTTTTGTTAACATTATCCACTTGTGGACTGTGATGAATGGAAGTAAACAAAATTAGGAAATGTCACAGCACTGAGTTTGAGCTTAAAAAGAACAAATCAGGCAAATTTCCACTGGCAGAACATGTGGGTAATAAAATAAATTTTCTGTGTGTGTGTGCAGGTTGGACTTGATGAGGTTTGTTCAGGAGTTCCGTTCATCCAGCGGTGGAAGCCTCAGCAACATGGCGTTGCAGGATGTGGTTGGTGGAGTGACCCAGTTGATCCTGGACCATCAGGTAGGTGTGGTTTTGTAAAGGTTTTCACTGGTCCGTATTTCTGAACCTCACCTGAAACAGATCTCTGGAAAACCAACCCAAATCTCAAGTACATACATGTAAATGAATTTAAAAGAAGAGAGTGAGCCAGTACAAAATATAGGTTTATTAGGCCCAATCAAAATCTTTTGTCCACTTCACATTTCACACAGTCCGTCTGCATCAGAAAACAAATTCGGATTCGCCACATGATCAGATTAAATGTCTGTCCATTGACTAATTAGGGCAGACAAAATCATGTGTGGGGGAGTTTTTTTTTTTTTTTTTTAAAGCTTGTCTATGAACTTCACACACTCAGCCACTCTCCTGTCGAGCTCTTGGAATCAGAATTATTTTCTCTGGCTGTTTGAGCTCCTCAATTATGACATGCAGTGACACTGTTGATTCTTGGCGCTTGATAGATGATTGTGTTGGCTGTTTTTCCCTTTCCCTCTCAGGAGAAGCTCAATTCTGTCAGATCCAACATTGTGGGACGTGGGAGTCCAGCTCAGTGTGCTACTCCCCCTTTGGTAAACCCAGTTACCGTCTGGCAGCCAGTTGGATCCCACAGAGCCACACATCCCAACGCAGTAAGTCCAGAATCATCCAACAGTACAAACTGTACTGGCATTATTCATTATTCAAAGGTTTTGACTTAAAGCAGCAAAAACTGTTGACCCGAAGCAACAGAAAGCAAATTTGTAGGTAAACACAAGGATTAATGGATGGATCTTCATGTTGCAATCAAGACTTTGGAGAAGAAATAAACATTTTAACACTTTATCAGTGTTGTTAACCCGCTGTTTGTGCCTCTGTAGGCTACTGATTGTGTCCCAGAGCACTTAAAAGACATAGTTGATTTTAGAAGGAAAATTATCCTGGATTAGGGATGAAACGTTTTTGATTATCAATTAATCTGTCACTGGAGTGACAAATCGTTTAATCTAAAGGCATCAAAAAAGATGAACATATTTCCAAAATAAGCCGTTTCCCATTACAATTCACCAAAGTCCAACTTAATAATGTCAAATTTTATTTAGAGAGCACAGCACTATACAACGTAAACAGAAGAAACAAGCAACTACAATGGTGAGATTTGAAGAGATGAAATACAGAATAAAAACAAGACACAAAAAATCAGGGTAAGCTATGCAATAAGAGTTAGTGATTTTAAAAGAGAATATATTCTCACATCAGCAAATCTCTTCAGGCAGAAGATGGATTAGATGGAAAGACCATGTTTTGGAGTAAATTTAAAATATGTTAGTGATTGGTATGCTAAGATACTAATGTAGCAGGAGTAACATGTACTATGTTCACCATCTGAGTTGAGTGTTAGCATGCTAATAGGCACAAAACACAAAGTACAGCTGAGGCTGATGGGAATGTTATTAGTTTAACAGGATTTGATGTTGGTCATGAACCAAAGTATTGGACAAATAAAGCGTTTGACCTGATGTTGGTGCTAGAAGAAAACTAAGCAGATCACTCCTGATGCAGAGGGAAACATGAATGTCTGCACCAGATTTCACAACAATCGTCTCACCCACACTGCCATGCGCAGAGAAAAAAAGCGTAACTTCCCTTAGACATTAATGAAGTACTCAACAGTACTGTCAGTCGTCTACAGTCTCCACTTTGGAGCTGACTGTGTGCGTGTCTTGACTGCAGCTCAACATGGAGGATCCCTGCATCATCTGTCATGATGACATGAGTCCAGATGACATCTGCGTGCTGGAGTGCAGACACAGCTTCCATAAAGAGGTGAGCAAGAATACTGGTATTTGATACTTAACACTTGACACAGGAATACTGGTGTTTCAATTGGACCATCCAGGGAGGATTTAATTATTCTTCCTGTAGTTACGGCTCATAAACGCTGCATGTTATCCTGCAGTAAATTCCAAACTGCTGCGCTGCAGCGATAAAATAATTGTTCCAATTGTTCTCAGATTAGCGATGACTAACTATTTCTCTTGACAGAGAGCTGGAAAAGAAAACGTGTTCTTGGATATAATCGGTTTAATGTAGACTTCTTCTTAGAAGGTGCCCTGTGGAACAGATCTTTGTTTAGATTTAGTGCCACCTTGAAATCATGGAAATGTGTTGAATTAATTTCTTAGCTCATAGAACTACTTTTTTGTAATATTTTAAATTTTATATTGCATTGTTTACTAGGGCTGGATTTTTTTTCCAAATTGTGATTTTTACTTAATTGATGCAATATTGATTCTTAATCCTTTGACCGATCTTTGCATTGGCACCATTTCTCAGTAAACATTCATCTGTGCTGAATGTTGTATGTGTGCAGTGGGTACTTGTTGTAAGTGGTTCAGTTAGGGCTCTATGTATGAAATGATGTATAAAAGATCTTTGTGGAAACTGAGTTATTACAATGTGCACAAAAAGGTTATTTGAAGTTTAAAAGTATCAGATGAACAGGCGACGGTCGGTTTTAATGTGCTGCACTTATTCTGTTTGTGTTCAGTGTATAAAGTCATGGCTGAAGGAGCAGAGCACCTGTCCCACCTGCAGAGATCACGCCTTGTTGCCTGAAGATTTCCCTGTGCTGCCTGGCAGGAGACGCCAAGCCCCATAATGTCTTAATCCAGATTGTCTTGTTCTTCATTACTTAAATGTTTGCTTTTATGTTAATAATTTGATTTTACTTATTGTTCCATTAAAATCTCTTTTTTGTATCATTAAATTGTTGATGTGCAAGAAGACAAGAGTTTATACTCTGAAGAAATAAAACTTGTGTGTGAGCACGTCTTTGTCATATCTTCATCTGTCACATCCCACAATGGTCAAATTAAGAATTTCTGAAGGTAAACCCTGCTCTCTATTACTGCCATTAAGATCACAGGTTTGTGCAAGTGTGTGTGTTTTTTTTAATTAACTAAGAGCCTTAAAATCCTGGAAAGTCCTAACACTTCTTAATGAGTTGTAATGTCTCTGATCATCATGGTCTGCAAGAATGTGATGTTTATTAAATTGAAATATAACTTTCAGAAAATCAAAGATTTTCTCTACATTGATATTTATTATTAA
Organism: Seriola dumerili; assembly: GCF_002260705.1. Classification (NCBI taxonomy): domain Eukaryota; kingdom Metazoa; phylum Chordata; class Actinopteri; order Carangiformes; family Carangidae; genus Seriola; species Seriola dumerili. The sequence goes on from NW_019174704.1 coordinate 3,374,224, forward strand.
TTCATGAAGGAAAATCTTAATTCAGACTGGGCTCTATTAAGTCACATTATTCATCAGCAGACTCACTCTGGGTTAGCATTATTTCTTTTTCCGGCTTTAGAGGAGCTGTTGCATTATGCAGAAAACCAGTTCAGATCTCCACAGAGAACAAAACTAGGGCAGATTCATGTCCTCTGCACAGGACAGGTTTGTGGTTTCAAAACGCACAGTCCTGCTGTTTGTCGTATGAAGGGTCAAAGTCAGCAGCAGCAGGCCTCCAGGGATGTTACCCGAGTGCTGGTGTGAGATCCAGATTCAGACTCTGCAAAGCTTCAGGGGGAAGTTCTCTGTGATCAGATGGTCATCATGAAGCACGATGACAACGTTGACTTCGAACTCTGAAGGACAAAGAAACATGGTCGCATCACAAGAACAGAAGTGCAAAATATCAGACATTTTTGTGTGTTTACTGTAAAAACAATTGCATTGTAGGGGGTTATGTGCTGACTATTTCCCTTAAATTTAGTACTTAAAATATTATTACCAAGAAATGTAGTAAGAAAGATAATTGACAATTATCCTTTAAGAGTAGACTTTACTGGTACTGATGTAGCTGTAAACAGCTGCAACAATTTGTTGATTATTTGATAGAGAGAAAATTAATTGGCAACTATTTTGATAGTTGATTAATTGTTTTAATAGTTTTCCATGTTGAAATGCGTAATTTGCTGATTTTCCTGGCAAATTGTGACTGTACACTGCAAAATGAGCATTGGAAAATTAGAGCAGGCACCTTTCCCTATTTTCTGATATTTCAAGGACAAACTGATTGAGAAAATACTCAAATCCTAGATTATTAAATATTGAAAGTAATCGTCAGTTACAGCCCTACAGCAGGCCCCGCGTTATATATGCACTATTGCAGCTCTGGGAGGGATTACACTAAGAAAAATGAAAATTTATACTAGGGCTGCATGTACAAAAAAATCATATTGCGATTATTTTGGCAGATATCGGGATTGTGATTTCAGTTGGAATGGTCTTTTTTACATTTCATTTTCACTGAAAATTTTTTTTAAATAATGATGTGATTTTTGTTGGGTCTTATACCAAACAAACGTGTTCCTTTACGTCAGGAGAATATGACTTGTTGTCTGGGGCGTCTCTGTAGCACCACAACGCTTATGGTGCTAACAATGCACAGCAATGTGATGCATTTTACTTTCATCAAAAGAATTACAGCTCCTGCGATTTGGTTAATGCACTTGGCCATATTGCAATTTCGATTATATTTCGATTAATTGTGCAGCCCTAATTTATATTGCATAAGTGAATGAAAACATTATTGTAAGAGTACATAAAGCAGACTGGAAGGCTTTACTGACCAACTTTGAAATTGGTGGTCTCCAGTGTGGGGCAGGTGAACAGCCTGGGGAAGATCATGTAGATGGGAATAGAGAGGCTGTGGCAGACATCACCTTCAGCTATCTGGATGTTCTGGATCTCTGTGGCATCTCTGGCGTAGCCTTCAGCACAACCTATACACAGCAGACGTTTAAAAAACCTGCAGCTCTGTTGCTGGAGAAGAAAGGTTGATTCAATCATCTGGCAGCACAAACTTACCACAGGTTTCTACTCGCACAAGCTGCAGTTCAATACTCTTGATGGGAACGTCTGAATTCTCCACCACCACCTCTCCCGTCAGCGGCTGGCTGATCACACAGTTGGTGGCGTCTAAATGGCCTCTGATTAGAAACTTTGGCAGTGAACTCCTCTGAAGACAGAAAGGAAGTTTGTCCTCTCAGTACAGCTTTAAATAAAACAAAATGATGCAATAAAATGAAGTTAAGGAGCGATGTAGCTTTCTCACCTCACGGATGTTTTGTAAGGTGTCTGGAGTGATGGTGAAGTTGACCGGAGTGGGGGCAACTTTAGCTTTCTGCGGCTGAAAAACAACCAGAGAAACAGATTCCACACAGTCCAACAAAACTAACATCTCATCTGAAAGAGATGCTGATGACAAGATCATTCCGAATCTGAATCAAATGATTGGATACGATATTCAACATAATCACGCAAGGCACTTCTCAGTTTTTCAGGTGCAGATGTGATGTATAATGCCCCAAACACATGTGGTGTTTGTGTCACACAAAAGAACAAAGATAAATCCACCTTTAATTTAGGCAAATCTCAAGAGACATTAGACAAAGATTGACCACACAAATATCCAGAGAGCAACAAATTTTTACTAAAAACAAGTAAGGTAATGAAAAATAATAAATGTCCTAAATCTGACTGTATGACTTAACTGCATTAAAACCCTGTGCTAGTCTGGTTTGAATCTTGATAACAGCTTTACAGTCCTAAAATTCTGTAGCTTCATACAACTCACAATGCCACAGGGAAGGAAACAAACAAACAAACAAACAAACAAACAAACAAAAAGCTCTAAACTCTTATTTAGATTATTTTTGCAGTTTATTTAAAATCACATCTGTTTCACTCACCTGACAGTGTACGATAAACTCACAGTTCCTGCTCAGGTCTTTGGCCAGCAGGGAGCGCTTCATGTCACAGCGGAGGGTGTACTGAGGAGAGGACACAAACAAGATAGTTTAAACAGAAAAACTGAATTTGAAACATACTGTACCACAACTATTTGAATATTAACTTTAAGTGATATACTTTTTTTAATTATCAAAATTATCTTCTGCATAAGATCTTGTTTGCTTTGGATTCATTTATATCTGAGTTTGTAGGTAACAGTGAGTCTTTGTGTACATGTTGTCCTGTTTCTGTCTGTTATTATTTATGATACACAATGTCCAGTTACAGTTTTGACAATCACTTCTAATAAGACTCAAGCTATGGGTCCCTCACTCACCTGAATGTTGACAAAGACACCGTGGTAGGTCTCGTACAGCACTTTGTTGCCTTTTGTGTTCAGAGGGAACTCAAAAGGGATCTCGGTCTTGCCTCCTGGGATCTTTCCTGCCTTTGCCACTTCAATGTTACAACTGATCAGCTGGATGGGCTGCAAAATGTGACGGAAAGGTCTGATTAAGACTAGCAACAGTTTGCCATTTTTGCTTTACTTCACAAGTTAATCCATTATCAAAATTGTAGCTGTTTTTCTGTTGATGGACTAACTGATTAACTGTTTCAGTACTAGTAAGTATTTACTTTTTGTTGCTTCTGTTCTGTCTTTATGGTGATGAATCTAACATCTATGAGGATGAGTGAGGTTTGACCTATCACGAGGAAGACATTTATTTGAACTTTAGACCTCCTGACTGAGAGCTGAAATTACTCAACTCCACTTCACACAGTTCACCTTGACAGAGTTGTAGAAAGCCTCGAAGACGCCGACACTCTTGGAGCTCAGCTGCAGGTTCACCAGTCCCTCCATGCTCAGAGAGATGCCGTGGTGCTGCAGCGGCTCCTTACACATCAGCACAATGACACCAGCCACCACTTCCTGCACAAAAACACACACTGCTGAGGTCCTGGCCGCTGCTCTAAGTCCTATGAAGATGCCCAAAGTGTGCAATCATCATTTTAATCTATTAAACTCTGATGTCAAGCCCTGTTAGACTAACTTGTACAATCAATGCATCCTTTCACGCCCCATTTTGATCACAGCTGAGGTTGCAGGTGAATGGTGCAGCAACCCAGGCAGAATTATCTGCACCAGTGTTGCACTGAATTCTGTGACCCATCAGATTCTGTGGCCTGATTAGGAATTTCAGTTATATTGCCAGTAAATAACTCTCATGTGCACCAGAGGGCAGAAGAAAAACTCCTTACAAAACACCCCTTACCATGCAGTTATTTAGGTAAATAAAGTATCTGTTCTTTTTAAAAAATATGTAAAACATCAGACTGTCAGAGCAAAAATGTAAAAAAAAAAAAAAAAGGCTTTTCATTATAAAATGACATCCATAACCCATAACCCCAACGCTAACCCTGTTTTTTCTATTCTATATTCTTTATTTAATTAATGCAAGTCTTTTTAACACATGACATAATCCTACACTGGCCAAAGAATGAGACAGGACAGTGGATGTGATTTAAAATTGTTTTTGATTACCTCAGCACAGAATCCCCAAACTGGGGTCAGTAATCATCTAATAAGTACCTGGGTTAGAGATGCACTTCTCCCATATAACTGATCAGTATCAGCCCAGATACTGACCTTATTGAGCAGATTGGGTATTATTAATAATAATAGTGCTAGGTGGGTGTACATTGAGTATAAATTGGTTTGGGAAAAAATACGTTTTCAAAAAATCAAAGTTTCACAAATCTGAGAGTAAATATCAAACAGGCTTTAACTACAGTGTCTAAAACCCTTTCACAGTTTCAAGAGGTTCAAAAAACGGAAGCTACAGGTCTGAGGGGGGTCACAGATATTAGCTCATCAGCTGCTGGTCATGTGCTGACAGGACGTCATCGCCTCCTAACTAACAAGCTAGTTAGTTATTTAGTCAGTTACACTCTTTTACTAAGTTAAATTCAACGCCAATACAGAAAAGCTGGCGTTAATGTTAGCTAAAAGGCTAGAGAAACAGTTAACGTTAGCTGACTGTAGTTAACGTACTTACCCCCTCATGATAAACTTTGTTTGCTCTTTTCAGTCTTATATCCAAAGTGACGCTCATGTCTGACCGTGACACATCAGTCAGACATTTAAAGAACTGATTGTTGAGGCTCTTTCTTGTTAATACAATAAAAATATCGGCGTTATTCTATTTACATCTGCCAAACTAGCTTGTTTCTTCCGCCGGCAGCAGTATCAACACAACGTCCGGGCCGATTCCTTCAGAATAAAAGCGGCATCTCAGTTTGCGTTCCTTGAAAACGTTTCCGGCTTAATTCCTTCAAAGTAAAATCGTACTTTCCACAAATCTAAAACAACTAAAGGCAAAGTAACTTAAGTACTTTACAAACCGAAACAAAATAAAATAAATAAATATCTAAATAATATTACTTTAAAAAAAAAAGAATTAAAGAATCAGTGTTCCACAAAATACAACAAATATATCCTCCCATTCACCTCTATGCAAATCATTGAATTCTGTTTAACCATGTTTTGACACATCTGTCTCTTGTGTTTCCACCTCCACCCTAATATAATGGAGATGAACAGAATTTAATTTATGTGATGTTCAAAGCATTCAGAAATGTAAAATGCAAATGCAATGCAATTGAAATGGGAATGCTGGCTTCTGCACAAGCTGAAGCTAAACTGTGTTGCTGGCTTGAATTTGTATGAAGCAGCAGTTGAAGTAATATTAGGGATAGGGAAAAAAGGGAAAGGGATGAAGAATGCAAACTGCAGTGTAAGCATATAGTGTAACTGAGTTAAAGAACATGCAGAAGGAAAGTTTGAATGATGTTTTTACGGGAAAGTAAGACTGTGTAGGAGGAGCCTATTCCACCAATAATCCAAAGATCTCACTGTAAATAGTTTTCACTGGAACTACTCTTTACTGAAGAAATAGTCCCAAGGAGGGCTGTTAAGAGTGTGATTTTCAATGTAATTGTCAACGCAGTGTGCACCACCAGCAAAATTCCTTTTACTGCCATTGTACTGCAGTGAAAGCATGAGCACAGTTAAACCCAAAACTATCTGCATCGATAGAATTTGTTGTACTGTGGTGACATCTTGAAGCTTAAGTGTTCACAGTCATAACATTTGAATTCTAGTATTTCAAGAATATATGGTGCATATATGTGGTAATCTCTGTTTATTCATTTAGGATGCTCTGATTGTCAGGAGTGCAGTGTTTAGATGTCTTTTCTAGCTAAGACAATAGTTTTTACTAAAGTAGCTGTTGATCAAAATGTTTGCCCTCTGTCTCTGAAAGTAAAAGATCAGTTGTGCTTTGGATTGAAAGATTGTTTTGACCAGATACAGTCACCAACAGTCAGCTGAAGCTTAAGTGTTGCCACAACAAGAGCTGACAGCTAAAGGCCTGAGAGAGTAGAGCTGCAGTCTGAATGTATTGTCTTTCAAATGGCTCGAGTCATTTATCCTTACATCCATTTTCTATCACCACAGTTACAGCAGGGGATCCTTTAATGAAGTAAATTTCAATATCATAGTACAAATTTACACTTTTAATTCCTGCATTCAAAACCTGACATAAATAAATGTAATCAGCAACAAAATGTACTTAAAGTATCAAAAGAGAAAGTACTCTTCATGCAGAATGGCCCCAGAGTGTTATGCAGTTATATATTACATTACTGAATTACAGATACATTATTGTCATAAAAATCTTGAAGTAGGAGTCAGATAAACTGGATCAACAAGTACAACACTTGTGTCTGAACTGAGTGGAAGTAGAAGCTGCATAAAATGTGATACATCAAAACTATACTTACAGTATTTGGGTAAATGTAGTTAGTTACTTTCCACCATTCACTGTTCCTACATAGAGTCATTATTAACTTCAATTCAACATTCAATTCAGTTTTCACAAAAATGAACACAACACTGTTATTTTTACTGAATAAAGACACATTTATTTACAAACCAAACAGTAATTACCAAACAGTAATTATTTATATTAGCCTCTGTATTATATACCCCCGTGTATCACCATTATACCCTCATAAGACTCATCTGTCCGAACTGAGTGACACATAACAATGCTTACATCTGATTTACAAGATTAATTACAAATTCAGTAACAGTGAAGCACCTGTCAGTGTGTAACAGGCACTAACATATTCTCATATTTATCTTCTCCAGGCAGAGAGATGCTTTATGTTTTAAAATTAGAAATCCACCTAAAAGACTGAAACTACAGGCGGCCATATGTTTCTGGACTGAAGCTTCCAGAAGTTCTGACCATCAGTATTTTTAAAGGAGCAGTCTGATGTTTTGGGAATAATGCTTGTTCAGTGTCACACACGTCCAGATGAGCAGCTTGATATCAGCTTCATTTCTGTGCATTAGCATAGCTTAGCACAAACACTGGAAACAGGGGGAAACTGCTAGCCTATAAGTTTGTCAAAAGTGAAAAATACACCTTCCATCAAATCTGTCTTATTAATTACATTACACTGTATATGTGTGTATATGTTATTTAGATATTTCCTGACCAACAACTACTGAGCATTATGAATATTAGCAACATTGCAAAAGCCCACATTCTGCTAAGCTAAGCTAAGCTAAGCTAAACACCACTCGTAAAACCAACAAGTTGTCATTTTTACTCTTCAAGTTTTGCACATAATGGACAAAAACAAGATATAACGTGTTACTGTTTCCAGTGATAATTGCTGTAGCTTCACATTTTGCATACAAGTGGTATCAATCTTCTCATCTAACTCTTTGCAAAAAGGTAAATAAGCGTGATGGAACACAGGATCTAAAGAAAAATTAAATTATTATTTAAAAAAGCCCTGAAGCATTTACAATTTGGGAACACTAAAACCCTCCACTAAAACCCAGTCTCATTAATTTTCTTTGGGGTCATCAACCCTCGTTATCCAACCAATAATTAAGAACAATTCTGGTATACTTCATGAGATTAAAACTTTGAAATTAATATTTTAAAAAAGACATCAGAATGATTAAAAGACGAAATAAAATGTGCAGAGAAATTATATTTTCATATCAGGTTTTCTAGTCTGCTGGAAAATTTGATTTACAAAAACAAGTATTGTTATGAGAAACAGGACCAAATCAGTTTTTATATGATATTTTACAACAATATTCAAATAATGTGTGTTTGAATTAGGGCTCATAGCCGTGAGAGTAACAGGCACAATACAGTATAGTACCACATTTATCCTCTATTCTTTTTTATAGTCCTCCTCAATTTTTAGCTTCTCTGTGTTGTTTCTGAGGAGGGCTGCATCGTTGCTCACTTGTACCTTGTCAAAAAAGTTGAAATCTGCCACATAGCGGCCACCAGTGGTGCTGAACAGCACCGGCTTGAACTCGTAACCCCAGAGGATCTCCTGGGGAATGTAAGATGTGCGGCTCTGACACGTGGCTGCCGTCGACTCCATTGTGGCATTGAGGGTGACCAGCAGCTCAAACTCTCGGGTGTGAAGGTTTTCTGCGTTCAGTCCTACCAGTGGGCTGTGATCGTCCAGAACGTGGTAGAAGGTGAGCGGGAGGATGAGGAAAGGGCACTCTCCACTGGAGTCCATCTGAAAATCAACAGAGGTCTGGTGGACTTGTGTCTTCTCGCCTTCCTGTGTCACATTTGAGTGGAGGAGCTTTCCTGTTAGCTGGCACTGGATCAAAAGGCTCTTCCTCATGTTAGCCACTCTCACCATCAGACACAGCTTTCCCTGGCGCCAGCAGATCACTGCCAACTGGCTGAACTTGATGGTCTCTGCCCGCTTCTTGGGCCGAGCAAGTTTGGCTAGAAAGGCACCAGTGACAAAGATCTCAGCCAGGCCGGTGATGACGAGCTGAGCCACCAGGGTGAAGATAGCCAGAGGACATTCCTCAGAAATATAACGAAAACCATAGCCAATGGTGGTCTGTGACTCCAGAGAGAAGAGGAAGGCTCCAGTGAGTGTCTCCACGTTCATTAGACAGGGCGTGTGGTTCGAATTCAAACCACCCTCAAAGTCTCCGTTGCCCATGCCAATGAAGTAAAAGATGACCCCAAAGAGGAACCAAGTCATGACAAATGTAGAAGCAAACAGAGTGAGTTTGTAGCGCCATTTCATGTCCACCACAGTGGTCCAGATGTCATGCAGGTACAGCTTGACCATGCCCTCCACGTTGTCAATCCGAACATTGTTGTGGCCGTCCTTGGACACAATCCTTCGCTTGACCTCTGCCTTCCTGTTGGTCATGTTGCTCTGGGTCAATTAAAACTGACAGTGTCTTCTTAGTTTTGCATTGCCAGGGGAAGGACTAACACAAAAACAGAAAAGATATGATTATTATCTCACCTGGAGCTATATTAATTTCAGTGTCATCCAAATTACAAAACAAAAAACAAATTTTCTCTGGTGTCTAGCCATGCTGATGTATTTGGTTTTAGAGATATCTGTCAGTAAGTATTCTGCCTACACCTCAGTACAATGGGGATGGATGGAATATAATATGTGCTGCTCAACTTGTCCTGCCAGTTGCAGTGTCATGGTTACTGTGGTACACTAGTACACTTATTAACTTATTAACCTTCTTGCTGAGAGTTAGATGAGAGGATTAATATAACTCTCATATGGGTCCATTCGATATAAAGCTATCGCCAGAAGCTGCTTAGCTTAGCTTAGCATAAAGACCAGAAACAGGGGGAAACAGCAGGGGTCTGTCAAGCTGTAACAAGGTCCACCAACAAGTGCCTGTGCAGTTCATAAATTAACATGTTAAATCTCATTGTTTACCTTTGGACAGAGCTTACTGTTTCCAATTGGATTTCCATTGCCCACTACATTTCCTTTTCCTTCTGTTTTTTCATGAAACATTTAGATGGTACTGGTAAAACAGTGCAAAGCGGTCTTATTACTTTTATTCTGCAATTATAGAAAATTTGATGAAATGCTTTATAACTATCTGCTAGAAAATAAACCCTGTAACAGAGACATGAGACCTCTGCATAAGTCCAACTTTATGATCCATTAAACACAAAAAGGCATGTTTCTGACAGAACAGTTATGATGTAATTATTCAATCTTTTTTATAGTAAATCTCACATGAAAAGCAAACAATTAAATATACAACTATTTGGAAAACTTCCAAGACCCTTCCCTGCTCTTTCCAGAAATTCAGACAAGCCTTCCGTCACCCAAATTTTCACAAAATAGAAATGCTCCAGTAAAATACCAGCACTTGGGAAATGTGAGCATGAGCTAAAACATGAAAAAACTTTGGTATGTTCCTTTAAAGTTGATCAAGATTTGTCTTCCGAAGGGGACAAAAAATACATTCAACACAAAAATTAAATGATGATCTTCAAAAATAAAAAAAATGACAGACTTAATGAATAAAAAAATATTTCACAAAATTCAATATATGGAAAAAACAGTGTCAGTGAGTGAGTGTCAGTGTCTGCATAACATCCTGCTGTCACAGACGGCTGTTACTTCTCACAGTTAATACAATGACAAAGTTGAAAGTTAATCTCGCAGTAAACCATTGCAGGAGCTCGAGAGGACACTTTAAATAATGATTGATCGGTTGATAAATCTGAGTGTATTATACTCATACTCATACTCACATCCCGTTGTGCTGTTGAGCTTGTTGAATAGTTACGGGTGTTTGTGTTCAGTTGTCTCAGGGTCACACACAATCTGTAAGATGAAGCTGCCAGAGAACATCTAGTTCAGTGTCTTCTTTCTCCTATTGTCCCGAGTTGTGAGCGCTGAACTTTGGCACAGAGGTATTCAGGTGAGAACAGAGATGAGAGACAAAGCCGAGCTGTAAACTCTGATCTACATGTGGGTTGGCTTTCATTCCTCCGCCTCTCCTACCTGTACACATGTGCGAACAGCAACCCTGAACACTTGAAGTTTGTTTTTGAGCCTTTTATGGTTGTTGTTGCTTTACACACACCCAGATTTACTGCTTCCAGTGCCTGACAGTTCTCTGAAGGGCACTTGGAATTCTTGGGCACTTTTGGTGTCACTACAAATAAAAGGTGGTCAGACTGAATTCTGGTCTAACTGAAAACCAGACAAGGCTAGTTTTAACATAATGAGTCTTTGGAGTTTTTGTAATGTCTGTGGTTGACAGAAATAGCTGAAGTTGAAGTGAAACACTGAAAGAAGTTGATGTGGTAGCAAAAATTGAAATTTAACAGTCAGTTGAAGTTTAAAAACTGAAAGGAGTTGAAGTGCAAGCACTGAAAGAAGCTGTAATAATAGTTTAAGTAATAAAAGGAGCTGGAAGTGTCAGTTGAAGTAAATCTCATTAACAGAGAACACAACTTGAAGCAATTTTAAAATGAAATAAATTATTAGAAATAAAATCAAGCTCTGTATCCAGTGAAAGGAGTTGAAGTGTCAACCAAAGTGTAAGCTCTGAAAGCAGTTGAAGTGTAAGTGGGGATTCAGACCTATGTTGAAACAACACAGGGGGCTGTTGACGGTCTGAACACGACCTTATACTGCAAACTTCAGGCATTGTCAGACAAATTGATACTAGCTGTCAGTGACAGACAATTACAGACTAGTGACCTCTTGTGGCCATTGGATCACAGATACATTATACATGTTTTCCAAACTGCGCCAAAACCACACAATCAATACAAATGGAGGAAACATGCCAAAACAAAAATATTTTGGCCATATTACAACAAAAAGACAAAGAAAATTGCTTGTGTCCGCACTAAAAGTTTGACTATGGTTTACACTTGTAAATAAGTTGAACTGTGAGGTTGAGATTAGTTGCAGTTCACTTGAAGTTAAATCCTGGAAGAGGTTGGTGTAAAATAAAATGTAAAAAGATGTGTCATTTGAAACGCGCGTAATAAAAGGAGTTGCAGTGTTGACTCAAGTGAAAGTGTGAAAGCAGCTGAAGTATCATGTGAGGTGTAGAAGGTGAAAGGAATTTGAAAGGTTGTATGAAGTAAAAGAGCTGAGAGCAGATAACTTCTGTCCAAAAGTCAGTTGAGTGTGAGCTGATGTGTAGGTGGTAGGAGCAGTTCAAACTGAAAAGTAATGGAAGTGGTATAAGTGCTGAGTGAAAATGAAGTTGCAGTTTAAGTGGACAAATCACACAGTGAACAATTTTAAACTGTTATGATACAGTATATGTTGAATGTTTCTTTAAGTCTTGACTGCTGGTTGTTAAACGCTATGACCTTGAGTCACACGCCTTAGCTTTGTTATTAACCTCATTGTTATTACCCTCATTCCTGGAAGCTGGATGTGTATGAGTGTGTGTGCGTGTGTTACTAAGGCATGAGATCACCAGTTGATTTCCATGTTCCTTGTTGTTGTTACACCCTAGAGTAACTGTGTTTTCAGTAATGGAGAAATGGAGATCAAATGGAGAGACAGGAAGAAAACATACTTCACACACTACTACTACTACTCAGGCTGTGAAAACTGTTTTATGATTTGTTCTGTTGCTCTGGAGTGAACTTTCCAAAGTTATTCCAAAAACCTTCAATTATAAAACTGTACAAATACATGTAGTTTTACAATTAATTAGAAGGATTTTGGATTCAATCTTGATTTTGACACAAAGCCAGTGTAATGAAGCCAGCACCAGGGTGATAGGGTGGAGATTACAAACTGTACTGAATTGTAAACATGTTTATGCCTCTCTCTCATCTGTCCATTGAAAGAATATGTCTGACCTCAAAGATTATTAAAACAGTCTCGTCTTTTTGTTGGGAGACACAGGTTTAACTTTGGTCTTAACTTCAAAATTGGTTACTTGTCTCCATCAAGGGACGATGAACTGGTTTATCCAAAATGAAGTAGCCCAACCCCACCTAGTGAACAAAACGGAGAATGCCATTTATGACTTAAAGTATAGATCAGAGTGTGTGATTTCATCATCTGATCACAGTTAATAATAACGATAATGATTTCCTTAAAGTAACTAATTAGATCGATAGTTTATACTTTATTCACATTAGTGTTTACCTCCACATCACCTAGCAGATATCACTCATAACATGAATAAAACAGAATGACCAATAGTTATTTTTATTTACAAAAATCAAGAACATTTTACACTCAAGGAGGTATCCAGTGTTTTGGATATGTCTGTCTAGGTATGTAAGCAGTGATCAATGTTGCAGTAGAGTCTTGAGTGTGTTGTGGTAATATTCAGATACAGCAGAATACACTTTAGTTCAGCCTAATTATTGACACTTCACCTTAACCTGTGCTTTAATGTATACTGAGTTCGCTGCTGCTGACTTTTGTTAATCAGACGTCACCCTGTAAAATGTAACAAAAACACACCTACATAAATGATAACACATGACTGACTCAAGTTAAGGTCAAGCTGGACTGAAGTGAAATTATCATGATGATGAGATGGTCATAATTGTTCCCAAGTGCCATAAGTGGGTTCTTCCTCTGGGAAGCATAAAATTGTTCAGTAAAGCTGAACGATTTGAATTATGCTTTAAAAGGGAAGGTCATAAGGTCCTCAAAATCAATAGGACAAAATCTCCGCAGACCACGAACACCAAAGCTCCTTTAATGACAATCCAGACATTAGTTTCTGAGACCCTTGGGGAGAATGTCACTGACAGACCCTGCCATGTACAGCGAAACAAAAAAAACAAAAACAACCTCAGCCTATATGAGGAGGTGTAAATAAATAAGGTTCAAGAAGGTGAGGTCATTGTGGGGGAGGGTTAGCAGTGGTGGCCCTCAGGATGCCTCGCAGCACCTTGTAGTTGTTGAGGGGTTGGTTTTCTTTGGGTGGGTAACAGGTCCCGCGATCTGTTGCATATGAATAAGGGAACCGCAGCACCCAAAGACCATCAGGCGGCAACACTAAATCTGTCTGCTCTGGATGGAAAACTGGGCAGGGAGGAGGACCAGGCTGTACCTGAAAATACAATATTGAAAGGATTAATATGACATATTTATTAATAAAAATACATTCATGCATCTCTAGTCAAACTAAATGTTGAATATTGCTACCAGACATGTGAAAGATGAGTTTAATCTCACAGGGAGTGCAGATATACAATGAGGTCCAAAAGTTTGAGACCACCTTCCATGCAAACTCCACACAGAAAGGCCCCAGGCCCCAGGTTTGAACCCAGAACCTACTTGCTGTGAGGCGACAAGTGCAAACCACTGCACCACAAAATATTCTGCTTGACTGGTTTTAAGACAAAATTCTGATCATCCGCTCAGAATACAACTATAGTAGCTTGTACACTGTCCTGGACAAAGCCCTGGGTGTCTTGGAAGTGAAGTGGAGTCTGTTTACCTGTGGGTTGAGGGTAACCTCTAGCGGAGCGTCAGGCACCACGATAAAAAGGCGAGCCAGCTGGGCGTAGTGAGGCTTCAGGCCACGGCCCTGGGAAGGAGAAGGGATGTACAGTGGCATATCGGTGTTTAGCACCCTGGTGGCGGGATCTTTGGCGCCCCCTGGCCCCAGCACCTTCACTATCTTATCAGGCCCAGAGCTAATGAAACGTCTTCCCCTGCTGTCTTCATACTCAAAGCCCACAAATGCACGAGCCATATCATCTCTCCTGCGACTCCTACCGAGCCCTCCCGTGCTGCCCCGCTTTCCCACCAGGGTCTTGTTGGGGGCTGGCCATGAGGAGGTGCCTCCGTCCAAAGGCTCCGTCAGGCCGGTATCCTCCTCTGACCGAGAGCGGATCACCAAGTCCCATGGTAAGAGGAAGGAGGAGCCGGGGAGGAAGCCTGGCTGTTCCAGACCGGTGTGGCAGTTGTATGACTTTGCTGGGCCCAGTTTGACCAGTGACCAGCTGGAGAACTTGGGTAGCAGGCCCTTGGGGCAGCCAGAGTGCATCATACCAGGGAGATACTCCACAGTGGATGGCTGGCGATCTACGAGGCTTGGTCTCTTTTGCTGGACTTGGGTGTCCGTGCCATCTCCATCAGCGTAGGGACCCAGACTGTCCGTGGACTGGCCCAGACTGAGAGCCAGGCTGAGGCTGGTGTCTCCGGGTGTATGGCTCTGGGCAGTGCTCGGCTCCTTCAGCCTCTCTGCCTCACCAGACCCTGAAGCCTCGGATGGGAGTCGCTGAGCTTGGTTGCAGGCTGGGGCTGGGTCAGGAGTGCTGGGCTGGAACACTGGAAACTCAATCCTCTCCAGCTTCCCACAGCATTTCTCCTCCAGCATCTATTCAGGAAGAGGAGAGTTAAAGAACATGTGTAGCAAAGACGAGGAAAAACTAATATCTGAGGTAGACTTGGGCAATGTGAGAATATTGTGTTACTATCCCTGCACTGTGGCTTAGCAAGAAACTACTACATCTGTTGAAGCAAAAAGACCGAAATTGGAACTAAAAGGACTGCAACTTTGGAACATAACCATTTGATTCAGACAGCGGACACCAAATGGGAAGGGATCTTTTTGCGGTCAGAATGGACAGAGTGAATAATTATAACGACTAATAACTCATTTAACGTACACAGTATTGTTTTAAGATAAAATATGAACCTATCCTTTCATGTCTCAGGTTGCACTGCCAGTGCGGGCAATGTTGCAAATCAATGAGGAAAAGGATTTCCTTTATGGCACTATTAAATTCAGATCTATGTGTGTGACGTTTGGCAACCAACTGAGAGAAGCTGCTCAACTGTGGTCGAGAGATTGTAGTGCGAATCCAAACCTGGTAAAAGTCATAATTGGCAGCCTGGATGTCAAACGGATCCTCCCGAGGAGCCTGTTTCCTGCCACAGTTACAGGAGCTGGTGGAGCGCCCCCTGCTGTTGTGGTTTAGGATGGGTGGGTTGCGATCCATGTCTGGCTTCTCTCCTGCAGAAATTAGAATTAGATTTCATGCATTTGTGTTGTTGGTTTCTATCCTAATTACTTTCAAATGTATATAAATATACACATATAGAAATGCATTTACATTAACACACACAGAACTGTCTGTATATTTTTGTAGAAGATGTTAAACTATCCAGCAGAGTGTTACACCCACAGTTAACCAAACGTTTCTGATTTCGTTGTTTCACTTAGTGCATGTCTAGCCAAAGCTGGCTGAAATGTCACTGTTAATGTAAACTACACAGGAGATTCCAGTGTGCAGATAATTATTATTATTTTATACCCTATATATTATCTTCACCAATGTCTGTCCTTATTAGCCCCGATGCACTGTAGCAGAGGAAAATAAAGTGGAAGAGAGTGTTCACCTGGCTGAGGTAGTAGGTGGAACTTGTGAACACAGTGCTGGTCAGTCAGGCTTCGCTCCTCACACAGCTGGTGGCCGTTACTCCAGAACTTGTAACAGTCCTCATGAAGCTGCAGTGCGTAGCGCTGAAAAGCCACGCCACGAGCATGCTGGCTATACACCCGCAGAGCTTGCGCCAGCTGGTTTTTGTGCACTGTAGTGGTGTAGTTATGAGGAAGGTTGGACTGGTAAGCGCTGTGAGCTAGTGGCAGAGCTTTCTGACACCTGTTCTCAGAGAACTTGGTGTCAGCGTCAAGAAAACCCTCCAAAACCTTCAGCTGGCTTTGCACTTTCGAGGCTAGCTCAGCTATTTCTTCATCTGTGTTGCTAATTAGGACTTGGTGGAGTCTGGAGGCGACCTGGACCCATTTGGAGTAGGTTGGCAATTCGAAGTGCGAAGGCTGTGGGTTGCGGCCGACACTATCATCAAAGCCTTTCTTGGTCAGCACCAGCTCTACATGCTGCCAGAGGAATTCCTTCAAGCTGCAGTCCACCAGCTGAGCGCCCATCGACATGCTGCCTGAATCTCCACTGCAGATAGACTGCCGAGCCGAGCGTCGCATCTGCTGGTAACGCCTCGGTCCTGACACCGACGTGGTGGAGTCTTGGTCACACAAGATGCAGTTGGACCGCAGCTGACCAAGCAAGGCACCTACAGGGTCCTCGTCTGCTGTTGGTATCACATACACAAATGCCTGGTTGGCGGGCACGGTGAACAAGCAGTTGCTGCTTTGGTTGGTAAGGACTCTGCTTTTACGGAAGATGCGATAAATTTGGTCCTCCAGGGCATGCTGCAGCCTCCTCCTGGGAGAGTGCTTTTTGGGTTTGTCTGGATTCCCTCCTGACTCTGAGCCGTTTGCAGAAACCTTTGGAATAACAAACAATAGAGGTGTCATTTAAATTTATATAAAACTCACTTGACTATTGTGTACCTCCAACAAAATTTCAGACCTTTTTAATACTATAGAATGGCAGTGATATAGATTTATATTTTTTATATATTCTAAGTATGATGACAAAGGAGGGATAATATCTCCTAGAATTATTTACTTTATCATTACAATGATTCCTATGATATAATTAATCAGATTAATGTGTAGTAATTGAACACTGAATCTGTGGGCTTCAGGCCTCCTGACTGTTGGGGCCCTGAGAAAATTGAATGCTTTGGCGACAGGTTTTTTACTTGTCCCTGTAAGAAATATGCACAGCTGCTAGTAATTAAGTTCAACAAATGGACTTAATTAAAAAGAAGACCTTCAGAGTGCCGTTCATCTGGAAGACGAAGAGCAGGCGCGGAGGGCAGGGCCGGCAGTTCACCTTCCACTCCTTGGACACTGGACAGTCTTTGATGGCAGCTCGGATCAGAGGCAGCACCTTCTGTCGCAGGGCGTCCAGGGCTCTGAAGAGCCGGTCGTAGGTCACATCGAAGGTCTGGTTGGGATGGACGAGCAAGAGAACATGGCAGACGGAGAACATGTAGAGCAGGTGGAGGCAGTGCTGTCTGTCGAGGCCTTTCCAGAAGTCATGGGAGTCAGAGTGGCCGGTGCCGGCGCTCAGAGACTGGCAGGCTTGCAGCAGCTGCCGGCTGTCGCAGACAGAGGAGAGCACCAGGTACAGCACCCGGTTCTCCTGGTTGTAGAAAGCCTGGATGTGGCTGTCTGCGGTGCCGCCGCCCTGCGGTCCGCCGAACAGCGAGAAGATATGTTTGTCTGCCAGAGTGTTGATAAGAGACTCCTTCAGCGGCCCGGGCTGCATGTTGCTTTTTCCGAAAATACCGACAACACACAGGCCGTCGTCCCGGTAAGCAGCGTCCTCCAGGAAGTCTGACTGAAGCAGAGCCCCGATACTCACAGGGACAGCCATATTTGCTTCCTTCATGTTGAGAAGTTAGGGGAATAAAAACAACGACGCACCCCTTTCCGGGTTCGTAACAATATGTCCGAGTAGATACAACATCTGTTTCACCGTTCCCGTGTTTGTTACATGTACTTTCTCATCGACTGGAGAAAGGAGTTTTTTTTTTTTTTTTAAGTAAAATTAGCAATTCCACAAAAAATATTACAAAATTAAATTCGGTACATAAGTATTATCAGCCAAAGGTAGCCCTAAAGTTAAATTAATTAATAAAATCAGTAGCCTACAATTCGAACAAATTATTACTATATATAGCATAGCAACCAAGAACGACAACAACAATAATAATAATTAGAAGAAGAAGGGAGGGATTATATAGGCTAATACTGCCATCTGTTCATATAATGATGGTTTATAATGTGGTTTGTATACCTTTCTTTTTATAATTTACTTTTTATTTACTATTACTATTTATCCCTTTTATTTCTTTGCTTCATAAAAGACACATGGAAATAAAATTAATAGGAGTGCAGTCAAGTTTCAGATTATTGTCAAAACACTGGATAAACCGTTAAATATCTACGTTTATGCATTTAAAATTTTGCTATTATCACTTTTACTTATATAGCTTTCTGTACTCTGCGTCTTTGGATCTCACCATAGTTAATAACATTTTTTGGTAGCCAACCACCTGCAGCCCTTCTTACACAAACTCTATATAAGGGTGTAAGTCATTAAGGGTCTTAAGATGAGTTTATTTAATGTTCGGAAGTTAAATGAAGTGTTCTTATTTTGACAATGTTATATATATTAAAATCTTGTTACTGGTATGCATTCTGATACATTTATGTATAGGTATCATTTAGCAATTGAAATTGCTCAAGTTGGAGGCAATTTTTGTTCATTAATGGTTGACGGTTTTATTCTATAAGAATAGCCTATATCATATTTTAGCTCATCATATGTTTTACATTTAATTACTTTAAGATACAAATGATGAATAATGATAAACAGAAAATAATGAAAATAATTAGTTATAATAGTTAGTTAATAGTTAACTCTGTGTATCAAGACATCACTTTTGTAGTTCTTCATATGGCTCAAATAGAGTAGGAGAATTTGTTTTTGGTGCGCACGTAGAGAATTTGCGTATGTGGATGTGAAATGTAGCCCTCAAAATTTAAATTAATAAAGCCACCCTCATAATGTCTACAATAAGGTCTCAGACGTCAGACGACAAGAGGCGGCGTGCGCGTTCATGAACTAAATGTAATGTAAACCGTTGCGTTCTCTCTGACGTCAGCGCCCACTGATTATCCGAAATCCCCGATAACGCGGTGCGCGCTCCCGCTCGGCTCTGAATGGGGACTCGGTCCAGCTTGTGACAGCTCCACCGATAGTATAATCGTAGACGCCACGGTCCGCTCATCCAGTCAGATCCGCTGCTTCCAGACACACCGGTAGTCAACGGCACTGCTCCTCCGGTAGTACACACTTATTCACTCAGACTGTTAGAGCACTGACAGTCCAATTACTTCGGTTAGTGTACTGACTCTTCTCTTCTTAGCCCGGCAAGTTAGTGTACTGACGGGCGGAGCTGTCTCTGTCTGTCCAGGAATGAGAAATGATGGCCGGCTCTGCAGCAGAGGAGAAAACCTTCCGACGGTTCCTGGAGCTCTTTCTTCGGGAGATGAGAATGCCTCTGCAGGACAGCGACCCGGTGCCGATGCGCCCCTTGACGGACCTGGTGTCTGAGGACGAGGTGGAGGGGGAATGCCTCGACCTGTGTCTCCAACACCTCTACAAATAGTTAAGTGTCCACTTTCTGTCATGGCATGCTGTTATTTTGTGTGTTTAACTACAAATGAACCGACTGCAGCGGCCAAACGGTCGTGTTTTGAACGTTATATTGTGGGGAGCTGTGTGGTGTGGAGGTGAGCGGGCATGCGACCCTGGCTGGGTCCACATCAGATAAGCCGGGGTACCCGCTGGCTGCCTCGCAGGATGCCAGCTACCTGCTTCATACCATGCTGGGTGTGTCCAACATCAAGTTTAGACAAGTGTCTTTGCTGAAACGCTATGGGGGAATTAAAGCTAAAGCAGAAGTTAAAAGCGGACACTGAGCGACAGCACTGCCTCGACCAGTGTTGTGTTGTATTACACTATATAATATGCCTGTGTATTGCCTCTTATTTCGTTCGTGCCACAAATTGACGCCAGTGGTGACAGAGCTGGAGGTCTACAAAAGGTGAACCCCTGGTTTTGCGTAACAGGGCGACGTCATCATGGTGTAGGAGGGGGGAGGAAGCCATCGCCATCACTGCTGAGCGCATCTTCATGCAGGCTAAAAATAACCTCATCGGTTACGTTATTAGTCTCAATCGTTAAGACTGATCGTTACGCTCTAAAAATGCAAGACACGCACTTAAGTGTCACAGATTGAAATGTTACCTTTTGAGAATATCTGTAGTTCACAGAATTACTCGAACCTGCTCATGACATTTTGCAGATAAGGACTGTGTTTCACCTCAGTCTCACTGTTGCCCTTTAAACGAGCTGCATAGGAAAGAAGACATTTCCATTAAGAACGGGCATTTCAGATGTATGTTAACAATTAATTTAATACATTTTACTGCGAAGGGATACTCAGCTGATAGCGTGTACAGTTTTAATTAGACAGCCACTGAATCAAATCCTCAAGAATCCAGTATTTAAGACATGGACAAACTTGGCAGAAACAGTAAAAAAAAAAAAGAAAAAAAGGAAGAGTCTAGCTGCTGAGAGAGCTCTGCCCTGAGCGCCGCTGCCTGGCCTGGTTTCGAATCCAAAATAGGTGCAGAAACTGTGCTGGGAAGAACAGGATGGAAGGACTCATCTAGGGCACTGAGTGGCAAGGGGACTGCTGCTTGCATGTACAGTATGTCTGAAATTGACTTCACTGGTCAGTTTGCACACAGCCCCTGTAGGCACACATAAACTGTGCTTCTCAGAACGTCAAGATGCACTCCAGCAGTGATGGAGAGCACATGTTGGTGGCAGGATGGATCATATAACAGCCAGTAGTGCTGTCAGGTGTTAAGTCGGAGAGCAGGATGACTCTTGATTGGAAGGGTCCACACGTTTGATCGGTTGGAGCAGCCATGTCCAGATCCATATCACACATTCATATGGTAGTCATGATGTCCAGGTTTGATTGGCTGGCTGAGTATAAGGCTGTTCAGCATTCAACATGCAACATCTTGCACAACCCGCGCTCCTTCCACTTCTACACTGGGAGGATGCACAGACACACATGCCTATACTGTTGATGACAAACATTAGAACAGAGTTTTAAGTTTTGTACTGAAACCTGATTATTTCGTTGTCTCCAGGCACATTCGGTGTAGAATTTAAGCCCCTTTAAATTTACAGAGCTCCTGTGAGTCTTTAGTCTGCGTCTAAAGGTCATGGGAGCTGTAGTTGTTGAATGTTAAAGGAATAGTTTAACATCTTGAAAAAAAACACACTTATTCGTTGTCTTTCCAAGAGTTAGATGAGAAGATCAATACCACTCTCCAGTTTGGTATGGTAGATGTGTAGCTGGAGCCAGCAGCCAGTTAGCTTAGCTTAAGAGCTGAAGTGATTAATCGATTAATCAGTTAATCAGTGGAAAATCGTTAAGCGTTTTAGAAATTTTTTAAGCAAACCATTTCCATTTCCAGCCACTTGACCAAAGATTGACTAAAGACTTAACTAATTAACTGAGAAAATAATTGTCAGATCAAGTTGCAGCCCTACATAGCTTAGCATAAAGACTGGAAATGGGCGGAAACAGCTAACTTGTTACTGTTCAAAGGGAACAAAATCCACACCTCTAAAGCTCACTGATTAACAACATGTACCTCATTTTATGTAATTTATACAAAAACTGAGAGTGGTATCAATCCTAACTCTCCGAAAGAAAGTGAATAAGTGTATCAGCATATCAGCTATCTTTCAAAACGTGAGGATCGATATCAGTACGGATATGAAGTCAGGACATGATTAGATTTATATAATCTGCACACAAACAAAAATGTAAAAGTCAGTTGGTGGTTTTAGGAGTTACCTCCAACAGACAACGTTTTTCACCATAAACTCCTCCAGAAAAGCAGAAAGTAAAGTCGCTTTATGTTCTGGTTCGTCATATGATCATATGAACTGTGAGGTAACAGATTTTCTTCACCATTTATTAAAGAATCTGTCGCTTTCATATTTTTGCTTGTGTTAAGCAGATCTGTCAGTTATTTGATTCATGGTATTTGTCAAGATATTGACAGTGGCTATTTTACCTATTATCTGTTTCTTAAACGCATTTTCAGAAAATGCTATCGGGCGTTAAAGTTGCTTCATCCATTTTGCCCACAGTATTATGGACAGAAATTCTATAAGTTTTAGAGCTGGACAATATGATCTCGAAAAAAATGTGTTTTGAGTGTTGGAATGTAATTTGCTGATAATACTTACGTAATTCTTTTTGTAATGAAGTATTTTTTTACAGTGTGACATTTCTGCTTTTCTAATGTGAGGGATCTGTGACATTGAGTAAAGGATCTAAGTACTTCTGTCACCACTTGAAAATACAAAAGTAAAAAAAAAAAGATTTTTTAACAACACTCTGGGCTTCGTGACAACTACACGCCTTCTGATGCTGAACAAATCTGAAACACGGTGCGAGCATGACGACTCGCTGTTGTAATATTTGAGTGGACATCTCTCCAAAGCAAATGAGAACAGTCAGATTGGTGTGTGATTCCTAATGTCTGTGTTACTACTGCTTATGACCAGGTTTGGCTGAAAGCTGAAGGTGCCTCAGTCATTTAAAGTCCATCCAAATCTGGCTTTGTGAAACGGCTATGAGCCAAACTCACCAAAATAACTGCAGCTCACCGCCTAAGCTCGCTTTGTAACATCCCACTGTCTCTCTTTTCTGGCTGAGGTAGTGTCTTATACATTTGGCTTGTTGGAGTTGATGAATCACTCGTTGGTTCCTCTCCATGGAGCAGTTTATCTTAGGAGACGCTATCGAGAGCTGGCTCTTTCAGCTGCTCACAAGGTCAAGAGGGACATTCATTTTTGTTGTTCTATGTACACAGTTTTTAAGCTGGTAAATATTCAAAACCATGCCATGAGTGTTGTCCTAAGTTTAAAAAAAAAAAAAAAAAAAAAAGAAAATAGAGCATCATTTTTTTTTTTTTCAGCAAATGGCCAAAAATATATGATTGTGTTGATGTTCATGTGACAAAGCCTTGACATTTCTGACCCTTGTCCATCAGGAGCAAAGGAGGAAAAAGACATTATTGTAAAACTGCGCAGGATTGGATGTGTAGACAGTTTGAGATGGATGGATGGTTCAACAAAGTGTTGGACTCCAAATGACAATAAATATTCCCGAACCTTAACCAAGTAGTTATTTCAACCCAAACCACCATGTGCAACCTTAAAGTAGCTATAATTTAATATTTTTATAACAGTTTATAAAATGATAATGTGAAAACAATGTGGCAATGTCAAAGGGGTCGCTCATGGCGTTGAACCTTCAGAGTATTATCACCTGAATCTGGATCTTTTGAAGAGGCGATGTTGTCTTGGTGATACTGGCGTCATATCAGAAGATGCTTATATTATGTACTGATCTGGAGGGCAAGGCCACGGATCAATGATGTTCTTTGTTTGGAGGACTCCTTGGAACAAATACAACTCGCATGGAAGACGCTTCCATCACTTTATAGCAGCTGATCTCACAGATTTCAGTGCTGTCTGGTTTAAAGTGTTTTACAGTGTAAAATGAGCTGGTACAGTATTTGGTTGGAGTCAAACCTGCAGACTCCCTCTCTGGTACAGGAGTTACGGGAAACACGGATCAGGTATCCACTCTTATTCAGAGCTGTTACACGATCTAATGTATCACTTATTCTTCCATTAACATTGCCTGCTGCCAGTTCAAGCTGTGGTCTCTGTGCATTTGAGCTCACAGCACACAGTGAAAATGTACACACGACACGGTTAATCTGTGTGTTTGTTTGACATTTTTCTCCTTGTATACATCCGTTGTCATGGTAACGGCACATTCATCCTTGCACCAAGTAATAATGGTTTTTCTGTACTCAGTCTGAATACAGCTGGCGGCGGCAGCAGGCTAGCCATGTTTCAGTCAGACTTCCTTACATGTAGCAGTTTGATAACACCAGAGCCGATGCAAGCAGCACACCAGGGTCTTTGGATTTGCAGTCACTGTGTTACTTATGCTCAGTAAAGTTGGGTAACATGGCAAGACATACTGAGAGATGATTTTAAGTTCATCAACCATCAGAGATTTTACTCAGTGGTAAAATCCCTCCCTTTAATGCCTTCAATGTGTCTGGTCATCTAAGGACAATGTGAATGTAAATGCTGTATACATCACTTACTTCTTAAGGTAACATGGGACCAGGCATTGCTGTGCTGGTTGGGAAAAAAAAAAAAAAAAAAGAAGTTCAGATGCCCATGACATAGGTGTATCCCTATTCTCTGAGACAGAACTGAAATAGTGAAGTAAGTAAAACCAAAATGCCAGCTGAAAGATGTTAAAAAAACTGTAGTTTAGGGGAACTGCAGAGTCTCTGTGGATTCATCACTTTCACATGTAAAAGTATTGATTTGTGCTGCTTTAACTCAACACCCATCAGTTGAAAGAGTGAGTTAACAAGATTCAGTCTGACCAGACATCCAGTATTGAGGTTAAATACCCAGCCCAAATAAAACATGTCAATTAATCAACTGCTGTTGGTAGGTGGAGGTAATATAAACTAAAACGATGAGTTCTGGACGTCAGATAAAGGGGTGTTAGTTGAATCAGCTTTTGCACGTGTTGCAGGGAAAACCTGCAGACACGTGGGTCTCCGTGGTTCATGGATGACAACTTTTGCTGCAGTTCTTGAAGCAGACTGATGGTATGAGTGTGTGTATGTGTGTGTGTGTGTGGTGACCAGCATCCTACATGGCTGTCTACTGTAGCTGTGCTGTGAGTGTAATGATAGTCGGAGGCAGCAGCTCTGGTGATTCATCCCAACGTGTCATTAGTTTGTCTCTGGGTTGAACAGCTAATAATAGACTTCTGCAAGAAGAGAGATCCCCTCTGTGTGTGAGTGTGTGTTAATAGGGGGTGGATGAAGCACTTGGTGTGCTAGAACGAGTTTGGGGGGTGTGGACAGAGTGCGTGGCGTGTGTGTGTGTGTGTGTGTGTGTGTGTGTGTGTGTGTGTGTGTGTGTGTGTGTGTGTGTGTTAAAATGACGCCAGTTAGGTTTTAATCCATTTTCCTCCAGGCAGCCGGGAATCACTTCTGAAAAGAAGAGGATGCAATCTACTCCCCCTAAACACGGTGTGATATGAGGTGTGTGTGTGTGTGTCTGTGATGTTATGCTGCTGCTGTGTGAATAAAACAAGCAGACACGTACATGAAGTAGGCAGAAGTAGACAAGCTGCCTTTTGTAAATCTGTGTATGTTAAAGGATTTCACTTTTTGAGAGCAAAAACCCAGGAGATCCTGTTGAACTGGTTATATGTTGAAAATCCCATTAGAATGAAGGTTATATTCTACAAAACCTAACTTTCAAACGTAAATTAAAAGCATCCATGAAATAAATTTTACCTTTCCAAATGGAAATTATTATTAAATCCTCATGTTTTTTTTGTGTTCTGACCGGCTTGCCAACAAACAATCGACCAGTGATCTGTCTCCTTGGAGCCACCACCCCATATATCTCTTCCCATTTTGCCGACATTGTTCGCAAAACCCCAACCCTGTGATAGCATGTAAGTTGGAGCTAAAGATGAGCTAGAAAAGTTGTTTACAAAAAACTGTCTTTTGGAGGTTTATATTTTGGATGTAGGAGACATTCATGTTAGCCAAGATATAAGAATCTGATTTTGAGCACCCAATTCTTGCTGTGCTGCTTTTTGTAAAGTTTTGTGATCGCAAAGTCGTTACTATTTTGTACAAGTGGATCCAAGTTTTAGTTTCACATCCTGTCATTGATTTCACGCTTTTTATATATCAACAGTTGGTGGCGGTGAAGTGCCGGCACACGTTAGCAAGCAAACATGGACATAAACAATGCATGACGTGTTTTCTGAAGAAGGAAATACATTCAACACGTTTGATAGACCTCACGGATCTATACAGGGCATTTTGGTGGGAAACACTGAAATTTATTTAATAATGAAGGTTTATGGCGATTTTAAGACGGCGATCGTTTTATTCCAACTTTCCTGCTTTTCTGTCCAGCAAGGGCCCTTTATTACAGGTCATCTCGCATTTCTCTACCCACAGTTCCTGCCATTTCTATTCTTTCTCTATCTGATAAAGGGAAAATAAACCCTTTGGGCTTTAATGAGCTTTTTGTAAAGACATGAGCTGCGTGGTATGATCTCTATTAGATTTGCCCTATTTGCCCTAAACGGCCGATCATCCAGAATGAGGGGAAAAAAAAAAACTTGGCAGTAGTCTGATATCACTGTCTGTTTGCACTGACTGCTGATGAATTGATGATGACTTGAAGAGGAGTAAGAGGGGGAGTTAAATGACCCTCCACACACACACACTGAGAGCTGATAGATAGTAATTGAGGGGAGAGCCTTTCCAGACCTCATTAAACAGAGATGTCTCCCACAGCTGTAAAGAACTAGGGGGTAGATCCGGCTTCCTCCAGCACACATGACGCACTCAAGTATTTACACACACACACACACACACACACACACACACACACACACACACACACACACACACACACACACAATTAGAAGAGTAGGTGGTGTTAGAGGAGCTGCTGATGACAGGTTTATTAAGGGATAAACCGCAGACTAAAACTGCGACATCACCAGTCACTGTTTTGTGGGGTATATGTACAGTGTGACATCATTATATTATAATATATTTATATATTACAGGTAGTTTTTTCCTCACCTTTTATTTGTTTGGACTGACTGCACCCCCACCTGTTGTATAAGCAGTTGGGACCAGTTATAGCTTTAATGAATAACAAAACGCCATATTAATCTTGGTAGTTTTGCCAATGAAAAAACACATTCTGCCTGCTGCTTTGTAAATGCATGGAGGATAACTTCAAAGCTGCAACTGAACCTTAATGCTACTAAACTTACATTCACGTGAACTATGTGATGACTTTAGAGCTGAAACTGTTAGTTATTTTATTGATTATGCGATGAACAGAAAATTAATTGGCAACTACTTTGATAATCAGTTAATCTTTCCTGTCATTTATTAAGCAAAAATGCCATATGATCTCTGGTTTTAGCTTCACAAGTGTGAGGTGTTGTTGCTTTCTTTCTTATAAATGATAGTAAACTTACTGTCTTTGTTGGTTGGACAAATCAAGGAATTCGAAGATGCCACCTTGGGCTAATGATGGCTATTTGGCCAATTTTGATATTTTATGAACACAATGATAATCATTAAATCAAGAAAATAATAATTAGTGGCAGCCCTGTATCACTTAGACAGTATTATTTTTGTTATGGTAAATTATATGTTCAGAAATCTGTTCAACACGTTGTTTGCTTTTGCTGCATTCAATATAACTGAAGAGGAAACGTTGTAAGGCTTCTCAGTTTTGGCCAGTGATCGTTAAAACCACAGACTTTATGGTTAAAACTCCAAATGTCCGCAGCAGATTTTATCTCTTGTAGCCAATGAACGTCAGTTTTGTGACTTAGCCAAAAATTCAAATGGAAACAGGGCTGTTGTCTTGTGACGTCAGCCAGTCTGTTTCCCGTTGACTATCTCATCCATTGTGTGAGATTGCAAAGTAGCTAGATAGCAGGAGTCGAAAGCTCCCTATTAAACCCATTGCGTATAACAGTCACCATCTTTCAGTCTGTGAAGTTAACGTTAGCTTAGCAGTCAAAGCTGTCAACAGGATCATTTAGGGGCAGTCATCTTTAGCTATAACTTATAACTCAGATAATGCTTTGGTGGCAAATTGGTAATCTGAATGATGTGACTTTGAATTAACAAGTGCATAACATGCATAATTTTCAATCAAAAAGTTTTGTTTTGGGCATCCGGTGGAGGAATGGCACAATAACATAACCACATCGTCTATGGTTTGATTCCCATCAAACATCAAACATACATGTTACATGTGAGTATGCTGAATTTGAGGTTCTCGTACAGGTAAAGTGGTAAGACATTAGTGTTTTCGGCTGGATTGGTTGGAAACAGCAGGTGTGCTCATTCTACTGTCACTACAGTACTGTATACAAGTGGTGCCCAGGTGTCAAGTGTAACTGTCCGTGCAGCACCGCAAACAGCTGCTTACAGATGTTAAGTCACACCTCCTTGTTCACGCCATGTTGAGTCTGTGGGAAATATGAGCTTTCAACTGGAAAAAGTGAGTCATGTCACCATGCTTGTGTGTGAAAATAGAAATGTGACATGGGAATTCGTTTTATCACAAATTGTGGATACAAGCAAACATGGCAGTGAATTCAGTAATATCATCATAAAAACACTAGCAACCGGTTACACGGAATTAACGGTGGCCGTTTTCGAATCTACTGCAGGTAATCCACTGACTACGCATGACTACCTCACACAACCCCACATCAAATTAACTGAGCTATCACTTTAATGTTCTGTGTACTGCAATGCATTCCTACAGGGTTGAGTCTGCTTAGTGTAGGAAAACAGTGAACGAACATAGTCAGTAACTCTGGATATTTTAACTGAATTGAGCAAAGGGATTCAAATCAGCAAAGTGATTTCCACTTTTAGTCATTAGTGAAAATTAGTTTACACTGTGTCTCCTGTCCCTGTTAGCTTAGCTGTCAATCAAACAGCAACACAAAAGTTTGGTGCATCTCCAAGGAACCTTTTTTAAAAATCCTTTAGTAATGAAAAACTAATTTGATAAGAGTTAATTTAATTATAGATCATTTAAGAGCAAAAAAAAAAAAAAAAATCTCCTTGATGCAGATGTTTGACTGCAAAACGAGGTGATCTTTAAGCACCAGTGAAGTACACCCTGCCTCGTCTGCACTCACAGTTACCACCCTGTTACACTGTGTTTCACTGATCAACGTCAACACCCAGTGATTGACATACCCCTGCTTCTGGCTAGGCTAACCTTAACCATTATTAGGCATGTCATCTGTTTCAAGGACGAGCTTGCTTTGTTTAGAACAAGCAAACCCCTCAAGGGCTTTATTAATGAGGACTTCCCTCAGGCCATCAAGCAGAAGTAGGATGCTGCACAGGAGAGAGGAAATATTGGCAATACAGAAGTGTACAGCAGCATTAATGTCCACCTGCCCACACACTCTTATCACTCCCACTCTGTATTCACACGTAACTGGTGCATCTCCAAATTAGTGACCTTTTCAGCTGTAGTAAACTAGAGCAATCTGTAAAGAATAAAGACAGATTAATTTATGAGCAATAAATACATTTTGAGCTGTAAAATAGCATTATATCTGAGGACAAGTGAAAACATTCTCTTCAAAGCTGAGGCTAATTAATGATGAAATACATTATAATTAATGAAAAATGAACTGAATAATGATAAAAGGTTTATTTCCCAATGGGAGATGGAGTGGTTTTAATATTATGTGTGCCATGAAGTGATTTTAATAATCTGGAATGTAAATGTATATGGTTTTTGTCCTTACCTACCATATTTATGAGCACATCTGTTTGCCCTCCAATAATTAACGTCACATCTGGGCAGACAGCTTGTGTTTTAAGGTGCACTTTTATTTCCTGTGAATTTACTCTGTGGAGAGGAGTGTGGTGAGAGCATACACACATACAGTCTTGCATTTGGTTGTATCAGTAATAGGCTGGGGACTGTGTTTTATCACTCACACCCCCCTGGAATAACAATCGTGTTCAATGTCTTACTTGTGCGCATATTGAAATTGTCATTATTTATGATTCTGTTGTGACCACAGATGGTTCAAGGAACAAGAACATTGTAGTTATTCACAAATCATCTTGTCCCTCTAAACAGCTGCCAATGTGAAGACTGTTCAAGGTGCAGGGAGGCTGACTTTTGGAAAGCTTCCTAAGCAAAAAGGAGAAAATGGCTGCATTGGAGAAAATAAAGTCCAAATTATGCTTTCTTCATCCATAGCCACAAGGGATTACAAGGGGTAAATGTGACATAAATTTCATCATCATGGGTCTAAAATGTCGGATTTGAAACTTACCTGAACCAGGCGTACCTAAAATGATTTTTTTTTAAAAAAAGGGGGAGACCTTATCTAAAGGAAGCCAGAGCGTAGTCATATCCAGTCTGAATAGACCAAAGCATAATTAGACCTGATTCAAACTGTGGCTGACCCAAATAGAGATGTAGGGCCACAACTGATTATTTTTTATTGATGATTATTGCATTTTTTTGATTAATCAGTTAATCGTTTTAGATAGTTACATATACTTTATTCTCCCCAAGGGGAAATTTGTGATAAACCAATTGTGTTAACTTTGATCTTGATGACACAGGAAGGCTCCCAAACCTCCCCCAAGTCTTTCAATAGCTACCTGATAAAATTCTCTAAAACAAAAAACAAAAACATAATTTTTTGTTCAGCTCCATACAGAAGCAGCCTACGTAAGAAAATCAGTCTGTGGAGGAGTCGAGAAGTCAACATGAATAAGTTTTGTGACAACCACGAGGCGTCCAAGGTTACATCTTCACGTCTTGTTTTGTCCGACCAACAGCATAAATCTTCATAAATCTTTTGCCTAAAAACAACTTAAACAGTTCTTCGATTATCAAAATAGCTGTTGATTAATTGTCTTCCAATCGACTAATTGATAAATTGGTGCAGCCCTGGTGGGCGCCAATTACACTTGTGTGAAAAACATACTTATGCAGACACCAAATGGTCTGAGGGAGGGGTGGGTGACCCGAATGATGATGAGTTCCATGAAGCTATTCCTACACTAAGAGTCGGCAGCAGAAACATGACACATGAGGGAAAATGAGGGGAGAGACAGATGGGGAATGACATACAATAAAGGGCCTTGAAATTGTGGTTCAAAGTACGGCGCGTCAAGCTTTTCATTTCATAAAAGAGGTACGTTAGCATTCATCGAGCAGGATGAAGCTGTGTTCATGGAGCGGCCTCTTGAGCGTGTTTGACAATATGTTCCTCTTTCTGCTTTAATTAGAACATCAAAGGTCAGACTCACAGCAGACGCTTCAATAGCAAGGTACTGTTATGTCATAGAGGAATGTACTGAGTGTATTAACACAGCAGTGATCCAGAATAAAGCTGCAGTCCAGAGCTGAAAATGGATTTTATCTGCAGTGAGCAAATGTTCGACGATTTTGTCACTTTACAGCAGACGAATCAGACCATCCACTGAAGTCCCACATGCACTGTCTCAGAATGAAGTGACCTCCTTTTGGGCTGAACTAGTTTCAAAGAGAACGGATACAGCTCTTTTCACATTCAACATATATGAAATAACATTAGATGCATCCACCACTCTTGTCATACTGTCGCTGCTTCTCCCCATGAAGAAGCATTACTGCGAGCGGGCCAAGCTTTAAATGAAAGTCAACATGCGATCCAGCACAAAAAGTGCGTTTGCATGGAATTTTTGAAAGTCCTAGTTTCATACGCTACCATCTGTCTGTCCACTGGCTTTTCAGTGTTTAATCAGAGCAATATGAAGCCAGGAGATTTGATCCCCCTGGAGATATACATCCTCCGAGGCTTCTGGGAAGTCACTGAATGGCTTTCTAGAGCGTCTCTGAAAATTGAAGCTGTGTGAGGTTCTGTCAGCCTGGTTTCTCAGTAAAGGGGTTTTACTGTGACTTTTGAGGCATCCTGTCTTAGAAAATCAGGCCTGGCAAAGCCTACAAAACTAAGTCAGTGCTGGAAACATTGTGGAAGTGCTTATCTTCAACATGCTTTGGGGTGCTTTACATCCAGCCATCCTCATCCTCGGTGAGGCAGTTTTTTAACAGTCCAGTCATCCATACAACTTCCTCTCCTCTATGCTTCCTCGTTCTGGTCTGGTCTATCCCTTTGAAATTAGTTGCAGGAGTAATCCTTTAATCAGAGTGTCTCGCTGGGATTACCACAGAGGGCAGCCTCAGTTACTGCCCTCCACCACCACTGGCAATTGTTGAGGCTGCTGTACACTAATGTGACCTTTCTCTCTGCACCGTCAGTATAACAACACTGTGTTTTGTGCCATGAAGCCATTAGAATAGAATTTCTTTTTGTAATGTTAGATGATTTTGATGATCGATGGATAATAAATAACAACCACATTAGATTTTACATCAGTTCACGAATGATTAAAAAAACTACTCTTCATTTCCCAATATTAATTATAGAGCTGGAGCAATAAGCTAAACAACAGGAAATCAATTGGCAGCTATTTTTGTAATCGATAAATCATTTTAGTCATTTTTGTAGCAATAATGACAAACACTCACTGGTTCCAGGTTCTCAGACTTCAGGATTTGCTGCTTGTCTTTGTCATATGTCACAGTTATCTGAACATCTTGGATTTTTGGACTGACTCTAACAGGCTTTTTTCACTGTTTTCTGACATTTTATAGAACAAGCAATTGGTGGAGAAAATAGTTAGTAATAAATGATGAAAATAATTATATTTATTTTTATATATAATTATATTAATTAATTGCTAATATAGCTAAAAGCTGATATTCATCTGCTCAACAACAATTGGATGGATTGCTGTGAAATTTTGTTCATACATTCATTCATGTGGCTAATTAACAAGTATTAGCATGCTAACATGCTAGACTAAGATGACAAACATGGTAAACATTACCAGTTAATATTTAGCATCTAATCATCGTCATCGCCAATATGTTAGCACCGTGATGTTTGCATTTAGGTATAATGAGGCACCATTCATATGGTAACATAATAGTATCATAGTGAACCTTTCCGTGATGTTAAGGTTGCTCATATCCCCAGCATGCACTGGAAACATGGCAGGGAAACACTCAGGACAGTCCATCACAGTGCTGAGATAAACTCACAGCCATGAGTATTTTAGAGTCTACTGTGCACTCAAGCTGTGGGAGGAAGGCAGTGGACACAGAGGGAAACATGCAAATACAGACAGAATATGCAAACTCCACCCAGACAGAACCAGAACTTACAAATACAGCCCTCTTGTCAAGTCCTACAAACCATTACGCTGCTTCAACAAGGTGCACAAAGTTTCATTTAACAAATGTGAAAGAGACACTTGATTGTTTTTTTTGTTTTTTTTTTAATTTCCTTTTCTAAACATATGAAGCACGACACACAACAGAAAGGCTCTGTTCCAAAAGAGGTTGGATTTAAATTTATTAGTGTAGTCAAAAATAACTGTGATTTTGAATGTAGATTTGTATATTATAACGAGGCTTGGTAAATCGGCTGATCATTTTTGTCATTTTTCAGCAAAAAAAGAGTTTCTGGTTGCAGCTTCTCACATGGGAAAAAGTGCTAACCCTAACCTCCTTTCTTTACCGCTTTATCTTAACATAATATTGAATATCTTCTGGGTGGTTTTGGACTGTTGCTTGTTCATAACATTTAATGACAATACCTCAACTTCGCCCTTGTGTCAGTGCAACATGTTTGGCTTGATGTCGGCTGTTATAAAGCAGACAATCGGCTGTTTCAGGGGAGGGGTGGGACGTGTGTCATATAACTGCAATCTTTGGCATTATGGACTATTCTATTCAGGAATTTTCAAGTGCCTTGTCTCTCCCTTTATAATGTCTCTGTTGTAACTCTCTAACACTGGACTGTAAAGAAAGGAGAATCACCAGTCTTTCCAGCAGTGGCTCACATTGCCGTCTCTAAAACAGGCGCCTTAATTAATTTCAACTCTGGAGAGGCCCCATTTTTGGAAGTGCAGTGACCTTCAAAAGTGTGCAGTGTCCTCCTTTTCCTCTTAGCGCATTATGGATAGACACTTTTGCAGAAGCCTTTCCAGTCTGCTAGTGCTCCAAAGTGTCATGCGTATTTGTTCACACAAGGTGCCCATAATTCAAATGATGAGTCATGTGTTTGTGGCAGATGAACTGAATGCAAAGCAGTTCAGATCGCATTATAGTCCAGAATCCCTACCTGTCTGACCTTGAAAAATGTATTTGAAAGCTGCTGAATGGGAGAGACACTGTGAAGCAGTCACACAAAGAGTAATTCATTTATCTGGGTCTGAAGTAGCGCCTGGAGAAAGGGATAAAACACAAGGTCAAAAGGTGTGACCATAGTGTTGGATTTCATCATGGTAAAGACATAACATGATTATGTAGAATTAGATACATTTTAGGTATAATTATTAATGTAAAGCTGTATAAGGAACAATGATGTGGGCATACATTGTGGTAGACCAAAATGCTGTGCGAACCGGTTTTATCAAAATAATGGTTTAGTGGTTGAAAGTGCTAAATCTTAAATACCACTTTCATACATTATTTATTTTTCTTTCCACAGCATTTTAGGTGACAAAAATGACAACATACTGATTATTTAGCTGTAAGTGCTGCTAAAAAATGTGTGGTGCTAAAGGAAAGCCACTGGATCATCAAATGTCTGCTGCAGCACTACTTATTCCTTCAAGTAGTGCTGCAACTAATGATTGTTCTTGTTTAGGATTAATCTGTTGAATATTTGTGCTATTAATCATTTAATCATTTAGTCTTTTAAACATTGCAAAACAGTGAAAAATGCCCATCACAAGTTCTTGGAGCCAAAATAGCTTGTTTTGCCAGTCCAGGACCAAAGATGTTCAAATATGCAAATATTCACATTGACGAAGATGAAAATTACACAATGGCTTGATAAATGACTAATTGCACCACAATTTTTTCACTACTTGTTTTATGAATGTGCTCATCAAATTTCCATTACATACAGAAAGTATTTTGTGTGCAGTTGAAAGTTTGTGACCTAAAGTTGCCACAAGAGGAAACTGTGTGTGTCCAAAAGGGAAAGTTCATCCACTGTACATTTAAATGCAGTCTGTGTCTCGGAGTTTAATGATGTCAGGGAATGATGCAGGTTGATTCACTGCGGACTGTGAACATCCACAGCTAATTTTATGGAAACTGCTCAGTGTGATGTATGCCTGCATTATCAGTAGATCTGTTGATTATTTTCCTGATTAATCAATTTGTTGAAAAATGTCCATCACAATATCCTAGAGCACATGGTGACATCATTAAATGTTGTTTTGTCCAACCAGCTGTCTGAAACCTTAAATTATTTAATCAATCATCATCACTAGTATTGTGTATGTAATGTATTTATTACTTAACAGCAAGATCTTAGAAGACATGAAAATGTAAATTGCACCACACAAATCTAATGAAACTGTTGAAAACCAGATTGATTTGCCTTCAGTTACCAATAACAATAAACTTAAACAATAGTAAGATGACAAAGTGTCTTAAACTAATTAAACAAAATTAACACTGATAAAAGGCTAAGACTTGGTTAAAAAAAAACTTGCTAAACTTTGGTGTCTTGACATGCTTTTATATTTTGTAATAATTCACAAGTGAGCAAAGCTGCTTCAGTGTCTCGCTGAGCATTAAGGCCAGACTGAAACTCTGAACTGCTGCTCTAAACTAATGAAAAGATTATGTAAGAAATGAGCTGATTTCTATGATTTTAATTACTAAGTAAGGATTTGAAATTTAATTCAAGTTTGTTAAGTATTATAGGGTCGAGGTCGCATTTATTTGGGCGAGGTTTCACAACAGCTGTTTACGTGCCATGGGTGCCACGCCAGTATGCAGGGAGCGGTTCACAATCACCAGCATTTCATCCTCTAAGCAGTTTAATACTCTGTTAAAACAGATGGTCAGGAGATCAAGTCAGCATGTCGAGGCTTGTCCCTTTTGACAGTCTTGAAAGAAATCTTTGACTTCGGTGTGCTGGGCAACGTGGTAGAATATCAAGGCATGACGAATGATAAAGGAAGTCAATTACAGAGAAGCCTGTTTTTATTCACAAAGCTGCAGCAGAGAGGATGAACAGACTGAGAGCAGGACAACAGAGGTATTCAATACTTGAGTGAAAAAATCTCTAAAGGATAAACCTGTTGATACTCTGTTTTTTTTATTGCCAACAAATCCCAAAACACCAAAACCAACAACCAACAATCAATTGATCCTATACTGACATGCATTTTCTGGGACGGATGTCCACTTCAGTCTTCATACATTGTTTTTGGGTGCACCAAATCCGCAACAGAAAATAATACCCAACAAAAAACACTTGTATTGGATTATAAAAAAAAAAAATGAAGGTCACGCTGTCGAGAAAACTATAAACACAATCTGCAGCTTAAATCATCTCACTTTTAAATTCTGGATCAGTTTTGGATGAATTCAGCAACTATGGTGCCATGCTTGGTCTAAATTGTAATAACAAATGGTTTTGAATTTGTGCTTTTCGTCACGCATTTGAGAAGAGTGGCCTCATGGC
Source organism: Seriola dumerili (assembly GCF_002260705.1). Classification (NCBI taxonomy): domain Eukaryota; kingdom Metazoa; phylum Chordata; class Actinopteri; order Carangiformes; family Carangidae; genus Seriola; species Seriola dumerili. The sequence continues at coordinate 3,410,404 of NW_019174704.1, forward strand.
AATGGTGCTGGAGGCTCATGGGTATTGTAGTATTTAGACCTGTCTGTAATCTGTAATTTGAGTTGAAATAATTAAAACTGGTGGCCTTAACATAAACCTGTGTTTTGAAATGGTAACACAGAATGGACAAAAACACTTCAGGAACCAGTGGCCCCTCCCACGTTGCTACTCTATTACTCTGGTCTCTGACCAGGTGAACGGGATTTCTAGAGCTGAGTATTCACAGACCAACATCTGTTGATTTGACTGTACTTTGTATAGTTTGAATGGGGAGTTGATACTGCAGTGTCTACGTCAATCATGACATTGCTCAAGAGGTGGCAGCACAAAGTCCCACAGATGACACTATTGTTTATGTGAAATTAAAGGTGCTTCTCAAGAGCTTCTAGTTCAGGTCAGGATGTGATATGGCTCTCCTATAGGCTCTCACCAATCCAACAATGATCCAGCTGGTAGATTACATAATACTGCCTTAAGGCCTTGTGCAGAGCAGCACAAGGTCTGCTCAAAAACCTCAGGAGGGAATTACATGCAAGTTCTCCAGTGTTTCTGTGGAGGCTGAGCAAAAGGCTGGAGGCTTATCTGGAAACTTACTACACTTCACCAGATATAGAACCATTTCAAATACATGACACATGCAAAGCTTTACGGCTCATTTTCCTTGCAGTGTGTCACCTTTGAGTCTCCAGTTGCTGTCATGTCTTGTCGAAATAGTAGACCGACTGCCTACACAACATTCCCAGATGTACTGTAGGCTGTTAGAGGAGTTTTGTGGCTGTAGAGGGTTTTCTAATTTTATGACGGATTAGACACGCCTCTCTGCAGCCAACATTGTGCACTTCATCGTAAGTGGAACACGGCATTGCAAATGCATACAGCAGCACTCTGTGACGTCTGCAGTCACAGTCGCTCCATCACTTCCACACTGTTTGAAGTGCACAGTGTTACATCAACAGAGCTCAGAAAACATCCAGGGGTGCACTTAAGGTAGAATTGCTGAGAGGGCAAAGCAACACACTTTTTGTTTGCATCTGCTAGTCTTCAGCTGGTGGCTAATCACACATTTTACTGTTTACTGTAGACGATCCTGTCAGTGAGACAGCACAGCTGTACAGATCCACTTTTATTCCACATTCATGCACAAAACTCAATATGGTTTTGGTTCATTTCATGCTCGAAAAACAAAAAAACCAAACCAACAATGAATTGATGCTACTATACAAGTACTGTCTGTGTAGCCACCGCCCGATTCCTCTGTGCCATAAAACTCGATTGTTGTCCAAAAGCACATCAGTGAGCCACACTGTTGCACTGGATGACATGTTTCCTCATCACCACAAACACACAGACGCACTGTAGTTTATTTTGAGTCAATCCCACATACACCATCCTGCTGCTGAAAGAGGCATAAAACTCTGTGCACGCACAAAGACAGAAATGTTCCCGGTCACTCTTTTTGTCAGGTTTATAAAGCTGTGAATACGCATGGTTCAGTTTCACAAATCTCAAGTCTGTCTTGCTAGATCAGAACTGAAAAATACTGTTTGAAACATTTCTCATGAAGCATAACGCTCACCTTTGTGTCACACTCACCAACTATAAAGTACCAGTGGGTGTTATCCCCTCCAAACTCAGGGGGGGCAGTAATGAGCACATTACAACTTAGACCACCACAAGGAGATGCTGCGCTCACTTAATTAAAAAAGTGAGATTTATTCTTTCTCGGAATTGTTTTCAAACTGTATTTTTTTAGTTTTGCAAGAGAAAAGAGAAAAGACTTAAAGGATGAAGCCTAACCGGCTAATCCGTCCCAACCTCCACTAAAGTGAAGGGCACAGTCACTTCCTACAGCTTTTCTGTCTCCCACGCAGTGGATGAGCCAGTCCTGAACGGGGCTATTGGTGGAAGCAGAAGCTTGATTTCTCCTCCCCCAGTTAGCCATAAATGGATGTAAACACAACCTCAATAACCTTCATAGTAAAGCCTCTGTCTGCTCCACCACTCTTTACACGAGACTGTCCTCCCAAGAAAAACAACAATTCAAAAATAATGTTTGTGTACAAGTGACAACGCCCCCTAGCGGCAGTAGTCAATATGACTCTTCAAGTGACATTGTTATAGTACAACAAAGTCCACAGAGGGAGGAGATAACAACACAGAAGACTGCTGTTTATTTCCTGCTTCAAACCAATAGTCAACATTAGTTGCTTTTGACCATGAGCACAATCGTTCCCTAACCTTAGCCTTAAAAGTGTTTATTATTGTAACCATGACAATGAAGCTCCCCTAACCTTAATGAAGTACTTATTTTAACCAAAACCATGATATTTCCCTAAACCTAACCAAGTTTCTTTGTGCCTAAACCTAACCCGACCTTTACCACAGTAGTGTCACAGCATAAAACAGATTTACAATATTTTTGGAAGACACTGACAAATGATGAAGTCCTGCTGATAGATCAGATCAGAAAACACTTATTACCTTGATATCACCCTTGTATTGCTCTAGAAAAACCAGTCAAACTTTAATAGTATAGCACCTTTCGTACAGATTTGTGCTTTATAGATGACTGACAAGAGATCAACGCACATGAGAAATTAAAAATGAAAATGTAATAACAAAACCAATGAATATGTTTTAAAATGATAACAAAAATAAAATAGAACAGATCATTTCAAAACATGAATACAATAAAATAAATGATAAAATACAATAAATAATGGCCATAAAACATCCTAATCAAGAGCCAGGGTTTTAAGAGAGATGGGTTTTAAGTCTCTGTTTAAACATATCAACACTTTCAGCTGTTCTCAGGCCCACAGGCAGACTGTTCCAGCCACTCTGGGTATAAATATGTGCACACTGGTCTGACACTCACACTCTCTCTTGCCACACATTTAGCTTTTTTAAAATACCAGTTTTCATGTCGGAAATAGTGTATGCATCGTGAATAGATCTGCTGTAAATACTACAACACCAAATGTTCCTTAATCCTTGGCTGAAAATAATGCCCAACAAATACAGCGTTTTCTCCTGTTTGAGTCACATTTGCTAAAAAACTAGAGTGCCCAGCTGTTTCAGAAACTTAGGTAGTGTTTCAATGATTTACATCTTCAGCAGGAAAGGAATAGGTTTGGGGCTGAGAGTTGCGGAAAAGGTGGCAAAATCAGAGAGGTTTGAAAGACAGAGTAACACATCGTAGGTGTTACTGACGACAAGAAAAATACAGAGAACACCAGCTTTCCCCGTCAAATGGTAACAAACACAGCAATTGCAATTGAATCTTTTTTACTCTAAGACGACACAGTGCTCAACATTTAGATATAGATGTTAGCGGAGAACCAAAGAAGATGGCAATTTAGAGTAAAATCTAATCATATTACAATACTATACTTTAGTCCATTTCTATCCACAGGTTTTTATTTTCATTTTGAATTTGAGTATGAAAGAATGAAAGACATGGGAAAGAAAGAACACAAGGTTTTACCCTTGGTTGAATTGTAAAAGATGTAATAAAGGCCTATTTCCAGCAGTTCAGATGCAGCATCAGTGGATTCCTGCCACTCACCATTAGATGCCAGAAAGCCCGGCAACAGACTAAAGCGCCACATGGTGTGTGTGGACTGAGGAGACAAATTAATTCATCAAAGTCATTTGAAAGCCATCTTAAGGGAGAAGCAGCAGTGAATCGCCATGATTTAAGGGTTACTGGCTCTCTTTGTATTATGTAATCCTGTTATGCCCTCTTGAGAATACTGTGTTCACATAACAGTAGTTTGTTAGAAACACACTAAATCAAAATTTCTTTTAACCAAATCTTGGAAAATAGGATAAAACAAATGGCTAAGGTGAGGCTGGAAATAGCCAGAGGATTTTCTCTCTGTTCCTAGAAAAGGCTCTGCAGTCTTCCAGGTTTAATAGTGAGGAATGCCTGGTACAAGGGACCGGCGCCCAAAGCAGAATATATCAATAGAGCCGTGTGAGTTCCAGTGGGTCTACACTCTCACCTCCACTTGGCACAGAAAAGGTTCAATATTTAGAATTATGAAGTGGGAGCTTGTTCTGTGCGTTTGGCAACAGGACGACTGACACCATTGACTGTCAGTCACTCGCTTCTGTGTTGCTATGGAAACAACCTTGTTGCTTGACTCTGGGGCTAATTCTGTAGAAAAGAACAAGCTTGTAGAAAGCAATGGTAAAAAAAAAAAAGAAAAGAAAAGAAAAAAGGAAACAAAAAAAACAAAAAAACAACATGGCTGCATGCATGAGTCATCTGCTAACACATACACTCAGAGCTCTCCAGTTTTATCACTGCGAGCAGCCTGTCAAAGCTCCCTGTGTGATTGTAGCTAAACACAGCCGCAGCAGGGACCACACGAGAGAACAAAAGCAACACCAGACTGTGGTAAGGGCCATGGGAGAAGGCAATAATCACAGCTGACTCAAACATACTGACATATTTAGCTCCAAACTTTATCAACAGCCGAAGCTGTAGCCGGGGTAAATTTTTAACCGAGGGTCCACCAGCAGGAGTGAGGGTTATGTTGTGACAAACAGAGGCAAAATATCACAAGTAGAGCTGAAACAAATCCTCAAATGATCTGATAATCATCTGAAGTAGTATCATTGTGAACTGAATGCCTTTTGGTTTTGGACTGAAACAATTTCAAGACGTCTTCTTAAACTCTGGGAAACAGAGTTTTTTAAAAAGGCGTTTGTACAGTTTTTCCCACCACATTTTCACACATGAGAGTGGGAGAGTACTACAAACACTAGTAATGCAGTCCAGTACAACACCTCCACTAATTACAGCCTCAGCTTCTACGTGACCAAAGCTTTTTTTTTTTTGTTATCTGTTTTTATGTGCAGTTTCAGCTTCTAACTCAGCAACTGTCAGTGGCTCCCTTACATTAGAACTGTGTTTTCTGTAGCACCCCTTCTGTTGTTGGGTGTAGTGTAGGTTATGAGTAGGTGTAGCAGAGATGACTGGTTGAGGTTAAGGATATCTTTTGGGCTGAGGTTGACATAAGGGGAAATACAAATCAATGGGGAAAGAGACTCCGACACAACATCAGCATATCTCCCGGGGATCCACACAAAACAAAAATGGCAGTTAACAACATAATAGAATCAAAAAGGTTAGAAAAAATAACTACAGGAAAAATGTATTTGAGATTCACCAAGATTTGTTTTCATGACTTTTTGAAAGATGAAAAAATTTACAAAAATAGGATGTGAATAACCCCATGGCCCTTACCCTGAGCACCTTTCAGACTCTTTCAGGATGTTGTTCGCTTCATCTTGTGAAACAAGTCTCAGGCCTTTTTAACCAGAGAAGTAAAAAGCAAAATCCGGTAGTTGCTTCAGATATTGTTTTCTTTTGATGCCTTCTTCTCATACTCACCACTTTATTTCTTTTGGACAAATAAAATCTGCTCCCCCTGCTTCTTTCTCTAAAGCAGCAATGTGAACGAAAAATATGCTCCAGTCAACAAAACTGTCATTTACAGGTTTGTAATTGAAAAGTATTTGCCAGCACACACACACACATCCACACACACACACACACACACACACACACACACACACACACACACACACACACACACACACACACACACACAATATAAAAAATGATACAGAAAACTGCAGTTTTCTCAGTTAAAACCTGCAGATGGCATAGTATTGTTGCTATAAATACATACAGTAGCCCATATTTGTCCTTTACAAAATGTAAAGGTCACCAGTCATGTGTGGCATACAGAGGAAAGACACAGTAACAGAATAGCAGTATAAGACAATCCAAAGCAGTGGCTATGTGATAAACATTACTGTAGAAAGTGGTTGTTGTTCAGTTTTCATTGAGACTATGAGAGGAGATTATTATCTTAATTTTGGGGTCTCTCTTTCTGTTGTACTGGATTATTTGAGCTGTGTACGTGAGTGTGCACCACTTATGTTACTTTCAAATGTTCACATTGAGACACGTCTTTCTGTTCATTAAAATTGAGGGAGGGGCAGAAGGAATGTCACAGAGCACACTGTCAAATAAATCACAATGCTGTGGGAAAGGAGAATCTCTTTTGCTTCGCTATGAGTTAACAATTTTGACAACCATCTAGCCAGTTGAACCAGTGCTGGTCATTTATGTAGTGAGTTGTGTTGCTGCAGTGTGATGGTGTGAAGTGAGATTAAGCTCTCCTTTAATCCTCCTCCGCTCCACATGACCTCACTGTGATGCACAAGGCACTGGGAGCTGTCATTGGTGCGCGGTGCGTTCTCCTGTGTGACCTGCAGCCAATCAGCGCTCCTCAGCTCAGCATCCACCCCCACCAGGCTGCCAGTGGTGGAAAGAGTGAGGAGAAAGAGAGAGAGAGAGAGAGGGAAATGTAGAGGGTTTCTATGAATGGAAACATGGAGGAGAGGACACTGGTGATGAGCAAACCCAAATACTGACAGTTAGACCCTCCCCACCCTTCATCTCTCATCTCCATCTTCTTTCCTCTCTCTGTCTTTATTTCTTCTTTTATCTGATGCACACTCTCAGTTCTCCCACATATCTCAGTTCATTTTTATAACATGTATTATAATGTACTTAAGAGTGGCAGAAAGTAACTGAGTATATTTACTCAAGCATTGTACTTTGAGGTGCGGCTTACTTTATACTTCCACTCCATCAATATTTCCCAAAAAACAAAGATTAAAGAAAACAGACATTTGTATTTTGGAACATTGTTTTTTTAATTTCTTCATCCAGTAATTCACAACTGCTCACATTTGTGACCCTCGGGTGCTACTGGAATAAACTAACTAACTAACTGTATATAAAGTGGTAAAAACTATGGCCACCAGCTTCAGCAATAAAATGCTGCTTATACATTGATGCATCAGTATTAACAATCTAACTGTCAGATATGATAATATATACTACAGAACAAGCACTTACAGCAAGGCAAATTTGTCAGTAAAGAAACAGGCAATTCAAAGTGTTTTATGCAAGACATTAAGGTATTAAGAAAATACATATGAGAAACGCAGTCTATAAAAAACATACAATATAAAAGACACATGAATATGTTTTAAAAGTGTAAAACAGAATAGAATATTAAAATAAGATTAAATAGAATAAGACACATATAGCAGACTGATGAAATACGATCCAGTTGGGAAAAGAAAATGTTTTGAGTCCTGATTAAAATGAACTGAGAATTGTAGCAGACCTGAACTTTTCTGGGAGTTTGTCCCATATACATGGTGCATAAAAACTGAATGCTGCTTCTCTATGTTTAGCTTTGACTCTGGAAACAGTAACAGACGTGTCCCAGACGATCTTTCATAACAGGAGATAAGAAATGTACTTTGGGCCTAAACCTAAGGGATAGATTAAAGCAATGCTCACATACCCATGCTGTGTGTACATTGAAATAGCTCGTCTATTCACAGTGACTGAAGAGATCCTTTCTTATTGCAATTCCAGTATATGAGATGGGGAAAGTAATACAAGGCTTCATATGCATTCAGATCGACACCAGCCCCGTCTGGAGAAAACGCCGCCCTTTCATTCAGGGTCGTGCTGTGATGTGACAATTCAGTGCATGCAGAGTTGTTACATAATTTGTCTTGACAGAGCCCTTTCAAGAAGTAGAACAAGATATTTCACCAATACAGCTGCCACATTTTTCAAGGAGACGTTTATACAGGAGGTTACTATGGTTACTGCTTTATGGGGGCATGCTTTAACTACTCTGTTCCTGATGCTTGTAGCCCTTGACCCAGTTTGAGAACAAAATCAAGGACCTGATGAAAGAGAAGTTTCTAAGGGAGGAGAGGAATTATAAGACCGGATACACGTATTCCTGGTCCAGATAAACCTCAATGTGAATCTGAATAACGACATCAGTAGGCATAAGAATAAACCTGATATACTGCTGCAAGTCACAACTAAAATTTTCCATCTTTAAAATCATTGAACAGCAGACTTCCAACTAACTACAACACAACACAATACACATGAAGAAAATCAGGTAAAAAAACAAGTAACAACCAACTGCTGACCCGTTGGGGCCCACTTCACAAAAGTGGTTTGCGAGTATTGCTGTGGTGACAGTGTCCTACTTAACAAATGATTGTCACTTACAAGTTGCAAATTATGTCAAAGTTCTCCAGGACTCTCGCATGTTTCTTTTGATTAATGAAACATGTCAAAATTAACCCAAAAACGAATGATCTCATGTTGCAAATAGCTACTTGCATGTTGCAAGTTTTTGTAAAACAGGTCCCAGTCCTCATTTTCAGGGAAGAAAAGGTCTGTAGTCAACCTCCTCAGCCATTTCTATTAGATAGATCAAGAAGCCGAATCTGTTCTGTCCCTTCCTGTAAACAGCCTCTGTGATTTCAACGTATCTGTATCCCTCCTCCACCTCCACCTCCACTTTCTTTTGTAGAACGATGTTTAACTTCCAGTCCTCCTAAAATCCACAAATGCCACTCTACACCACGTAGCAGTCCACCAGGTCTCTGTGCTCTGCATCCTATCCACCACTGACACACCCAGTGGAGTCATCTGAGAACCTCTGCAGATGACAGGACTCAGAGTTGTGCTGACAATCAGAGGTGTACAGGGTGAATCGGATAGGTGAGAGGTGGTCCCTTGCGGTGCTCGTGTGCTGCTAAACAACTGTTCAGACACGCATCCCAGCAGCTGCACAAACTGTGGCCTCTCTGTGTGTCGGGTAGTCAGTAATCCCGGAGGTTGTGAAGACTTCTACCTGCATCTTCTGGAGGTTCTCTCTCAGCAGGACGGGCTGGATTGCGTGAAAGGGCACTGGAGAAATCAAAGAACATGATTCTCACAGTGCCGCCGAGGCAGGTAAATGACGCTGTTGTCGACTTCAACCTGAGGGCGACAGGAAAACTGCAGGAAGCCCAGAGAGGTGTCACCTGAAGGCTGTCACAGGCCAAAACCAGTCAATCCAGGACTTTCAGCGACTGGTCTGTAGACATTGAGGGCAGATGGAGATGACTTCTTGGGCGCTCTTTACTTTTCCTTCATATTAGCACCCACAGTGAGCTAACATGCTAAACGTGTTACTGTGGAGCTGTTGGTTTGTTTGTTATTTTAACCAAATTTTTTTTACCAAATTTTAAAACAAAAATACCAAATATCAAAATAATATCAAAAAAAGCCTGTGATCAAATGTCATCAGCTAGATTGCATATTAATACCAATAAATTGGGTCTTACTGTCCATCACTGACTGACTCTTTATTTCTGAGTGCAGAGATTAGGCTTGCCATGATGTGGATAAAATACATGAAATTGTGTGGATATACTCTGTCCAGTGTCGGGATGGAAATGAGTAATTTGTTTAACTATTTCTGTGAGATGATCGTCAGTAAAGTTATTTGTAGTTTCTGTTGTTGCCATGGAGAGAGAAATGGTCCCTACTGTTTTAATTTTTTTCCACCACGCAGACGTATTAGCAGAGAAGAGAAGAGAAGAGAAGAGAAGAGAAGAGAAGAGAGGCAAATTCTAACTATAGATATGAGAACTGAACTACAGTTTGCGGTTGTCGGTTTGTCAGTAAAAGCAAAGCAACACTATTTACATGGCAAGTTTCATTCCAAGGGAAATATGGTGTGCTAGGAAATAAATGTACACAACAAATAAAAACAACAAAAAAAAGTAATTATATGTGAGGGAAAAAATAAAGTTTTTACTCTGTGTTCTCTGTATGTTGTGCTAAATTATAATTCAGACATTACAAAATCCTGTAAAGTCCTATTTGAATTCAGATGAGACTTTTATTTTGAAGTGTACAGAATAAAACGTATTTTTCCTGTGCTTCCTAAAAGGCTGCTACTTAGTTTTTAGGGGAATAAATATGTTTCCATGTACAACTTCTATACTTTTCTAAAAACCGGGATGTTCCTTGTTTTAACAGAAAGTTTAGTCATTGTTTTATTTTATGAACTTGCACTTTGTAGCTTTATGTCCTCTTTTTTATTCCCTTTGTTTCTGTCTTTTTCTCTAGGAAGAGGAACACAGAGAGAATTTATGCAACTGCAGTCCTGTCAATGTTTCTCTAAAGTTATAATTGTATTGTTCAATAAAGTGTTGCACAAGTAGCAGACTTCCTCTCGCCCATTATACAACACAATGCACAAAGGGTTAGACCTGCTGCACGTGAACCATAAAAACCAAAAGCAGTTTTACAATGAAATGAACCAGCGTTTGGCTTTTCATTGATTAAAACCATGTAATTTAACATAAAAGCCACAGAGGTGCTTTCACACTTAATGTGCAGTATTTAATTGTAGAATATGTCCCTATGTTGTACTCAGCCATCCCCAGTTCATTCATTTAGGTAAATTAAACAGTTTCAAGTGTGCAGCGTCTTACTACTGTATCTAGCATGTTATTGTTGGACTCCACATTTCAGCTGCCACACAGGTACATTTTAAATTAATATGAGCTCTATGGGGTACATGTGTGGTTGTATAAATTAAATTATTAAGAAAAAAAGTCCAGAAAGATATTAAAGTGTTCAATGGGTAAATCTTTTAGCATTGGACATGTATAAAGAATAAAGGATTGGACTGGCTGCACATCATCAGATCATATTTGTCCAGGACAGACAGGAATAAATAATTTGATTGATTTTTAATAATGCTTTTCCACTAAAGCAGGCTTTGGCCCTCACTCCTGAATTAAGACGCCATTAAGTGAACATCAGTTCAGTTCAGATTTAACTTAATTTGAGTGTGATGGAGAGCATCCAGAAGTTGGGTTACCATGGTTACCTGCATCTGGAGGTGGCCTAGTTATCCCGGTGACTCATGTACAGCAGGACTTCAGTCCTTCAAACGACCCCCTCTTCCTCCTCCTCCTCCTCCTCCTCCTCCTCCTCCTCCTCCTGCTTCCTACCGCACCTTAACCTTAAGAGCAGACACTCCTCCTCTGGCACAGATGCACACACAGCTCTGGCCAGATGTAGCGATCTACCGCGACACTCAAACAGAGCTGTTACATCATTTTAACACTGTTCGAGGCAAATACTCTTAAAAACCTGATCATATATCTGCTGATTTTTGTTTTTGCCCATCCTGTAGTGCAGTATTGCTCAAGGCAATGTCCATTGTTCAGCTGTTGACTGAAATAGCTTGACAATTATTGTATGGATTGCCATGAAATTTTGTACGGATACAGTACAGATTGTAGATTGTGTGTGTGTGCATTGTGTGATTGTAGTGTGTGTGTGTGTGTGTGTGTGTGTGTGTGTGTGTGTGTGTGTGTGTGTCTATACAGCATCTGCTCCTTCTAACTGTTCTTATTTATACTGAATCATATTGTTTGCCCTCCTTCTGTAACTCTACCCTATGTCTGTCCTGCTTTTGACCATTTTTGATTCATTTGCCAAAGCACTTTGTAAACCCTGTTTTTAAAAGGTACTATATAAATAAAGTTATTATCACTATTATTATCATATTATAGATATCCATGGTCTCCTGAAGATAAAGCACACTGGCTCTGGGGATCCTCAGAGTTTTAATTGAGTACCACCAGAGGGTCAAAGGTCATGGTTTCCAGATGATGTATCCTAATGACTTTGCTTCACATTTGCAGTTTTGAGGGAAATGTGTTTACAAGTACTTGATGGATTGCCATGAAATTTGTCATATACATTCAACTCTCTCTCAGGATGAATTGTAATAACGTTGGTGACCCCTGACTTTTCATCTAGCGCCATCATCAGGTCAAAATCGAATCTATATATTTTGGTTTACGGTATACAGTATATGGTTTGGTAATTGTATACCTTTGTGTTTATATAAGAATAGCAAAACCATGAGTTTGGTGTTTCTTTCATTCAGCATATTGATATTGTGGACTTACAGTCTATCTATGCATAGACGACACTGTTGATCTCCACAGCAGATTATTGTAACACGATTTTCATTTCTGACCCATTCATAACAGTGTCGTCTCTCCTCACCACAGTAACTGCCCGTGCTCCCTGGCTGCAGCCCTGGCCAGAGCCACAGCAGACAGCGTTGTGAAGGCTGACCTCTCCATCCACCACCTGATTAAGGCCGTAGAAGATGGAGCTGACCCACTACCACGTGAGTTCTCAGGGTGGGCCTGTGAGACTGCACCCTCTCTCTCTCAAACACACTCACTCAAACATACACACACACACAGAGGTACAGAGAAATTAGGTCTCGCTCTCACTTCATCCCATACACATGCACGCATGCACACACACACACACGCGCGCGCGCACACACACGCACACACACACACACACACACACACACTCACACACACACACTCACACACACACACTCACACACACACACTCACACACACACACTCACACACACACACTCACACACACACACTCACACACACACACACACACACACACACTCACTCACACACACTCACACACACTCACAGGCATGTAACCACCAGGGCTTTGTCCCAGTTCTCCCCCGCAAATCTGCATTAAGTGGTATTTGACCGCTAGAGGGCAGAAAGCATACTCACAGCTATAAACCAGGATATACTACATCCACCATGCGCCAATAGAGTTTCATTAAAATGGCCTTCAGGCTTTGTCTAAACATACTTGAATCACAGTGGTAGTATAATATCAGAATCAGCAATGCTTTCTTAATGTGTATATTACAAACACATCAACTATACTAAATATTAAATGGATATAGACAGAAGAATTAGATAATGTTGAATTGGCAGAAGTTATTACAGAAAATACAACATTCAAGGATATAGAAATTTATTCAGCAGTCATCTTTTAAAGCTGCACTAATCTGTATTTTTATATTAATAGTTGATCAAAGGATTACGTGTAATCTGAAAGCGGTCACTCATAGTGATGAACTGTTGTTTATTCTAACTCTCACATGCTGGAAATACCCACAAGAGCACCAAATGTGTATTAATTCACTGCTGAAAATAGTGCCCAACAAATTTTCAATTTCCTCCTGTTTGAGTTACATTTGCCAAAAATTACAGTTGCCTGATGTGTTTCTTTTTTTTTTTTACAAATGAATTTGGCACCCGTCTTTAAAGATTTATGTCTTCAGTTGTAATCAGTGGGTTTTGGGCTGAGTGTCACAGACAGGGAAAGGAAGTCAGGAAGTATTGACAGGCTAATTTATGGTTGACTTTGGTCTTTTCATGGGATTTGTAACAGTAACAAAAATATAGAATAGTGCCAGTCTTATCCTGTAGGATCAGTCAAATTCAGGGGATGTAACTTTCCACAGAGAAATATAAATTATAACTTAACCCTCTGGAGTATAGGTTGTTTTTGCTGACTTTCTGTGTAGTGGTTTTTGTCATCATTTAGCAGCTTTTAAACTGTCCTCACCTCACATGCATGGTGTCCTTTGTCTGACTGTCAATTTAACTAAGCTGCCAGCAACCCAAATGTGTCACTGTTCAGTGATAATCACTCTAAATATTATTATAGAACAGTTCAAGGTCGTAAAAAATATTGTTTCACTATTCGTACACACAAATACAGCAGAAAAATGTGAGAAATAAAACTGTAATACAGTCTATTTATATGTAACATGATTTTATCCCAACTCGTTTTTGTGGCTTTTTCATTGAAAATTAGAGTATGGCTATTAATTAGTGAAGATTTTAATTTTTTTAACATAGTTTTAAAACATCACAAAATGTGTTATAGTCTACAGATATAAATTATACATTGTGCATGCAGAGTTTTCATCTGGTTCACTGAGCTTGTCTCCACATGATATATAAATTAAGGTATGTCACTGTAGATAGAATATGTATATGTATGTATGTATGTATATATAATAGACTTCAGAGGGTTAACTGACACTTAGACATCATCAGTAGCTGAAAATGTAACTGAAAACTGTTTAAATCTTTGCTGTTTTTCAAATGTTGTATTAAAATTAAATCACTCAACTCTTGAATGATTTAATTTTTTTAACTTCAGCTCGTTAGCAGTACACCGTGTTTTATTTACCATTTCACTAAGATTTTCAACTGGTTGTGTGACGTGTTTTAATTTTGATCGACTTGCATTGAAGCTCAAACTGTTCCACACTGTGTGCCATCTCAAAGTAAGAACTTCTCATGTTGTGTAACAGCCGATCACATCTTGTTTCATGATGCCTCACTGCACTCTGCTGTTTTTTTTTTCTTTCCTTCAGCTGTTTGCAAGGTGTTATGGGTAGACCTTGATGTCAGATGACGTGCTAAAATATCTCCATTGGGAGCATGAGTGGGGAGGGGCTGAACAGCCAGTTCACATGGTGAAGTTCAGTTTTGGGACAGTGCTTGACGTGTATGTACTTTTAGAAGGAGGAGGGGTGAGAATGAGGGGAGGAAATGGGACACTATAGCTCTGTGTGTTTCTCACAGCAGCAGAGTGAGAGACAAGTCAATGGCAAAGACAGGATAGACTATTTTACCTGCAGCAATCATTAGTAGGTCAAGCCCATGCACTCACAGTCTGTGTCTTGGTTATAACCGAGAGCTGCCGCCTTGATGGCACCTCTGGGCTCAGCTCTGTTCCACTCACTTCTGTAACCCAGTGCAATATCTCAATGAAGGTTTCTTTCATCTGCCTTTCTGAAAAAGTATAACACATCCTTGGGGCTTTTACTATCCACAACGGCATAATTTCCACTGGGCATGGGGACTTTTCACAGTTCGATTTTTGACACAGCAGAAAAATTAAACCGAGACTTTTACAGTTTTAGTTGGCACATTTATCTGAGTTGCCTTAAAATTCTTACAGCACTCACAGTGTCCAAGTGAAATTAAATAGCTTTTTTTGTCTGCTACATATATTGGCCTGTGTTTTCTCTTGAGAAAAAATTTGAAACCAAAAGTGAGAAATTTATAATTTATACTATACTTAAATGTGGTTTGTGCATTAACTTTGATGGAATACTTTTCTGGCATCTATCTCCGAAGATGGAAATGTTGTTTCAAAACAGCTGATCAAATCTTGCATAAAGCAGTAACGTCAGCGTCGTATCATAGGCAGAGCAGATGGCCACAGACTCTGAACAACAACCGAGCGAGATTATACTGCAAGAAGTTTTGATGTGTTTTCTCTCTCTCTGTCTCTCTCTCGCTCTGTCTCTCGCTCGCTCTCTTTGCCATTACTCTGGGTCACCAATGACATTCATTGTAACTGCTCTGAATCCAAACAGACCACCCTTAAACCTTAAGAAAGCAGCAAGTTACAAAGTTTTCAGAGCCACCTTTGAAGCCTGCACAGGGGGTGTTTGATGTTCAAAAGATAGATTATGGTGGAGTGTTATTTTAAACTCATAAACTCTCAAAACCTGAACTCTGAAGCTGGCTCTTGCTGGCAGGGAAGAGTATGTGCCCTCTACTGCTCAGTCCCCACTGGAAACTACACTGAATAGCAACGTAAGCAAACCAATATAAGTGA
Source organism: Seriola dumerili (assembly GCF_002260705.1). Lineage (NCBI taxonomy): Eukaryota > Metazoa > Chordata > Actinopteri > Carangiformes > Carangidae > Seriola > Seriola dumerili. Next base: position 3,425,876 of record NW_019174704.1, read on the forward strand.
CTGACACAATATGACCTAGTTAGCATATGTTCAATAAAGAAGCACATCTGATTCTTTGTGTGTTTTTGTGTTAGAGATGGAGTCTGTGAAGCTGGCCCGGGTGGTGTTTAACAGACTGTTTGAGATGTGCTGCCTCTGGCTGAAGGAGTTTCCCTTCCGCCGCCGCCCACAGCCATACTATGAAACTTCCATCCACGCCATCAAGAACATGAGGCGTAAGATGGAGGATAAGCATGTCATCATCCCAGACTTCAACACACTCTTCAATGTTCAGGTAGACTTCAACAACTCCCCCACGTCCCATGCAAAAGCAGATCATTATCAGACCTCGGTGAGACCAGACCACCACAGTGGCGACTGATGCTTTCAATCTGTCTTCCCAACATGGTGGCTGGTCTCCTGATGGTTTCTCAGATTCTGATATTTTTCAGGTAGTGTTGTGGTAACTATAACAATAACATTAACAATTGGAAAGAAAGCGAAAAGGTTTCCGTGCTTAGTGCTAATAGCTCTGTTCCACTAGCTCCTGTCACTCCTGTAAAGTTTCATCTGTCTTTGTAAAAAATGAAATGTATTCTTGGGATTTGCTGTCCATAATCTAAAAGCTCAATTCATTACAGCAGTTGCTATAAGAAACTGTAAGGTTTTAAAGTTAAACAAAAACTAGAGCTCCCATGAAGATTTACCAGCACAATTACGAGTACTTGCATCATTGTAACTTGGTTTCGTCCATATCCATAAAACTCACTATCACCCTCTTCTAAACGAGATTTCTCAAGTTCTTTCTAATCATCTTAAAGTCTTGCATATGATAAACAAGGAAATTCTTAAGCTCCCCTACTAAAGTAGCCTTTCTGTTCAGTTCTGACTTGGTTATTTTAAGTGAACTAATTTGACAGAAATTCATCCAAGTGATTGCTACAACCAATGTTGGTCCATGTGTCCCGACCCCAGTGTACCTACCTGCAGGTCTAGTAATATTTATATTTGTATGAGACGTATTATGTCTTATTATATTATATTATATTGAAACATAAATCTTATCGTACATCGATAAAACTGGTTAGTGGGGTGTTTTTGTCAGTCAATCTCCAATTGTCAGGATATCAATGCATTAAAGTCACCATTGTACAATCAGCAGCTATTATGCTACTTTCAATGCAAGGAGCTGTTAAATTTACTGTGTCCTCTTCACCGTGTCCACTAACTGATATGTATTGTCTCTCAGGATCAGGAAGAACAGGCTTTCTTTGCCGTGTTTGATGGTCATGGCGGTGTTGACGCTGCCATTTATGCTGCCAATCACCTCCACGTCAACTTAGTTCGTCAGGAATCTTTCAGCCAGGACCCCGGCGAGGCACTCTGCAGGGCCTTCAAACTCACCGACGAACGCTTTGTGAAGAAGGCCTCACGAGAGGTAACCACATGTGCAAAGAGCCAAAGCCTTTAATATTATTAAGAAATATAGTACCAGTGTAAACCTGTTGATGACGCAAAGTAATAATCTGTCATGGTAACTGAATTGTATTTGTTTACTAATGTAAACTAATACTATTAGTACTACTTATATTACTCTTCTATCTCTCCTACTGTTGATGTTATCACTACTAGTAGCCCTCTACTACTACTACTACTACTACTACATGTACTACCACATCAATCCATCCATTTTCTGCTGCTTATCTGGAGTTAGATCATGGTGGCAGCAGGTTAAGCAAAGTAATCCAGACATTGCCAGTAACATTTTCCAGCCTGAGAGATCACAAGGTGTTCCCAGGAAAGATGAGCTACATAATCTATCCAGCGTGTTGTGGGTATACCGTGAGTCCTTCTACCAGTTGGATGTGCCTGTCTGAGCTCCTTAGCCTGTCTCTAAGGATGAGTCTAACCACCTGACAGAGGAAACTCATTTCTTTTGGACACTACCTAAAGCTCATGACCACAGGTGAAGGTTGGAACATAGACTGACTGGTAAATCAAAAGCTATGCCTTCTGGCTGAGCTCCCTCTTCACCAAAACAGTCCAGTACAATGTATGCGTTACTGCTGACACTGCACCAGTCCACCTGTCAATCTCGTGCTCCATTTTAACCCTCAATCATGAGCAACACCCTGAGATCTTAAACTCCTTGGGGCAGCAACTCGCTCCTAACCCGAAGGGAGCAATTCACAGTTTTCTGGCAGAGAACCATGGCCTCAGACTTGGAAGTGCTGACTCTCATCCCAGCTGCTTCACACTCAGCTACAAACAACCCCAAATGCCTGCCAGAGGTCACGGCCTGATGAAGCCAAAAGAACCACGTTGTTTGCAAAAAGCAGCAAGGCCATTCTGAGGTCCCCAAACCGGACACTTTCCTCCCCCTGACTTTGCCTTGAAATCCTTTCTGTGAAAACCTCAGATAAGATAGGTGACAAGGGAAAACCCTAGTGGAGGCCAACACCAACTGGAAACATGTTCAACTTCTTGCTGAGAATACGGATACAGCTCTTATTTCTGTGATATAAAGGCTGAACATCTCAGGAACTACCACCCTGGTCTGCCAGTCCAAAGCTACTGTCCCTGACCTGCATGCGACATTGAAGAAGCGTGTCAGCTAACATAGGCCATCAATGTTCAGCGCCTTCAGCATAGAGGACATGTTAGTTGGCTTCAAGGGTTCAGCAGTTTCTTCTCCCCTGCTGCTGAACACATTTTGGCCACTGCATTCCCTTCTTAACTCATTTGATGGTTTGCCAGAATGTTCGTGAGGCCAACTAAAAACTCCTGCTTCATTGTTCCCCCAAACTCCCACACCCAGGTTTTTGTGTCTGCGACCATCATGTCCATAGCCCTTCTGGCCTGCTGGTACCCATCTGTGGCTTAAGGAGACCTCTGTGCCAACCAAGCCTGAAGGACCTCCTCCCTCAGCCTGATGGCCTCCCTCCCCCATGGTTCTCAGGTTGCTGCACGACACACGCCATCAATGTTCTGACCCAGCTCCCAGTAGCTGGCTTTGAACATGGCCCACTCAGATTCCATGTCCCTCACTTAACCTGGGATGCATGAGACGTTCTTCTGGAGGTGAAGGTTAAAGACCTTGCAGACTGGGGCCTCAGCCAGGTCCCAGTTCACCCTCACTACACATTTGGGTCTGTTAGGTCTTTCTGGCAGTCTCCTGCGCCAATTAATCCAACTCACTACCAGGTGGTGATCAGTTGATAGCTCTGTTCCTCTCCACTGAGACTTCAAGACCTGAAGATAAGAGCACAAAGTTAGGGCGAAGGTGTTCTGATATCAACTATAGTTATGAACGACCCTATGCTCAAACATGGTGTTTGTGATGGCCAATCCATGACAGAAGTCGGGTTCACATTGGGCAGGCCGTTCCTCCCAATCCAGTTTCTCTACCATCCAGGTGCTCACACATTTACAGCCCATTTCTACATTATTAAGGATTAAGATGCAGATTGAATGACTAGAATATATCTTTAACTAGTGGTGATACATTTTTTGCTTGAATTTTAGTAAGTTGATTACTTGGATCCAGTAAAACAGGGACACCATTCCTGTATGAAGTAGTGCAGCTGTTGCTTGCTGTGAGCTGGATACTGTAACATGCGCCTGTTTTTGGCAGAACCTGCGTTGTGGCACAACAGGTGTGGTGACGTTCCTGCGGGGCCAGACGCTGTATGTGGCCTGGCTGGGAGACTCCCAGGTCATCCTGGTCAGGAGAGGACAGGTTGTGGAGCTGATGAAACCACATAAACCAGACAGAGAGGTAACCATTTACACATGCACAGACATCTTCACACATCTTCACACACCATCAGGCTCAAATCTATAATTTCCACTGTAAGCATACTTGATTAAGATGAAGAGCCATAAATTTAAGTGATGAATCTTAGTGGATTGATAGATTTTGAGACATTATACAGAATACTGTCATTCATTTTCAGATTCATACAACTTACATTTATTTGCCTTTTCTATAAATTAAAATGCAGACTTGTATTTGTGATATACATGGATTTAATTATCAAAAGCTTGTATTCACAAACTTCTAGTGTTACTGAATTATAGAATCAGATTTTTTACATGCAGCTGTCGTTTCAGGATTCCATTCAGAGAAAAGTGAACTTAAGAGTAAACCTGCCTGTTTGCTGACAATGAGCATTAGTGGTGTACTTAACATTTACTTACATGACCTTTTTTTTTTATAATATCCAATTAAAATGATTTGATGGTCTAACATTTTTGGGAATATACTTTTTTACCACTTTTTGCCCCGAAAATCAGATGAAAGGACTGATATCATACTCATCTGTCTTGTTTGATATGAAACTATAGCCAGCAGCCAGTTGGCTTAACTTAGCACAAAACGGGAAACAAAAGAAAACAGCTAGCCTGACATGAGGGTGGTATCTGTATCAAGGGCATAGGTTTGGCCTCAAAATTGGTAGAGATGCAGCACCCCCACCATCCCGCCAAAAATAAAAAGATTAACTTTTTAATGCTGTCAACCAAACAGTTTATTTAAATATAAGATCGGAATTTACATTCAGGAATGCCTATACGCAAATGTAATATATGTACATGTGTGGAATTTCCATGTATGAAATATATGTACATATGAGGTAAAATCATATATGTATTTAAAATAGCCTATATTGGTAAAAGTTACATATGAAACCTGTTAGTAATTGAAACAATATCATATATTGATATATATGTAAAATCTAGTTAATATAAACATGTATTTTAGTATATCTGTTCATAGAGAGAGATATGTTAAATACATATATATCCATCCCAAAGCCTGTCAGTATATGTTCATATTATATATGTCAATATAAAAGATAGACATGTATTTTTAAATTTGATTAGAAATTATTAAGAAAATCATATAGAAAACATATAGAATTTGTATAAGTAAGTTGTTTTAAGAAAGTTGCATTTTACATGAGTATTTTATGTATGTTATGAACTTATATCTTCATATATCCAGAGTATGTATATGTGTCATAATAATATATCCTCTTATAGGTTACGCATATGGTAACATCACTCTTGATATAGGTACATGTATGTCATATGTATGTCATAAGTCATAGTATATTAAGGCATAAAAAGCCTCAGTATAGTAAGGCGTAAAAAAGTCATAGTATAGTAAGGCATTAGAGCCAATTAACATAATGTGCATGTCTTTGGACTGTGGGAAGAAGCCAGAATACCTGGAAAGAACCCACAAAGCCACAGGGAGAACATGTAAATTCGACACAGACTGGAAAGTGAGGTATGAAAACATCAAAGTATAGTAAGGCATAAAAACGTCAAAATACATCATATTCTAATAAGGCATATAAACGTCAAAATACGTCATATTCTAATAAGGCATAAAAACATCAAATATTGTCATAGGATAGTAAGGCATAAAATGTCTTAGTATAGTAAATCATAAAAACATCATAGTATAGCAAGGCATAAAAAAGTCGGAAAATCTCATAGTATATTAAGGCATAAAAACGTTAAAAAAACGTCATAGTATAGTAAGGCATAAAAACGTTAAAAAATGGCATATTATAGTAAGGCATAAAAATGTCAAAAAACATCATGATATAGTAAGACATAAAAACGTCATAGTATAGTAAGGCATAAAAACGTCAAAAAACATCATAGTATAGTGAGGCATAAAAACATCATAGTATAGCAATGTATAAAAACGTTAAGAAACGTCATAGTATAGTAAAGCATAAAAACGTCATAGTATAGCAAGGCATAAAAACTGCAAAAAACGTCATAGTATAGTAAGGTATAAAAACATCATACTATAGCAAGTTATAAAAACATTAAGAAACGTCATAGTATAGCAAGGTATAAAAACATTAAAGGGGCGTCGAGTAGCAGTTGGTTGAGCATCCGCCCCATGTGCAGAGGCTACAGTCCTCCCTGCAGTTGGCCCCGGTTCGAGTCCTGCATCGGACAGCCCTTAGCTGCATGTCATTCCCCCTCTCTCTGCCGCCGTTAAAAAACGTCATAGTATAGTAAGGCATAAAAATGTCATAGTATAGCAAAGCATAAAAACATCAAAAAACGTCATAGTATAGCAAGGCATAAAAACGTTAAACAACGTCTTAGTATAGTAAGGCATATAAACGTCATAGTATAGCAAGGTATAAAAACGTCATAGTATAGCAAGGCATGAAAACGTTAAAAAAAAGTCATAGTATAGTAAGGCATAAAAACGTTGAAAAAACTTCAAAGTATAGTAAAGCATAAAACATCTTAGTATAGTAAGTCATAAAAACGTCTTAGTATAGGAAGGCATAAAAACGTCAAAAAACATCATAGTATAGTAAGGCATAAAAACATCATAGTATAGCAAGGTATAAAAACGTTAATAAACGTCATAGTATAGTAAGGCATAAAAACGTCATAGTATAGCAAGGCATAAAAACGTTAAAAACGTCATAGTATAGCAAGGCATAAAAACGTTAAAAAACGTCATTGTATAGTAAGGCATAAAACGTAAAAAAAATGTCATAGTATAGTAAGACATAAAAATGTTGAGAAACGTCATAGTATAGTAAGGTATAAACATCATAGTATAGCAAGGCATAAAAACGTCATAGTATAGTAAGGCATAAAAATATCATAGTATAGCAAGGCATAAAAACATTAAGAAACGTCATAGTATAGCAAGGCATAAAAACGTCAAAAAACATCATAGTATAGTAAGGCATAAAGATGTCATAATATAGTAAGGCATAAAAACGTTAAAAAACATCATAGTATAGTGAGGCATAAAAACATCAAAAAACGTCATAGTATAGTAAAGCATTAAAACGTTAAAAAATGTCATAGTATAGTAAGGCATGAAAATGTCAAAAAACGTCATTGTATAGTAAGGCATAAAAACGTCATAATATAGTAAGGCATAAAAACGTTAAAAAATGGAATATTATAGTAAGGCATAAAAATGTCAAAAAACATCATGATATAGTAAGACATAAAAACGTCATAGTATAGTAAGGCATAAAAATGTCAAAAAACATCATAATATAGTAAGGCATAAAAACGTCAAAAAATGGCATATTATAGTAAGGCATAAAAATGTCAAAAAACATCATGATATAGTAAGACATAAAAACGTCATAGTATAGTAAGGCATAAAAACGTCAAAAAACATCATAGTATAGTGAGGCATAAAAACATCATAGTATAGCAATGTATAAAAACGTTAAGAAACGTCATAGTATAGTAAAGCATAAAAACGTCATAGTATAGCAAGGCATAAAAACTGCAAAAAACGTCATAGTATAGTAAGGTATAAAAACATCATACTATAGCAAGGTATAAAAACATTAAGAAACGTCATAGTATAGCAAGGCATAAAAACGTCAAAAAACGTCATAGTATAGTAAGGCATAAAAAAGTTAAAAACGTCATAGTATAGCAAGGTATAAACGTCATAGTATAGCAAGGTATAAAAACATTAAAAGACGTCTTATTATAGTAAGTCATAAAAACGTCATAGTATAGCAAGGTATAAAAACGTTAATAAACGTCATAGTATAGTAAGGCATAAAAACGTCGATAAACGTCATTGTATAGTAAGGCATAAAAACGTCATAATATAGTAAGGCATAAAAAAACGTCATATTATAGTAAGGCATAAAAATGTCATAAAACGTCAAAGTATAGTAAGGCATAAAAATGTCATAATATAGTAAGGCATAAAAACGTTAAAAAATGGAATATTATAGTAAGGCATAAAAATGTCAAAAAACATCATGATATAGTAAGACATAAAAACGTCATAGTATAGTAAGGCATAAAAATGTCAAAAAACATCATGATATAGTAAGACATAAAAACGTCATAGTATAGTAAGGCATAAAAACATCATAGTATAGCAATGTATAAAAACGTTAAGAAACGTCATAGTATAGTAAAGCATAAAAACGTCATAGTATAGCAAGGCATAAAAACTGCAAAAAACGTCATAGTATAGTAAGGTATAAAAACATCATACTATAGCAAGGTATAAAAACATTAAGAAACGTCATAGTATAGCAAGGCATAAAAACGTCAAAAAACGTCATAGTATAGTAAGGCATAAAAAAGTTAAAAACGTCATAGTATAGCAAGGTATAAACGTCATAGTATAGCAAGGTATAAAAACATTAAAAGACGTCTTATTATAGTAAGTCATAAAAACGTCATAGTATAGCAAGGTATAAAAACGTTAATAAACGTCATAGTATAGTAAGGCATAAAAATGTCATAAAACGTCAAAGTATAGTAAGGCATAAAAATGTCATAATATAGTAAGGCATAAAAACGTTAAAAAAAATGTCATAGTATTGTAAGGTATAAACGTCATAGTATAGTAAGGCATAAAAACATCATAGTATAGCAAGGTATAAAAACATTAAGAAACGTCATAGTATAGCAAGGCATAAAAACGTCAAAAAACATCATAGTATAGTAAGGCATAAAAAAGTTAAAAACGTCATAGTATAGTAAGGTATAAACGTCATACTATAGCAAGGCATAAAAACATTAAGAAACGTCATAGTATAGCAAGGCATAAAAATGTCAAAAAACGTCAAAGTATAGTAAGGCATAAAAATGTCATAATATAGTAAGGCATAAAAACGTAAAAAAAAAATGTCATAGTATTGTAAGGTAAATATTATAGTAAGTCATAAAAACGTCGTAGTATAGCAAGGTATAAAAACGTTAAAAAACGTCATAGTATAGTAAGGCATAAAAACATCAATAAACGTCATTGTATAGTAAGGCTTAAAAAAGTCATAGTGTAGCAAGGCATAAAAACGTAAAAAAAAAGTCATAGTACTGTAAGGTATAAACGTCATAATACAGGAAGGCATAAAAACGTCAAAAAACGTCATAGTATAGTAAGGCATAAAAATGTCAATAAACGACATTGTATAGTAAGGCATAAAAACGTCATAGTATACCAAGGCATAAAAACATTAAAAACGTCATAGCATAGTAAGGAATAAAAACGTCATAATATAGTAAGGGATAAAAACGTTAAAAAAACGGCATAGTATAGTAAGGCATAAAAATGTCAAAAAACGTCATAATATAGTAAGGCATAAATATGTCATAGTATAGTAAGGCATAAAAACATCAAAAAACAACATAGTATAGTAAGGCATAAAAACATCATAGTATAGCAAGGTATAAAAACGTTAATAAACGTCATAGTATAGTAAGGCATAAAAACGTCATAGTATATCATGGCATAAAAACGTTAAAAAACGTCGTATATAGTAAGGCATAAAAACGTCATAGTATATCATGGCATAAAAACGTTAACAAACGTCGTATATAGTAAGGCATAAAAACGTCATAGTATATCATGGCATAAAAACGTTAACAAACGTCGTATATAGTAAGGCATAAAAACGTCATAGTATATCATGGCATAAAAACGTTAACAAACGTCGTATATAGTAAGGCATAAAAACGTCATAGTATATCATGGCATAAAAACGTTAACAAACGTCGTATATAGTAAGGCATAAAAACGTCATAGTATATCATGGCATAAAAACGTTAACAAACGTCGTATATAGTAAGGCATAAAAACGTCATAGTATATCATGGCATAAAAACGTTAACAAACGTCGTATATAGTAAGGCATAAAAACGTCATAGTATATCATGGCATAAAAACGTTAACAAACGTCGTATATAGTAAGGCATAAAAACGTCATAGTATATCATGGCATAAAAACGTTAACAAACGTCGTATATAGTAAGGCATAAAAACGTCATAGTATATCATGGCATAAAAACGTTAACAAACGTCGTATATAGTAAGGCATAAAAACGTCATAGTATATCATGGCATAAAAACGTTAACAAACGTCGTATATAGTAAGGCATAAAAACGTCATAGTATATCATGGCATAAAAACGTTAACAAACGTCGTATATAGTAAGGCATAAAAACGTCATAGTATATCATGGCATAAAAACGTTAACAAACGTCGTATATAGTAAGGCATAAAAACGTCATAGTATATCATGGCATAAAAACGTTAACAAACGTCGTATATAGTAAGGCATAAAAACGTCATAGTATATCATGGCATAAAAACGTTAACAAACGTCGTATATAGTAAGGCATAAAAACGTCATAGTATATCATGGCATAAAAACGTTAACAAACGTCGTATATAGTAAGGCATAAAAACGTCATAGTATATCATGGCATAAAAACGTTAACAAACGTCGTATATAGTAAGGCATAAAAACGTCATAGTATATCATGGCATAAAAACGTTAACAAACGTCGTATATAGTAAGGCATAAAAACGTCATAGTATATCATGGCATAAAAACGTTAACAAACGTCGTATATAGTAAGGCATAAAAACGTCATAGTATATCATGGCATAAAAACGTTAACAAACGTCGTATATAGTAAGGCATAAAAACGTCATAGTATATCATGGCATAAAAACGTTAACAAACGTCGTATATAGTAAGGCATAAAAACGTCATAGTATATCATGGCATAAAAACGTTAACAAACGTCGTATATAGTAAGGCATAAAAACGTCATAGTATATCATGGCATAAAAACGTTAACAAACGTCGTATATAGTAAGGCATAAAAACGTCATAGTATATCATGGCATAAAAACGTTAACAAACGTCGTATATAGTAAGGCATAAAAACGTCATAGTATATCATGGCATAAAAACGTTAACAAACGTCGTATATAGTAAGGCATAAAAACGTCATAGTATATCATGGCATAAAAACGTTAACAAACGTCGTATATAGTAAGGCATAAAAACGTCATAGTATATCATGGCATAAAAACGTTAACAAACGTCGTATATAGTAAGGCATAAAAACGTCATAGTATATCATGGCATAAAAACGTTAACAAACGTCGTATATAGTAAGGCATAAAAACGTCATAGTATATCATGGCATAAAAACGTTAACAAACGTCGTATATAGTAAGGCATAAAAACGTCATAGTATATCATGGCATAAAAACGTTAACAAACGTCGTATATAGTAAGGCATAAAAACGTCATAGTATATCATGGCATAAAAACGTTAACAAACGTCGTATATAGTAAGGCATAAAAACGTCATAGTATATCATGGCATAAAAACGTTAACAAACGTCGTATATAGTAAGGCATAAAAACGTCATAGTATATCATGGCATAAAAACGTTAACAAACGTCGTATATAGTAAGGCATAAAAACGTCATAGTATATCATGGCATAAAAACGTTAACAAACGTCGTATATAGTAAGGCATAAAAACGTCATAGTATATCATGGCATAAAAACGTTAACAAACGTCGTATATAGTAAGGCATAAAAACGTCATAGTATATCATGGCATAAAAACGTTAACAAACGTCGTATATAGTAAGGCATAAAAACGTCATAGTATATCATGGCATAAAAACGTTAACAAACGTCGTATATAGTAAGGCATAAAAACGTCATAGTATATCATGGCATAAAAACGTTAACAAACGTCGTATATAGTAAGGCATAAAAACGTCATAGTATATCATGGCATAAAAACGTTAACAAACGTCGTATATAGTAAGGCATAAAAACGTCATAGTATATCATGGCATAAAAACGTTAACAAACGTCGTATATAGTAAGGCATAAAAACGTCATAGTATATCATGGCATAAAAACGTTAACAAACGTCGTATATAGTAAGGCATAAAAACGTCATAGTATATCATGGCATAAAAACGTTAACAAACGTCGTATATAGTAAGGCATAAAAACGTCATAGTATATCATGGCATAAAAACGTTAACAAACGTCGTATATAGTAAGGCATAAAAACGTCATAGTATATCATGGCATAAAAACGTTAACAAACGTCGTATATAGTAAGGCATAAAAACGTCATAGTATATCATGGCATAAAAACGTTAACAAACGTCGTATATAGTAAGGCATAAAAACGTCATAGTATATCATGGCATAAAAACGTTAACAAACGTCGTATATAGTAAGGCATAAAAACGTCATAGTATATCATGGCATAAAAACGTTAACAAACGTCGTATATAGTAAGGCATAAAAACGTCATAGTATATCATGGCATAAAAACGTTAACAAACGTCGTATATAGTAAGGCATAAAAACGTCATAGTATATCATGGCATAAAAACGTTAACAAACGTCGTATATAGTAAGGCATAAAAACGTCATAGTATATCATGGCATAAAAACGTTAACAAACGTCGTATATAGTAAGGCATAAAAACGTCATAGTATATCATGGCATAAAAACGTTAACAAACGTCGTATATAGTAAGGCATAAAAACGTCATAGTATATCATGGCATAAAAACGTTAACAAACGTCGTATATAGTAAGGCATAAAAACGTCATAGTATATCATGGCATAAAAACGTTAACAAACGTCGTATATAGTAAGGCATAAAAACGTCATAGTATATCATGGCATAAAAACGTTAACAAACGTCGTATATAGTAAGGCATAAAAACGTCATAATATAGTAAGGCATAAAAACATTATAGTATAGCAAGATATAAAAACATTAAGAAACGTCATAGTATAGTAAGGCATAAAAACATTATAGTATAGCAAGATATAAAAACATTAAGAAACGTCATAGTATAGTAAGGCATAAAAACGTCATAGTATAGCAAAGCATAAAAATGTCAAAAAATGTCATAGTATAGTAGAGCATAAAAAATGACATTGTATAGTAAGTTATTAAAACGTCATAGTATAGCAAGGTATAAAAACGTTAAAAACATCATAGTATAGTAAGGCATAAAAACGTCAATAAACGTCATTGTATAATAAGGTATAAAAAAGTCATAGTATACTAAGGCATAAAAATATTAAAGACGTCATAATATAGTAAGGCATAAAAACGTTAAAAGACGTCATAGTATAGTAGGGCATAAAAATGTCAAAAAACATCATAGTATAGTAAGGCATAAAAACGTCATAATATAGTAAGGCATAAAAACATTAAAAAACGGCATAATATAGTAAGGCATAAAAATGTCAAAAAACGTCATAATATAGTAAGGCATAAAAATGTCAAAAAACGTCATAGTATAGTAAGGCATATAAAATGACATTGTATAGTAAGTTATAAAAACGTCATAGTATAGCAAGGTATAAAAACGTTAAAAACGTCATAGTATACTAAGGCATAAAAACTTCAATAAACGTCATTGTATAGTAAGGCATAAAAAAGTCACAATATAGCAAGGTATAAAAACGTTAATAAACGTCAGAGTATAGTAAGGCATAAAAACGTCATAGTATAGCAAGGCATAAAAACTGCAAGAAACATCATAGTATAGTAAGGCATAAAAACGTCATAGTATAGCAAGGCAAAAAAACATAAAAAAAAAATCATAGTATAGTAAGGCATAAAAACATCATAGTATAGTAAGGCATAAAAACGTCATAGTATAGCAAGCATAAAAACGTCAAAAAACATCATAGTATAGTAAGGCATAAAAACATNAAAACGGTTAAAAACGTTCAAAGAAAAGAAAGGATTAAAAACGTCATAGTATAGCAAGCATAAAAACGTCAAAAAACATCATAGTATAGTAAGGCATAAAAACATCATGGCATATTAACGCATAAAAACGTAATAGTATAGCAAGGCATAAAAACGTTAAAAAACGTCTTATTATAGTAAGTCATAAAAACGTCATAGTATAGTAAGGCATAAAAACGACAATAAACATCATTGTATAGTAAGGTATAAAAAAGTCATAGTATACTAAGGCATAAAAACATTAAAAACGTCATAGTATAGTAAGGCATAAAAATGTCAAAAAACATCATAGTATAGTAAGGCATAAAAACGTCAAAAAACATCATAGTATAGTAAGGCATAAAAACATCATAGTATAGCAAGGTATAAAAACATTAAGAAACGTCATAGTATAGTAAGGCATAAAAACGTCATAGTATAGTAAGGCATAAAAACTGCAAAAACATCATAGTATAGTAAGGCATAAAAACGTCATAATATAGTAAGGCATAAAAACATTAAAAAACGTCATAGTATAGTAGGGCATAAAAATGTCAAAAAACGTCATAGTATAGCAAGGCATAAAAACGTTAAAAAACGTCATAGTATAGCAAGGCATAAAAACGTCAAAAAACATCACAGTATAGTAAGGCATAAAAATGTCAAAAAATGTCATAGTATAGTAAGGCATAAAAAATGACATTGTATAGTAAGATATAAAAACGTCATAGTATAGCAAGGCATAAAAACATTAAAGACGTCATAATATAGTAAGGCATAAAAACGTTAAAAGACGTCATAGTATAGTAGGGCATAAAAATGTCAAAAAACGTCATAGTATAGTAAGGCATAAAAACGTCATA
>NW_019174704.1:3445838-3685921 GCF_002260705.1 Seriola dumerili
GTCAAAAAACGTCATAGTATAGTAAGGCATAAAAACGTCAAAATATAGTAAGGCATAAAAACGTTAAAAAACGTCATAGTATAGTAAGGCATAAAAATGTCAAAAAACGTTATAGTATAGTAAGGCATAAAAACGTCACAATATAGTAAGGCATAAAAACATTAAAAAACGGCATAGTATAGTAAGGCATAAAAATGTCAAAAAACGTCATAATATAGTAAGGCATAAAAACGTCAAAAAACATCATAGTATAGCAAGGTATAAAAACATTAAGAAACGTCATAGTATAGTAAGGCATAAAAACGTCATAGTATAGTAAGGCATAAAAACTGCAAAAAACATCATAGTATAGTAAGGTATAAAAACGTTAAAAACGTCATAGTATAGTAAGGCATAAAAACGTCAACAAACGTCATTGTATAGTAAGGTATAAAAAAGTCATAGTATACTAAGGCATAAAAACATTAAAAACGTCTTAGTATAGTAAGGCATAAAAATGTCAAAAAACGTCATAGTATAGTAAGGCATAAAAACGTCATTATATAGTAAGGCATAAAAACATTAAAAAACGGCATAGTATAGTAAGGCATAAAAATGTCAAAAAACGTCATAATATAGTAAGGCATAAAAACGTCAAAAAACATCATAGTATAGTAAGGCATAAAAACATCATAGTATAGCAAGGTATAAAAACATTAAGAAACGTCATAGTATAGTAAGGCATAAAAATGTCATAGTATAGTAAGGCATAAAAACTGCAAAAAACATCATAGTATAGTAAGGCATAAAAACGTCAAAAAACACCATAGTATAGCAAGGCATAAAAACGTTAAAAAACATATTATTATAGTAAGTCATAAAAACATCATAGTATAGTAAGGCACAAAAAATGACATTGTATAGCAAGGCATAAAAACGTTAAAAAACATCATAGTATAGTAAGGCATAAAAACATTAAAAAACAGCACAGTATAGTAAGGCATAAAAACGTTAAAAAATGTCATAGTATAGTATGGCTTAAAATGTTAAAAAATGTCATAGTATAGAAAGGCATAAAAACGTCAAAAAACGTCATAGTATAGTAAGGCATAAAAAAGTTAAAAACGTCATAGTATAGTAAGGTATAAACGTCATAGTATAGCAAGGTATAAAAACATTAAAAAACGTTTTATTATAGTAAGTCATAAAAACGTCATAGTATAGCAAGGTATAAAAACGTTAAAAAACGTGATAGTATAGTAAGGCATAAAAACGTTAAAAAAACGTCATAGTATAGTAAGGCGTAAAAACGTCATAATATAGCAAGGCATAAAAACGTTAAAAATCGTCATTGTATAGTAAGGCATAAAAACGTCATAGTATAGCAAGGCATAAAAACATTAAAAAAACGTGTTTTTATAGTAAGTCATAAAAACGTCTTATTATAGTCAGTCATAAAAACGTCAAAGTATAGCAAGGTACTCTTTTGAGAGTTTGCTTTACATTTTCAGTTAAAAGTCTGTAGTGTCGTCAACCCAAAAGCACCACCTGTATTAATGTATTGTTGTAAGAGTGTAATTGAGTGGACTGGCACTTTAAGTGTACAGCAGAAGCAGGAAACATATTGTCGGCTACTTCAGGTTGTTGTACACCATGTGACAGTCATCACCATTATGACCAACCACTAAAGCTAGTTGTGCTTCGTGTGTCTCTGCAGGATGAGAAGCAGAGGATCGAGGCTCTGGGAGGCTGTGTAATCTGGTTTGGCACATGGAGGGTCAATGGCAGTTTGTCTGTATCCAGAGCAATAGGTAAGCTACTCCTTCAGTCAGGCACTCTGTATACCACACTGAGTTTACCATTGTTCACCTAAGAAAATTAAGCACAGTTTTTCTGTTCACAGTTCACTCATTTCACCGAGATCAACTGCAAAGTGCAAACTTTTGCTGTCATGAATGCTGGTAGAAGCAGGCCCTAACAAACTAACATGTTGTTCATATTGACAGGGGACTCAGAGCACAAACCCTACATCTGTGGTGATGCAGACCATAGTATCTTCCCACTGGACGGTTCAGAAGACTACCTGATTCTGGCCTGTGATGGCTTCTGGGACACAGTGAGTCCAGATGAGGCGGTGCGGGTAGTCAGCGACCACCTCCAGGAGAACACTGGAGACACCACCATGGTGGCCCACAAGCTGGTGGCCTCTGCCCGTGATGCAGGCTCTAGTGATAATATCACTGTGATAGTGGTCTTCTTGCGGGACCCACGCTCCCCAGCACCCACCAGCACTGAGGACGAGGAGGAGGGTGTGGTGGAGGGACAGGTGGAGGAGGAGGAGGCAGCGGAAGTGGAGGAGGAGGAACAGGAGGAGGAGGAGGAGGAAGACGAGGCAGTCAGGGCAGAGCGTGATGGTGGAGAGGGAGGCAGCACTGCGGACATCGGGGGGAAGGGTCGCGGAGGCTGGCCCCTGCAGCAGTGCTCGGCCCCCGCTGACCTCGGCTATGAAGACCGAACGGACTCGTTCACGGACAGAACTAGCCTCAGCCTGCTGGGGCCATCGCTGGAGGGCCGCATCTCCCTGACCCAGGGCTCACGGCAGCCCTGCTCCGACTTTAGTCCTGACCTCTTCACAGCCTCCCGCATCTACCAAGAAGAACGCCCACTGAGGCGCAGGTCCTGTATCCCTTTTCAGGAGTCCAGCATCTCTAGCTTCACGGACCCACTCTGGCCCCAGACAGCCATGCTGTTGGGGCAGGCAGTGAGGCGAAGCCGCAGGCATGGTTATGGTAGTCGCTTATGGAGCCGTAGGTGGCCAGGCAGATCTAGGGAGCTGTTAGGCCTGTCACCATCTGGCCACTTGCTGCCCTACACGCAGCGCTACTCCAATCGGAAGCCTGGAGTGGCAGTGCCTCAACTGCCCTATGATGCCACCATCTGAAGAGGTGAACCAAACCAAACCATCTCCTTCATTTATTCAGCCCTGTTCCCTGCCCCTCAGCCCACCCATCCCTCCACCCACCTCTGCCTTCAACAACACGTCTTTCTTTGATAGTAGGTAGTTGTGGCTCCTGCAGTTGTTACGTGATTATTGAGTCTCTGTTGGAAGAGTGGTGCTCTCTGTCCTAAGCCGAATTGTTTCCAAATGTACGCTGGCCCACTGAGCACAAGCCCTGCTCCTTAATGCTGTAGGTAAATTGTTAAACTGCATCCTCTCCATTGATGGAGAGGATGTAGTTTCTAATGAATCTTAGAGGCTGCACCACTGCCTACTAAGTCTATGAAAAGAACAGTTGGGGGCAAATTAAGATTCAAAAATGTTTCAACTTGAGCAAAAAATGTTGCACCTACAGTATCTTGAGCTTTGTGACTCTACTTCTTGAACAAGGATGAATAAGAAAGTTTAGAGGCAAATAACAGGAAGAACTGGAGTTGCAGGTAAATTTTATTATCAATCACCTGGACTCTGAGTGTTCACATGAAATATGCTTTAGTCTGTATTGGAACAAGAGCTCCTCAGTGCTAGGTTAGACAAAGGTTCATTTGAATTCAGTCTGAACACTTGTTAAAGTTTAATTTGAATGCTTGGTCGCTCCAAACTCTCGGAAGTGTCTTGAGACAGAAATTATGTATTTTGGAGAAGAAGGAAAATTGGTTCTTTTCAAGTAGAAGCAGAAAGAAAAATTTGAAGCAAGAGTATACACTTCTTGACCAGAACTAACTACACCCATATGGGACAGCTGAACATGTCACTCCAAGAGCATTAATGTGCTGCTATAACACCCCTCACTCTTCTTTGAAGGGTTTCTTCAAAAGTTTGGAACCTCAGCTGGGATTTGCTCCCAATCAGCCACAACCGCATTAGCAAGAAGCTGATGTTAGGTGAAACTAGCTGACAAATACTAGATTTTTGAGGGCAGCACCAAAATCAATATCTGAGGGTTAAAGAAATGCTTGATAAGGAGCGTTTAAATTTATTAAAGAATTACAACGATATGAATTAAAAAATTAACAGTTGAAAAATAAACATATATATATATACTATATAACAGACGACCTCAAACACTTTTTTGGTGTTCTGTTCTGTTTTCTTGTTACTTACTGGACAATTGTTAATATTAGCCTTACTGATGAACTGGTCATGCTCTGGTTGAAAAAGGAATAAGCCCAAACTGTTCCCACAAAGTTGAAAGGTCAACTCTTGTCTGAAATATGAGTGTAGATGTACAGTAGCATTAAGTTTACCCTTCATCGGAAGGGTAGCACACAAAACAAATTTGTGTATCATCTCTTAAAATGACCCATCTGCACACATTTTTCTGCATATAAGAGGAAGGGCGGCCTTTTAGACATACCAGCAATGTGAAAGAGGTTGACTGTGTGATCATTCAGCTTTATTATTTCTCTTTCCTTCTATTTTATGTTGCCAAGGTGTAACTGCAGGGTGAGGTGACATATACCATCTTTGGTCTTAAGACAGCTGACAAGAATGTCAAGCGACTGAGCATTATATTAAGCTCTAATGGCGCAGCTTGCCTCATTGTTCTCTCAGCAATGCTTAGGTGGCAGATGAATAAAGTTCATAGACGAGGCCGGAAAAATTGTTGCTCCTGGTTTCTGGGACTGAAGGCACATGATGTTCTGCCCCCTCACATAAAGTCAATGACCCAGCCATTATCCAGCAACAATTTGTCTACAGATAAAAGCACTTAACACCGGATTATAAAAGATTAGCAGTCACTTACCTGAATAAATGCTTTATGTAGTCCAGCATTCCAGATGGGGATATACTCCTGGGATAATGGGTTTCTTGGGGAGAGGTATTTACAAATATATTTTTGTTATAGTTGCTGTTGAGCCACATAGTTATTGCAAGTGTTTCAAGTGTATTTACCTTCACACAAAACCCACTGAACAGAAGTATTTTCCTACAGGCTTGATAAATGCATAACCGTTTAATGTCGCACCAGGTTAGCTGAACGCTGCAGAACACGTGCCTCCCCTTACACACATATTCACTAATTATTAAATTTATGTGTTAATATCACCGTTAAGGACAAGTCTGGCTTGTGCGATCAAATGGAATAGTGTGACATTTTGGGAAATATACTTAATGGCTTTCTTAATGATTTAATGCCAAGCTAAACCAATCATCTGCCGGCTATGGCTTCTTTAGTATACAGACATGAGAATGATATTTATCTTCTCATCAAGAAAGTGAATAAGCACATTTCTCAAAAAGTCCTTTAAGATTCGTAGTCCTTTGAATAACATGAAGAGAATCTACCCATTTTTGGGCAGGATCTCAGTAGCCTGGTGTAAGAGAGCAGAGTATTCTATCTTTAAATAAAGTTGTGGTGTTAACAGCTGCACAGCAACAATACTACACAGCAAACACCCCAGTCATCACCAACTCCAAGACAGCTTCCACTGTCAGAGTAATCCACTGAGGCTGGCTCCCATGGCCCCACAGCGCCTTTATAATTGGATCTTTCCCTGATGTGATCTAGATTCTACAATGGAGTGCCCCCTCTCTGCTGTCTAACACACTGCTGACAGTGCTGCACTTCAGTTATGTTAACAAGTCATAGCAAACTCAGTCTTTATGCCACCTTTCATAAGACTGCACTCTCCTGCAACACCTGACTAAGATATAAGAAACAGTTTTCCACTGATTTTCATTGGTTTTGATATATCCAACACCAAATAAGGTAGTCCATCTATAGGGTTCGTCTTTAATGCTAATTCATAATCATGATTAACAAACAACTATGTAATCATCAAAAAATAACCTTCTTACTGACTTATATGATGATACTATAATGAAAAGTTCCATATAAGATTCATATCAATGTCTAAGGGCTGATGGCACCCATACATAGTTCACTTGGTGAGACTGATCTATGGAAAAACATCTGTCACTTTGCATTATATGTGTAACTTTCCCTCAAATACACCCTATAGCATTACTGTATCTAACCATACTCAATAACTAACTATCCCACAAATAACCATGAAACTTTAATGAAAATCAACTGTGAGCCACATTAAATTCATAACTCTGATGTCAGTCACTTTCAAAGTATCAAAATGTTCCTATTCACATTAATACACTTAAACTACACTTCCTTTTGTTCCCTCTCATACTGTAATATTTTCCATGTGTTGTTGGAGCAATTGACATTCGCTAAGCCCCACCCCCCTTAGTTACTCTTGCTACACCTTTCTGGCTTTTTGTTGTACCACTCGAGATTCCTGGTAATTTTTGAAAAAATGGACCCTCGATTTCACACAGAAGTTGACAAAAGCGGCTTCTCGTTTCTGGACAGCAACTGTTGATTTTCGCAGCTGAAATGACAACAAATTTTAATCATATCTAGCTAGCTAGCTGATACTTGTAATCTTCACGAATTGGCTGTAAACACATTTTGAAAAAAAATGCTGTTAAAGGATGTTAAAAATTCTACGTACATGATATTATGCTAAAAGACAGAGGCTAAAGCTACAAGGTAGCATCCTCGCCATCTGATAATCCATGTAGAAGACATAGAGGTAATGGAGCAGTACTACTCTTGCACAAAGGGCAGCGCTAGCTAATCCCAAGGTTACATACTTTACAGTACAACAATGGAAAATGGAAAATCATTATTTCCCTCTTTCATAACCATCCTTGGATTGTTAGCTTGTGGAAAAACATACTTGGACAAACAACAAAGCGGTTATGAGAGTTCCGAGACAAAAGGCTTTGAGGATGAGGACTAACTGACAGGCAAATGTAATGCTATCTCAGGTAAAGATTGTGCTGAGGTTACTGGATCTGATAATGTTACACTAAACATGATATTTAACATTTACAGCTTATGCTACAGCAGACAAACACACGCGTCTTGTGTTTATGGGTTTGGAAAGGCTAACAAATACATGGTCGATGTTCTTTGCCATGCCTAGTTGCGGTTGCTAAACTATGATTGGACAGTCGCTGTTCAGGGGTGGGGTTTACTGAAGTTTCATTTGGATGCATTAACTTTTCCCAGACATTCCCTAACATTGTCATACCCCATTTTTTGGTTGATGCAGTGAATTTCTAAATGTCAGGATGTACGTGATTACCAGGTTCTGTCAATCACTCCTCCACTTTCCTGGCCCAGTCAGTTGATGAAACACCCAGCAGGTGTGATATCATAACAGGTGATTTATCCGACAACTGCTGGTTTGTCATCTTTGACACAGAGGGCCATCACCTCCTCTTTCAGTCTTGCTGGTAGATGGGGACTCACCTCGGAGTCTCCTGTAACCATCCTGTGGACTGACAAGTGAAGAGCATCAGACTGTTAGTGGAGCAGAATGTACCTCATGTCCCAGAACGTCCTAAGAGACTCTGTGAAGTAAGTTGACATGACGTGGTGTTTTTTGGGGTTTTTTTTTTTTTTTGGAGGGGGTGGGCTGTTCTTTTTTGGGGGGCATCTAGCTATGAGGAATGTACTGTCAAGACACTCAACTCAAGAAACTAAAGCCACTGGATCAGTTTGTGGAAGTATCACTACAGTCATTGTCTCTAGAAGCATTGGTTGATACCCAAAGAAGATGGGAGAAGTACCGGAAACCAATGGAAATCACAGTCATTTTACCTATTCACTTGGGCATGGATGTGTATGTATTTTATGATTACTAATTGTGAGTTGAGTGAGTGCTGGAGGAGTGTACATATAATAATTCTGTCTTGTAAATCAAAGGTTTTAATCCATGTTCCATGAGGCCCGACAGATGGCTCAGATATTGACTTTAAACAGTAAGATGTTGGATTGTCACAATCTCCTACCGCCAGACTGATGTGGAGGTGAGGATGTGATGCTGTTGAATACCTGAGGGGCATCAGTCTGAAAACTCAGCCTCTGCCTTCAAGAGCTGCTAAAGTATATAAAGGTGTTGAACCAGTTTGGCTTTCACTGGAGAGTTATAGTGTCCTATCGTGGCCTAGCTGCTGTTTCACCCTACTCTCTCACCCTGACATGAATTAAAAATCTCGGGAAAACATACTTAAAGATGTTAATTATCGGCTTAAAATACTATATCTCCATTCTGCAGCTTTGAGTTCATTTTTTTTTTATCAGTATCAGCCTTAAAAAACATCTTGCCAATCAGATTATATCAGTAGTTTTTAGGTTTTTATTCCAACTCTGCAGGTGTTAGATGACTAGTAAAGGTTGATTAGAGATGAGGAACACATGAGTAAACTGAGCTGCTGTGGAGTTTGGGCCTCTCTTACAGCTACTGTCTTACAAGTTGTTTAGATCGCAGATTAGATCTTTTACACAGATCACACAGGGCAGTAAACCGTAGAGAAGCAGAGGTGCCACCATGAGACAAAATGGTTTTCTTAGGATCTTGTTATAATGACAAAGATTTCTATTTCAACTGACATCTGCTGAGTCTTTACATTGCAGAAATTAATTAAAGGACAGACATTTGTCAGGTAAGAATTTGTTCCAATTACTCTTTATCTACTTTCTGCACATCTGCGAGTTAAATCAAAGATGTTCTGATGAATTCAAAGGTGCACCACCCTCTCTTTCATTCATTCTTCACCCAAACAAAACAAAAAAAAACAAAAAACAGCAGTAGTCGCTCAGATGCTTAAACCAACCTATATGTCGCTATTTTCTAGACTGGTGACCTCCTGTGGTCATGTGAATTGTCTCTGAGAAGCAAAGGCTAAAGTAGTATGATGTTATTATAGCGCCATAAAACCTCAGAGAGAGGTGGAGGTGGATGGTTTAGAGTCAGAAATTGACACCGGAGACCGTCGTCTACTACTGACAGTTTGACTGACAAACAATATATTTTCATGTTTAGGTTGGACTTAAAGCTCTGTATTTCTTCTCTAAGTGCTGCATCCTTTACAAGGGATCATTCTGTGAATAGCTGGGGTTCATTCATTTCAATAAACAATCTAGTAAAAGTTTGATCATTTCAGTAGTAGTATATTAAAAATAAAATGGTTGCTTCTGTACAAAAACTCAGCAGTCATACAGTCATAGTTCTGGATAGAGATGGATTTAGTGTTTACATGTTAAAAATTATTTGGTGAATTAATTATGGTGAAAGAACACCAAGTCTGGTTATTGTGTTTCTAGAACAAAAAAAAAAAAATCTGGTACAACCTTATTATTGTCCTAGTACAGGCCATCCTTTTCTGTTTAATTGCTGACATCTGGCAACACAGTGATGAAGTGCTCACAGTAATTTATTTTTACAGTATAGAGGTGAAAACACCACTTTTATGTTTTCTCTTCATAATGACAAAACTACAAAGACCCCGAAGTCCCGAAAGATGTGCACAAGTTATCTTGTGCAAAAAAGGTGGCACAATGGTGATAACATGCTCACATTGACAATGCTGATGTTCAGCAGGTATAATGTTTACCATGGTGTTCATCTTAGTTTGGAGTGTTAGCATGCTAGCATACGCTAATTAGCACTATGATGGAGATGTTATCATTTTACAAGTATTTAGGCATAAGTCAAGTCATGGTCAAATAAAAATGTTGACCTGATGATGGCAGTTATCACAGTTCATATCCTGAAGGTATCACGAGTGTCTGCACCACTTTCACTTATTACAGGATAAGTGACAGTTTGACCCGGTAGTGGAGGTAGATTGAAAGGTCATGGGGTCACCAAAATAATTACAAATCATCCTCTTAAGACCATGAATTTCTGCACCAAGTTTCATGGCAATCCATCCAATGTTTGTCAAGAGATTTCGCTAAAAACCAAAACTTGTAAACATCCTGCTAGCACTAGAGAATAAGTCAGGAAAACTTCGTTGTCTTTTTCCTCTGGTGACCATATGTCTGTACCAGATTTCACGGCAATGCATACAAGAATTTTTGAGATATTTTAGTCGAGACCAAAGTGGTGGACAGACTGACAGACATTGCCATTGACAGACCACAGAGCTAGTGTAGCTAAAAAATATCTTTAAGCACTTCGGGCGCTCTGTACAAGACTTCTCATATTATAACAAGATTCATTTCTTCTTACAATGAGATGCTTTGTCATGATAACTCTTGGTCTTTTGTCATTATTACAAGATCTTTTTTTTTTGTTGTTGTAACAGTAAGATGATTTCATCCTAGCGAAATACATTTCTGATTTGTTGTATTTTTTGTAACTGGTGGCAGTTCTGTGCTGCCATGGAAAACTGCTCTGTATGGACCGATTTGCTGAGGCATGTTGTACTTGTGGCCACGTCTCAGAGCAGCTGTGCAGTGCAGCAGTAGTTTTCTGTCCCCCTGCCATTCGCTGCTGATTTTTTCAAATCACAAATGTGGTTTCACAGCAGGTCTTTAGTGTTGCTGTGAAGCTCAGTGCCGCACTCTCTGCGAGATGTACCACAACAGTGCTCAGTGACAAGGATCCATGGGTTGCATTCACCAAAACCTTCACCCAAAGTCTGTGAGTTAGTTATACACTGTTAGTCGTCATATTGAAAATTGCCAGAAGTCGTCACTGTATGAGCAATAAAAAAGTTCCCCATCATCCCTTGTGGTAAATCCTCTACCTAAGCTCGAGAAACCCTCACTCGCTCACGCTCTGCTGCCTGCACTAAAGGTTCCTCTGAGTCGGATGTTTCCCTGCCCTGATGATGAAAGCAAGCAGAAGTTCAGCTCTGCTCTCCCATAATCTGTGTCTAACAATAGGGCCCTCCATGAATCTGCACTGTGTGTCTATGTACACAAAAAAGCTTTTTCTTTCTCTCTGTAAGCAATAATGACGTTGCATTAAAAGGCTCTCTGGGGGTTTGTCTTCTGCTGAAGGATGCAACAAAATGTAGTTCTGTCAGCCATACTTGAAAGGTCACAGAACATAAATGCTGAGTTCGTGAAGGCAATTTCCCATTCATTTTTCCCATAGAGAATAGGATTATGAATCATAACTTGCTGCCTGTGGTAAGGTTCACTTAACACACTCCTACACTTTCTACAAGAAGTGATTTCACCTTCTCCTTGTGAAATATGACATTTCTCTAGAACACATCACCAAGTCTGTGACCAGCTAGTTTTTGAGTTTAAAAGCTAAGCTTAAATGATTTGCACGTCCATGGAAAAATGAATGTGGAGCCAAGCTTTCTTCTTTAAAAAGGAGCGGTGATACATGAGGCAGGACATTTCAGTTGTATTGGCATTCCTCAGCAGTTTGGACATCGGTGTACATGTGAAAAGACTGCCTCTATGCAATCTGTTCAAATGTAGACCAGTGGTCAATATGGATGAGGAGGATATGATCACTGAGGACTGTGATTGGTTCAAGCCAGCAGCCCTCTCCTTCTTGTCCTCCGGGCTTGAAGACAAACCCCATGATTGGCTCTTATTCAACATGCAGGATAGGTTTAAAAAAACAAAACAAAAAAAAAACAGTAAAACACATGTTGAGTACCTGTATTATCTGTGTTCCTGTAGTATATATTAATATATGTATTGTAACTGGTGACTAATTATCATGTATATAAAGATTAGACCAAGTCTTTGGCTGACGCCTTTTCTTTTCTTTACTTTGTCAGTTTGGTTTCTTTCTTCAAGTGAAGTTTCTGCTCATGATTGGCCAACTAAAGCCTTTCATCTGCTCCTGACATCACTTAGGGCAGGTTTAGAAATGTTTGAAGGGGTGGTGGTGTTGGTGAGGCACAATTTTAAAGAAGAGAGCACATTTGCAAAATAAAACATGTAAACATGAGTGAGCCTACAGCTGGCCACCCCTCAACTCTGTACATACAGCCCAGACAGTAAGTATTTGGACAGATACACATTCTTTGTTCTTCATGCTGAGCGCCTCAGCACATTCAGTTTGAAATTAATAAATGGATGCTACAGTACCAAGACAAAGGTTTAATTTGACTAGTTTTACATCAATATTGAGGAAACTTACTTCCATGTTATGCTACTTTATACTTCTCCAATACATTTCAGAGGGAAATGCACCACTAGATTTATCTGAAAGCTTTAGTTGCCAGTTACCTTTCCAATTGAGATTGTACAAAACACACAAGCTTATAAAAACACAACACAAAAGCCTGGGTTCTTCTCTCAGGTTTCAGATATCAACTGTTAGCACTTTCACAAAAGGGTGATTTCCCCTCCGAACTTCTTTGATGGCTTTATCTATGCAACGGTTAAAGACCCAAAGAGGTCAAATTATCCAATATCACAAAAGGCAAAGAAAAACTTATATACATATATATATATATATATATATATATATATATTATATACATATTATAAGTACATTATATACATATTATATAATATATATATATATATATATATGTGTGTATATATATGTTTGTGTAGAAGTAATTTGTGTTTTTTTCTTTCTTCTCCCTTTAATCATCTCAACAGCCCAATTTCATCTTGTGACTCCTCTGCAGACAGTTGGTCAAACAGGCTCCAGGGTTATGAAGCACGCAGCAGAGGAATTAACAGGCAGTAATTTTTTTATTTAGTCATGGAGGTGAATAATAGGAAACCTGAACAAATTGTTTTCATGTAGCAGAGTGAAATGCCAGAAGCCACACAGTGTGAGAAGCGATGTGATGCTGTAACAGGGCTTTCATGTGGAACAGTACTGTCTACTGTTACATAAACAGCTTTACAAAAAGTGAACAGTCCTCCACATTCTTTCTATAAAAAGACTCATCATTTCACCCCTCTCGTAATCTGGCTTTATTCTCGCCATTCCAGCAGTTTGGCCTTTGAGGAAAACAGGGTGATGAAATTCAGTGAGGGGGAAAGAACGTGAGGGTTTTTCCTCAAGTATGGAAACAAGAAACAAACCAGGGTTTGACTTGAACCACTGTGGGAGTCAGGGGCAGGTTTAGTAAGTTTTGAATCGAGGGGATGGGACTGAGGCACAGTGCCATTTACATTTGTAAAATGAGTAACAATGGTCCACTTCTCTGGTAATAATCAACTTGCTTTGAAAAATGTGTATTCAGTCTTACAAATTAATGTCAAACAAACAACTTTAAATATTCTAATATAAAATAATATTAGTTAATAGCTGGCATTTGTAAATCCACGTAGTCTTTGTGTCATTTTGTGGTTGTTTTTTTTTTTAGGTGCTTTAGTTGCTTCAAGTCTGGCCCTCTATCTGTGGCCGTGGTGGGAATGTACATTACATTTACTGTGCTCTTCAGCTGTCAGTTTTTGTGAAAGAATTTATTATTATTATTATTGTTTATTATTTTTAAAAATTTATCAGACTACAGTCTAATGACTTTGTTATTGCGCATGCATATGAAGCGGAGACTGACTGAGGACCTGCTTCTTATGTTGGGTGACGTCCAGTTCCCACAGACATGTGGGCTCCATTTAGTTCCACATTAGCACAGGCATTAGGGACAACTGCATCAATAATTATAAACCAATATTATAACATAACCTATGCTGAAATGGGCTATTTGCATAATTAGTACTTTTATTTTTGGCACTTTATACTATATTTTGATACTAATATTAAGTATTCTTACTTAAATAAAAACTTGGATGCAGGACTGTTTTTGTAAGAGCATTTCTACACTTTGGTATTGCTACTTTTACATGAAAAGTACTTCTTACAGCATTGCAGGAAAAACAAGCACTCAACAGGTTGGAAACAAAACCCCAGGATAGCCAAACATATTTGGAAGAGGAAACAGGCCAACAGATACATTATTACCCAAGCTGTCTGCTGTAAACATCCATCACAGTTCACAGACTTTCTGCTTCAACTAGGCTATATAACCTTTTGTACAATTGTCGATTCTAACTGTTTTACATTCAGACATTACTGTTTTAACCTTGCTGTGACGATGCATTATCTTCCAAATGCAAAGTAATGTGAGACAGAAGACATGAGATCATGGCATCATTTCCTGAATCATAAAACATTTTATTTATTACACAAAAAGAAAATGTACACACCAAATAATGCACAGTGCAGTCTGTGAACGTTAAAAACAAAAGTAGCTTTTGACACAACAAGCACAAAGAAGAGAAAAGGTTAATAAACGGTGTTTCCCACGCCTCCATCATGTAAATTAACTTGTGAAGCAACAGTAACACAGGAAAAGTCGAAATCACATGATCAGCTTGACTAGAACTGTAGAGGTGAATCATTTCAAACATCAGTTTTACTTTACTGGATTTCTGTTTGACCTGACATGTCTGGTGAGAACAACTTCCTTCCTCTTTCAATCCAGCCAATAAAGCCATGCACTTTCAGGCACATGTACAGCAAGCTTATATGCCAAGATATTTACAATGTAAACTAATGACTGTAGAAGCGTACAATATATATATATATATATATATAATATAATTTCTTTGATCTAAAATATTAAGGGGCCTTCAAAATAAGATATGGCTCAATGAAAAGGACAGGGTCCACTTCAGAGTAAAACAACAGTCTTACAAAGTGCAAAAAAGTCTGTTAAGCATGTCGTTCTTCTGTTCTCTACTTCATCAGCTGTAACATAGCATGTCAATGTGACATTTTCTCCCTATTATGGGCACCATTTTTCATCAGTGTTTGCCATGTGTACTGGGAGTACTGAGGTCAAACAGAACATATAAGCAGAACCAGGTACAGACCACAGCAGACATTTGATGCGTCACAGCAACAAAACAGGTGTTACTAATAACTTTAATTTAAGATGAACACTATTTACCTGCTTCAGTTTCAGGGTCCTGGTATTGTTCATGCTGGTTAAATGTCATGGCTTACTTATATATGAGAGAGCCATTGTTCACTCTGTTAGTAACAGCTGTACTTTTCCTACTGTGACAGATCTAAATGTCTGCTGTGAAAAAGTCCCATTGCAGGTATTTTTGCATTTGACATCTGATGGAAAAAAAACTGACTTTGGCCAATGGTGCAGTCTAGCTCAAAGTTTCCACCTGTAGAAAGCAGTGCTGTTTGATTTAGTGTTAATCTCCAGTCCGGAGAGACTACCTCCATGTCAACACAGTAGGATCTGAGGGAGAAGTAGATGTGGATCTTGCTAAGTTTGGACAGAGCCAAGCTAGCTGCTTACCCTCGTTTCCAGCCTTTGTGTTAAGCTAGGCTCTCCCGCTGCTAGCTGTAGCTTTATATTTAGTGTACCGATGATAGTGATATCTCTTCGCCAGAAAGTAAATAAGTATATTTCCCAAAATGCCAAACTATTTTTACAACTTAACATTAATAATAATAGTAATAATAAGAATGAATAATTGTAGCTCCAGTCAGGGATGTCCAAGCAGATGTCGAAGCAAAAAGACCTACATGGACATTGTTATGGTGTCAGATCGGCATCATGCTTCAAACTTTTAGCCAGCAGCCGTTTTATAATCCATGTGACGTGATCAATCAGCCTTTTTCAAATGTCAAATGAAGACAGAAATTGCAGTTGCCGCTGCAACTGTTATTAAGGGTGAAGGCATTTACATAAATATGCAGGAAAGCTACTTGAGGAAAGGAAGCAGTGAATTTATGCAGTTGACAAGCTGCAGTGTCACTAAGACAGAGTGTTCGAGGAATGAATTAAGTCTTTTAAGTACCTTTACTGGGAGGTGCATGGCTGAAGGAAGTTGAGAAGGTGTCGAGGCTGAAGCCCAAAACAGACCGAACTATACAACAGAATGCGGTTATAAAACACTAAGCTCTTATGGACAGGCTATAGATTATGTACAGTTTATCCTTAGACTTGCAAATATGTTGGAGACTTAGTCCAATTTACAAAAGCATTTGTACACTGAAGGTAACAGACTTGTGTTTAAAGTTAATTTAAGTGACTAAATGCCCTGTAGTCCAGGTAAAATGTGAAATGAAAAACAGTTTTCATGCCCTTGACATTTTTAGAGATTCAGTCATCGCACAAATGGCTGTGGTAGTCATAGTCAAGTACAACCCTAAATGATGACCAGTAAATGCAGCAGGGTGAAACATCAAACTTCTGAGGTCAACATTGAGTAGTCAAGTCACTGAGTGTAGACAGAAATAGTATCAAAGTCCAATTTTAAGAGAGGTCGCAAAATCGCAATGTTGGTTCTCTCTCTTAAAAAAGACAATGAATTGATATTATCCTGTCATCTAAAAAGTTAATTAACTGGCCTGTCATTATCATTATTTCTGTCGTGGTCCAATTCTGGAAATATTCAGGACACCAAAAGAAATGATTCTATTTCTGGACAAACAGGTGATCAAACAGCCAGGTTGTTAAATTGTCTTCATTTTGAGTTCATGCAAAACAAGCAGCTTCTACTCTACAGATCTGTGTAACTAGCATGTGTGTTGTCTCCGGCCGTTATTGCATCGCTGTGTGGCCACTGAGAATAAAGCAGCGGGTTGCCAGGTCTGACAGACTGAGAGGGAATCACCTGTCAGCAGGCAGACTCATGTCATCAGACAGAAGCTGCTCTCCTGGAAGAAGGAAGAGGAGAAATAACTTGCATGTTCCTTATTACTTTTTATCTATGCTCAATCGTAAACAAGAGTGTGCATACAGCTGAGGTCAGGTTTAGTAACATCTCTGACACAATAAAAGCATACGTACGAGACGCGTCAACACCTGTCAGTTTGTGCTCAATGTCCCTAATTTTGACACTGACTTTGTCAAAAACTTGAAAGTGCCCGTTGGTGGATGTGTCTCACAGTGCGGTCTTTTTGAGAGTTCATCATTGTTATCATGGACATTGTGTGTGTAGGTTACCTGTGCAGGGAGGAGTCTGGTTGTCGTAGCGAGAGTTGTTGCTCTGCAGGGCCTCGTCCTCAGTGTCGCTGTCACTGCTTGTTGCTGCCACCAGGACTGAGGGCGACTGATCTACAGACAGGACAAGACAGGATGAGACCACTGGTCCTGTCCTTTCTTTCACTGAACATTTAGCAATTTTTAGTTTAAGGACAAAAAAGAAATAAAATACAGAATTATACCTAAAATTACTTTTGTTTATCTCAGTATTGTTCAGCGCAATGACATCAGGTCACAAAAAGCACAGAGAACAAATAAAACTCATCAATACATAAATAATAAGATTAAATCTCATATTCTCGATTTCCCAAAACAAAAACTACTTTGACTTTAATCCACTGACACATCTGCAGACAACAATGAAGAGACTTACAGACACAAAGAGCAGAGTAACACCACACAAAATGTCATCACATGGCTGATTTTCAATAGTAACAATTTACAGGTTTGTTAACCTGCAGCATATCAATAAAAAAAATAATAAAATGACCATGAGTGATGCAGTGGGGTAGGTGCTGCTCGATAAACAAAAGCAAGACCCAAGTTGTAACAAACCGAAATATTATTTTAAAATCGTCACGTGACAGCTGTAACAGATCAGAATCTAAAGAGAGCAGATATTTCAGACAGAAATACTCTTCAGGCGTGTAAATGTGCATCTTACTCCACAGAGAGCTAAACAGGTGAATTTCTCTTGAACTTAAAATGCTGTAGAAGTGTGTCTGAGGTTTAAAATGTAGTCTACAGTTCACTATAACACAGTATCACTCTCATCAGTGGGAGAGTAGAAAAAAAACATTTTTATAACTAAAAGGCTGTTACTCTAAAAATTAATTTTAGGAATACAACCAGCTGAATATTCCTGCACATGCTGAACTTCCAAAGAAAGAAATTATGAAACACATTCATTCCTGAGGGTGGCAGAGAGTGAACCGACCTTCATTTGACTGTGACTGCAAAGCGGGTCCCTCCAGCAAGGACTGATGGGAGTTCCCTGAGCTTTCAGATTCACAGTCCAACATGGCTGCCCTGTGGCAGGAAGAAATGGAAGAGTTGTAAGACAAGAGTAGTTCTCTGTAGTTTGAATAACAAAGCTGTCTGCTACATTTTTCCTGTGTATGAGTCTCTGAGACGCACCCTAGGGTCCTACTGCCACAGTTCTTGCTGGCAGTCATGTAGGTTGGTCCCCCCAAGGAGAAGATGTCATCCTTTGGCCCTGAGGTCCCATACAGCTGCTGCTCCACCGAGTACTGCTGCTTGGAGGTGGAGGCCTGCTCTGATGAGGAACTGCCAAGAGACACTAGGGGGCCCTGGGTGCCCTCAGACTTCAGCACTCCTGGAGAAGAGATAGGAGCAAATACAAAAAGACATGGGTCTTACTTTATTTTTTGTTGTTCTTTAGTTCAATCCAAGCAAATTAAATATGTTATTTTCAAAGTTTAATTTAAAAAAAACATTTTGTACAGCTAAATAATAATTTTGGTATTTAAACAATTAGACTTTATTAGAATGAGACTTTTATTTGACATCATTTTTTTTCTTAGAGTGAGGCAAATGTGCATTGGGAAGGGTCAAATGTAAAACCTTGAACATTGTAAAATGATGGAATACACTGTAAAAGTTTTTTGGAAGGAGACGGACATAGTGCTAAAACAACCTACAGTTAATCACAGACCGGCCATTAGAGCTGCAGGAACTATTTTAAGTCACGGTGGAACGGTACAGAGGAGAGTGAGAGCAATGTGAAGTAGATGTTATTTGGTATATTTTAAACTCCACTACAAAGATACTTCAAAATACATCAAGTACATCCCTGATCCAGGTAAGTACACTCATTGATTTTGTTATATTGCAATCAGTAGGAGGATGCTACTGAATGCTAACAAAACAAGGAACTGTACCTTAAAGCTGCTCTAGTCAATATTTTCATTTTCACAACAATGGATCAGCTGAACACACAGAGATCCATCCAAAGATAGTTATCATCTGTTCAGCAGTACTCATCAGCTCTACAGAGCATTTATTGTGTGTTAAAGCTCATTGCTTTATTTTGTGCTGTGCAATTTTATTATTTTGGTTCACTGTCACCACTCTCATTTGTGTTGTTTCCAGCTACAGCTTCCCTCATTTGGAGTTGTGTTATTACTGGACAAATACCAACAATAACAACTCCAAAGGCAACTGCTAACAAGCTTGCCAAATAAAATTCTGAGGTGATAAAGTCTATGTTGTATTTACAGCTTGTTTCTATTGACCCCAAGTGGCCAAACAAACCCAATACATGCAAGTTTAAATAGTAACCCAAGTTCATAAACTACTGACCCTCTGCACCTCCCAGCCCGTCTTTGGGATGCAGGCTAAGCTCTGAGGCTGCCTCTGCCCCTCTCAGGTCCTTCTCCATCTCCTCTGGACTCCTCCTCTTCACAACCAGAGAACCACTGCTGTCCAGGACAGGGGAGAGAGATTTCCTGGCTGCACACAGAAAAAAAAAATATATACACAAATATGTAATTATCTCAGCTTTTTCTGACCCAATAACTGGGGATTCACATGTTACCATCATCCATAGTTAACTTAAAACAAAATATATGGACTCCTGCTTGCGTGAGACCTGTGATCCTTGTCATTTGCAGTCTAGTCTAAATATTACCTAAGTATCTCAGGGTTATATACAATCAAAAGTATGTCAAGATAACTCTGTGATCAAGCCAAAAAAGTCATCTGCATTGTTTTAAACCAAAGTATGGAAAAAATGAGCTGCTGTCCGCCACCCTTGGCTCATTTTTGCGCTGGTGAAGTGGCATTGCTTACAGGAACAGAAATTAATTAAATGATAACAACTTTTAAATGTCATTTAACCAACCCAATGAAAAAGAGAAAGAGAGTCATACATGGGTCTGATGTCTGAAAGTGGTATGAGTCAAACTGGAACACGAACACAGCCGCTTGCATTTTTTTTGGTGTGTCTCCACAGTTTCACAGTGATAAACAAGCAGCAATGGTCGTGGTGTGTATTCTCCAGTGGTGCAATGTTCAGCTCTGACTGCTGCAGTAGCATCTGTGACAGACTACTGGCGTACTTCTGTTGTATATGTTCCCTGTTATTTTGAGAGCCTCTGGACAGAACAGACTGACAGTCCCAATAACTAATATTATATTAATTCACTATTCAAAAGTTAAAATGTGGATAAAATTAACATATAAATACATTAGTGATGACGGGGCGATATCATTGGAATGTTACAAATTATAAGGAAGAAAGTATGTTAAGCTCCTGTAAAGTCAATAAATCTACCACATAGTGGGCCTGAAATAGGTCCTCTGGAGGCTTTTTATGTTTCAGTGCTTGTTGATACTGTTTTCGTTTTTAGTCCATGCTACATCTCTTATTATAGGTTAGATAAGCCATTTAATGAAATGAAATACTAGACTGCATAGTAGTCACATCTCATTATTTAAAGATGGCGGTGTTTCTCCTCAGACTTCTGTCAGCAGCTGGGGGTAAATATTCTTTTCTCTGGAAGCTGATGGATCTCAGTGGTAAACTGAAATTTTACAGATAATGTTCTGTCAGCTTGGTCTGTACCGTTGCTACTTTTTCCACCAGCACATACTGCTGTGAAACTAGAAGCGGTTTTTGCATAGCTTGATATTTTTGGGGTTATTTTTAAGTCAAAACAAATACCCATTCAGTTCACATCTTCAAAAACTCTTTCTTTTGAGGGAAACTTTTTCTGTGTTTGTGTACAGTTCATGAAAAAAACTGCAACACTATAGTACTACAGTGGCAGTAGTGGCTTAACATCATTAGCATTAGTAGTGTGGCAGTCCTCACCAGGGCGGCAGGGCCTGGACCGAGCTACAGCTGCTCTCCCCAGGAGGTCCAGCTCACTCGGCTTACGACACGCTGGCAACTCTGAATCAGCATGGTGAGAGGGTACATCCTCCACGCTGAAGGCCCCTGATGGGCCAGGCCTGGGCTCTGTGGTCCCCCGAGCCTCCAGCACTTGACTCTTGACATCAGACATCTTGCTACGGACTTCTGCCATCTGAGCCTTGAGGCGGATCAGGACCCCTGAGTCTGGAGCTGATCGTCGCACCACCTGAGGCCGCCGCTCTCGTTCTTTCCTGGAGTGAGGATGAGCTGGAAGAGACAGGAATAGGAATGGGATGTCTGTGTTTTGCTCAGTGACAAATGGCGTAAAATTGTCTCAAAGTATCTCACGTCATAAAATCAAGAATCAATCCTGTTTGCTGATGACAGCATATACTTTATATACAGCATATATACAATATAAACTATACTGGCGAAGAAGCAGTGCACAGGGTAGAGCTTGTCTCACTGTAAGCTGCCTGCGTTACGTTATCTTCACAGGGGAGATCTACCAGTTATGCTAAAAATATCCCATGAAGTTTTCCGTTTACATTCTGTGTAATCAACGCACACTATGTATGCTTATGGCCTAAGAAATATATTGAATGCATTTCTGTCCTCATAAAACACTTACATTTTTGAAAATCTGCATTGTTAACATCCATGTTTGCTTGCTAGCGCTCTTCTTCTTCTTCAGTGCTCTTTGCACTGACATTGGTGCACTCGTTGCTGCGTTACTACCACCTGGTGATCAGTGTAATAGTGTGAGGCCTTTGGCAGGAATGTGTATTGCATCACCCGCAGGTGTGTGCATGAGACACAAATAACATTGTGACCCACTTATAAAAACACTGCTCCATAGTGCTACTAGTGGTGAACAACTCCACAGGGTACCTTTAATATTGTTTTCTACTGTTTAGTTTATTTAGGGAAGTGAGTTGTTGCAATTTGGTTTCTTTTATTTTGCTAATTTGTTACCACCCTTGTTAGATTTGTGGTGTTTGATTTGTTTAGCCATTCTGAAGTTAAAGCGCCATCATTGCAACACTCTAAATAACACAAGTCTTCATAGTCAAACAATTTGTCTTTGTGGCTGCTTAAGATTTGGGCAGGATGATATGATTTCAAGTTGTTCATTAGGCACCTCTACAAATGGCATGAAACACTTCCTACACTATATCAAGTATATG
Organism: Seriola dumerili; assembly: GCF_002260705.1. Classification (NCBI taxonomy): domain Eukaryota; kingdom Metazoa; phylum Chordata; class Actinopteri; order Carangiformes; family Carangidae; genus Seriola; species Seriola dumerili. Next base: position 3,467,650 of record NW_019174704.1, read on the forward strand.
GTGTCTCTAATATCTGGGCTGGTCACAATCACTGGAGAGAAATTAAATGAAAATTGTATTAGTGTTCTCTCAAATGTGTGGTGTAGAGTGAAAAAAGCCAAAGTCAATGTGTCCCTTTTAAAGGTAAGCCTTATATAGTTGCTGTAGAGTCTCCGGAGGGATTTCTTTGTGTGGGATTTTAGGTATTGATTCTCAGTTTAGCTGGAATGATTTGTTGTTAGTGAGCTGAGAGCTGTGTTTACAGACCTTGGCTGTGCAGGAGAGACACAGGAGGCCGTGGCTGAAGCCCCCACAGAGACTCCACGCTGCTGCGCTCCTTCAGGTCCAGCAACTGGATCAGGATGACCGGGTCAATCTCCAGGAGGCTGTTGCTGCCTGGCCCAACAGCACCACAAGCAGCAGCTCCGCTACTACTCGCACTACGACCAGCGGCAGCATTGCGAAGTAATGAACGTCCACTGGAGCTGGAACCACCTGCAGATAAGGCAGAGGACAAGAGTTTATTGATAATTAAGTCTCCATGTTCTTTCTTTGAAAGAATTTAACGCTTGGTCATTTTTTAGGGGTTAAAACTACTAACAAGGAATTGAAAATGTAAGAGAATATTTAAGCTCAACAGAAATGATATAATTTATATTGTGACACATTTTTTTCCATATCATTTAGTTCAATAGCATCCGCTTGCAAACAGGATGTTTCGGTTTTTCATGTAAGAGATTCTGTTACTTCTGTAAAAATCCTGCATCAAAAAATAAGATCTGGGCTAGCTTTGCAAGGCTAAATTAGCATCAAAGGAATTAATTATTATTAAGAATAAAAAAAAATAATTACAATAACACTGGAAGAACTAAAAATATGCAGTAGCATTTTGTTGAGCTTGACTCTCCTTGTTAACAGAGTGAACACACACAACCCCCTCTCACATGTACACATGCAGACACCAAGTGTTTCTATATCAGCACGCTGCAAGGGGTCCAGTGCACCAACAATGACTCATCCTCTTCATGCCTTTCAACACCAACACAGTCAAACACACTGAAGGAGCTGCTTTGAGGCACACCATCGTATCACTATGTTCTGGTTATGCAGTTGTTAGACAACACAAAAAGATTTGATTCTGTGATTTCTCAAATAGTGGCAGAAGCATTTATTTGCATCAAATGAAGAACAAGGCTTTCATCTGCAGCAGAACATTCAATATTTACAAAGGTGAGGATTTCTAACTTTTCCTTCCCTTAATTTCTTTGGTTGGCCAAAATAAACAATTTGGAGGTGTCACCTTAGGCTCTGGGAAACTGTGATGGCCTTAGTATTGAAAATAATCACTAGTTGCAGCCCTACTGCTGTTCACTGTTAATACAAACTTAAACTAAAACACTTTGAGCAGTTCAGGGGCATAATCCCTTCAACTCCCACTGAAAGTTTTTGAAACATCTACCAGAGATGTTAAGTTTTTGTATACAACAGCTTAGTACAGATGAATAAATGAAAAGCATTACTGGTGTAGTTCTACTGCTCACTGCTGTACTAGTGATTCACTGGATGTTTTGGGCTAAAATTGAAGTGGACAGATTGGTTTGTCTTGAACTTTGGAATGCATTAAAAAATAATTTTGCTCTCAGGTGACACTTTTCAAGTTTCATGAGCCAAAATATGGATGTCTCTTCACAAATGGCAACATGGTGACAGCAAAAAACGTGTCACTTATCACTTTATATTATCCAAAATGGGACAAGAACAGTGGACAAACAGAGTTCTGTTAATATTACACTAGGTGTCTGCAAGGGTGGATAGGTTTTTGCAGTGACAATATGGTTATAAATTTAGGCTGCATGCCATGTTGAGAGAGATTGTGCAGACCCTTGAGGACATGAGCAGGTTATAAAATTTATTTTACACAGGCCCTTGAGGTTATGCAGACGTAGAAAATATAATTTGTCCACCAAGTTTCATTGAATTCTGTTGACAAGTGAGGTGGTAATAAACAGAAAGACAGATCTCCTCTGCAGAGGATGAAATCTATTCCTACACAAGAGGGGTAAAACTCTCAACTGTGGGATTTACATAATGTGTATACTATAATAAATCATGAAAAATAACTTAATATCGTTGTATGATTTATACCTGTGGCTCCGGCCAAGTCATCGGGAAGCTCTCCTTCCTCCGTCTCCAGGTTCCCAATGAAGTCTACATCATTTTCTCCTGACCTGTGCAAACATACACAAACACAAAAAGTATTCAGTAATTATGCAACTGTTAAATTTTATGATTTTATGATTAACATTTGATTAACATTTCATTACAGATGGGTAAGCAGGTATGAAATTTCCTTGTGTTACTATCCCTCTGCCTCAGCTTAGTAAAGAAACTCAAGGCTTTATCACTCCTTTACATTTTCAAAGAGCAACAGCAAAATGCAAAAATTATTTGGGTTTCTGGAACATCAACAAAACTTTACAACAAGAGAAAGTGAGAAATTCTACTCACATAGTCTCCTCATCTATGTCGTTCTCCTCTGTGTTGCTGGTGGCTGTGGAGCTCCCTGAGGTGCTGCTACCATCCAGTGGGTTCACCTCCTCCTCTGTCAGACAATCCACCTCCAAGTCACCGTCCGACAGCTCCTGACAACACAGCAACGCTACAATCATATCAAGCTCATGGCTTTGTGGTACAGAGATATCCCCATTTCTTTAATAGTAACTTCCTTTCAACTTCCTTTCTACTTTTCAACTCACAGAGCCTAGTGCAGCTGTGTTTTTTCCTTCCAAAGTCCAAAAATGATGGACGTTCAAATGTCCCAACAATTAACTAAAGCTATTTTGCAGGATATATATTTCCAAAGAACAATATGGGATCAGACTGTATCAGCTGTATGTGAAGGACTTGACTGAGACATCCCTAAGTTTTGGTAAATGAACAAAATGTACTATGAAACCATTTCATTGCCCCTACAGAGGAATAGATCACTCCCTCTTATATGATCCCCACAACTTCACCTGATCACGAAGACTCAGTCAAATAAGTCAACAGAAGGATGCACTAAGCTGCAACCTTAGTCTGGTGGAGTACTGTATATCCCATCCTTACATTAGAGTCATCCTGCTGGGTCCTCTCCTCCTCTTCGCCTTTCTTAGTGTTGGTCAAAGTGGCCTGGATGTCATCGTCACTCTTCACTGAGCGAGGGTCTCTTTCAGAGGCTGTGGTGCCTCCACCGAGCCTCAGGTCAGGGGGCGAGGAGCTGCGTGATGTTTGACGGCGAAAAAGCTCGATGGCCAGCCTCTGAAATCAGAAATATGAATCAGTCAGGACGACTGATAGATCTGTCACAGATAGACATTCGCTTATTTAGAGTAGTTAGAAAGCAGTTACAGTTTCATGTAAAAGTTTGGCCAACCCTGGGCAAATTACATATTTTGTTGATTTTTTGAAGTGAAAGACAGTAAATACTGTACATTTTCTGGTTCATATGTGAGGATTTGCTGCTTTTCTTACATTATAGTAAATTTTATATCTCTGGGTTTTAGACTTAGACAAAACAAGACATGTGAAGATGTCACCTTGGACTCTGGGAAACTGGGATAGATCAAACAATAATACATAAATCAACAAAACAATTGACAAAAAAGTCATTTACTGCACGTGTGTGATGTGATATCCTCTTCCAGTGGACATATTTTATGGAAAAACATACACACAACTTTTTTATCTTAAAATACACAGACACATGATTATAGGTAGAGGGGTTGCCTTAAAAACATGTTTTGTGTTTCTTAAGCCTTTACCTTTAACCCCTTAACATCCAGTTATCCTCTTTTAGCTTTTTAAGGTTGTTAAAATTCATCTCATTCCATTGTGTCTGACAGAATCATTTCCATTCTGTATCATCTTCGCCCTGCTTTTCAATAAAGCTGTTTAATGTTCACACTGAATGAAATATTCAAGCTCCACATTTTTTAACGGCCCCATCACATCAAATGGAATTAACCGAGATGTCTGTGCATTTAAGATGGCACCGGACACATTTGGTATCTTTGGAATCTCCACTAGAATCTAAAGTACTGGTCTGCGTGTTTGAACGATGTATGCACCAGCAGGTCGGTGAGGGTAAAGGGTTTGAGACGTGATCCCCTAACTTCACAAAGCTGCTGTCACTTGGAAATCTAAAAACTCGACTGAATTCTAACAAGGATCTCACTCACTCACTCACTCACTCACACGGACGGACGGACGGACGGACAGACAGACAGACAGACAGACAGACAGACAGACAGACAGACAGACAGACAGACAGACAGACAGACAGACAGACAGACAGACAGACAGACAGTACCTCTTTGAGGTTGTTGATCTGCTGTATGTAGCCGCTCTGGGCCGACTCCAGCTGGCTGATGTACCAGTACTGATCTCTGCACTTCTGGAAGAAGGTGGGTGAGCGAACCTGGTAGCTGTACAGCACACATATATCAAAACCAATGACACAGTGTTACTCTATTACAACAGACCTGCTTTTCTGTTTTTCTTTTTTCTATAGCGGTGCAGATGAGCATGCGCTACAGGATAATGATGGTGTGTCTGTGTGTGTGTGTGTGAGCCCACCAGAGGACTAGTGTGTCGGTCTGCATGTTCAGGTAGCCCTCGCTGGCCAGAAGGTCCAGTCGGAAGAAGCGGTTGTAGCCCCAGCATTCACCAACCTCAAAATCTGAGGCGAACTCCCGAATGATGTTCTTGGTTGGGTCACTGGAGGCCTGATGGACCATCTCCACACGGTACTCATACCTGCAAAGAACCAAGATAACATCACTACACAGGAAAATACACAATGAGAGGTGTGAGGAGAAGGAATCCAGGAGTTTCAGATGTTGTTTTACTTAAACAACTGATTGACAATGATGACTGATCGGATATTTCACTTCACAAAGATGTGGTTTGTTTTTAAACATAAAGGTCTGAGCTTGTGTAATATTTCAACAACATACACACTCGTATACAACTGTAAGTGTCAAGGGATGTATACTGTGTATGTATACTTATTCATTTAAGCCTTAAAATATTTCCACTGGAATGCTGCCATCCAATAATGAGTACTGCATCCTTTATAAAATAATTATTCATGTTTTTTCCTGTGTGCTTATTGTGAATATTATCACTATTTTTATGCCCACAAATAAAACCTTTTAAATAAGATAAGTTAGCCACAGGCTTAACAATTAGGAAAAAGGAGAAATATATAAAGATTTTGGTTGAGAAATGTGGGGTTTGACGGTAAGAAAGAAAAGCAAGGACAGATTTACCTAAAGAGAAGTTTGCAGAGAAAGAAAGGAGATTTATGATGAAAAAAAAAAATATATATATATATATATATCATACTTTGATGTTTCAGGGAGTCCAGCAGAAAGTTCCAAGAATACAGACAGGTAGTTTCCACGGACCACACCATTTCCATCCTGAGGAAACACATTACAAGAGTTACTAACAGAGACACACGCACTGCTTTTAGGGCCTATGCAAAAGTGCACCATGAAAAGCAAGCATGTGCAGCAAAAAAAACATAATGGTGGTGGAGAGCAGCTAATGATGGCTCACAGTATAAGTCCTGTTTCCACAGTACACATGACAGGAAAAGGAAAGCAGAATAAATAATTAATGAGCATCTGACTGAATGTAATTATTCTTGTAGGCTATTATTAGTTTATTTGGTGCATAAGTTCACTCCTCAACAAGCAAACCAGCAGTGTTTATGCAATGGAGAGCAAATACAGTGGTTGTGCACTTCCAACATACTTCATAAATTATTCTCTGTTAAAGTGAAATAGAGGGAGTTTTTAAATTTATGCAAAAATTTTAAAATTAAAAATTGTCATCAAATAAAAATTGGGGGGGAATGGATCCTCTTTTTGTGGTTTTCTGTAAACCACACCTTTCGGACACAATTTTCCCCAACCCGAGTGGTCAGAGCAAAATGCTCAATGTCCTAAATTGTCCTAACAAATTATTATTACCAGTATTAGCAACACCACCATGGATTTAATTGATAAGTGACTGCAGTTGCAGTTTTACCCCAGGTGATGTGACAGACTATTTCTTAGCTCTGAGCAGTTGAGAGGAGACTCCAGGAAGTTACTGTGCCCAGTTTTGGCGGGTCTGGTAGGTTAATTTTGTTTTCGTTGTTGCACAGACACAACCTAGCTGTTTCCTCCTGTCTCCAGTCTTTATGCTAAGCTAACAGGCCACTGGCTATAGCCTTATATTTAATGAACAGATATAATAATAGTATTGATCTTCACATTTAAATCTCCACTAGAAACCGGAGACGTTTTATTCCTAAATGTCAAGTGAGATTGACATTTGAGAAATAGACCTTTCCATATTTCTTCATATAGGGAAGATATTGAAGAGAGGAAATGGTTCACTCACAGGGTAGACTTTAAGTCTCCAGCAGAGCCCAGATATCTGTAGAGGAGGGCTATACACTGGGTCAGCCCGCTGCCTCAGGGTGCTACAAACACACAAATATCAAACAGACTCATATCAAAACTTGTGGATAACTGGGCAGCTGTAACAACACTATGCGTCCTGTCTGGAGCTGTGTAAATACATTTACATTTTCCTCCTCGCTTTTTTTTTATGCATTACTTTTTGGGGCCCTGCTGGGGCCCTCCAACTTTTAACAACTTTCAAAGTGGAAAAAGCTTGAAACAGATTCAGTGGTGGGTGGAACTGCTTCAAGGTGCTCCTCATCTTCTTTGTCAACAACCATCAGACCCCACTGTCTCAGTCATTTGTGTTTTAGTAACAGCTGCTGCTGTCTGTGTAACTAGTAGAGGTAGTAATGAAAGATGCAGCTAATGCAGCAGAATTCCACAAAGCTGCCCAGCATTTAATAAGAATTTTATTTATCATATTTTGCATATCATAATTTCAAGTTACATCAAAAATCTGACCTACACTACATTAAACAAATTATTTTCCTACAGATTTTCACTTGATTTAAAACATCAGCCACTGAAAACAAGTGTACATACCCCTGAAGGTGGGGATATACTCGAAACCAACTATGAATGTCGCCCAACTATGTCTTAAGGTTAAAGAGTTTATAGCTGTTCCGAACGACTGCACACAAATAAAAAAGGTAGAAGTGCTGCACCCTCCCCGAAAAGCAAACTGTAGTCAAACGGCACTGAACAACTGTCTACTTCAAACACTGTCAGCTTTAGACCAAAGATTAATGACGAGACAAGACAAAACCTGCAACTACTTGCAATGTTTACACTGTTGCAACCAGGCGAGACGATGTGTCGTCTCTATAGCAACGACTCTGTACTTTTGTTCTAACTGCAGCTTCTCAGGCGTTTTTGTAGCTGGATACATAAACATAAAAATATGAGTAGTGATAGGCAGTTACTTGCTCTAGTTGCAGATGTATTGCAGCAGTATTGATGAAATGGCAAAAACATAAAAAAACAAGAGGGTCATGAATTTGGCGCAAACACCCACACATTGTGCAATGTGACAAAGGGCAGTTGGTTTTTATATCTTGTTTGAGTAAATTTTAAAAAAGGAACAGACACAGCTGTTCCTCAAACACATTCATGAGTTGATCTTTTCTTTCCTCCGTCCAAAACTCATGTCATTTCGGCTGTTTGTAACTGACTAGCTATGAGCTGATTGGCTGTTCAAACAGATGACGTGCTTTCTGTTTTAAAACCAGCCACTGGCGATATCACAAGCTGAGTTGCAGGTGACTTCGCCAGCCAGCTTGAGTTGAGGTGAGATGGGCCAGTTTCCACCACTGCAACTTTTCCCTGCAACAGTCTAAAACCGTTTTGTTTCGTCATGAATCTTTGCTCTCAACTCGCCTTAAAGATGTTGTTTAAAGATTGAAGGAGCTGTCTGAATCTATGACCACAACAGAAAACCCCATTTTTTAATTATTTACTAAGACACACACACACACACACACACACACACAGCTGACAACACAGTAAAATAGTACTGAGGCCATTTCTAATTTATATTATCTGCTGCAGCAGCTATGGCTAAATAAAACCCTACCTGAAGTTGACCAAAACAAAAGTGCTGGAGTCATAGGCAGGGACCAGCTCACTGAAAGCACAAAGAGGAAGGATGATTATACACAAGAAACAATGAATAAAGCTGTAATTCGCAGTCACTGTCAGGCTATTCTATTCTGTCTCATCATCCATTATGACAACAAACTGATGAATGAAAAACTAATTAAAAGATTAATCGTTAATGATAATATTTGTTTAAATGCAGCCATAGCCATGACATTTTGTTACACACCTGTTGGGCCATGAGACTTAACTTGACCTTTCCTGAGCAGATTACCTGGTGAAGTCTGGAGGGACCGGTGTGGTTACGAAGGACTGCATGGGTTTCCGATGGACCTGCTGGAACATGAGCAGGATCTCTGGGCTCTTGGAGATGAGTTCACTTTTACTGCAGGAGTGAAGCTGTTCAACAAACACAAACAGCAAAATCATAATGTTGTAGCCACCAACAGGCAGCTAAAACATCAGCAGTGGCACGTTGTTACAGCTGAGAGATAGGCTGGCACATAACCCCTTGTAATACGCAGAATTGTTTTTTCCACTTCAGCCTTAGAACAGATTAAACAGTTATAGAGAAGCTAGTAGGCAGATTTTGTCATGTTTGGACAGAGCCAGGCTAGCTGTTTCCCCTTGTTCCCAGTCTCTATCTACATATTGAAAGCTAAAACATGAGAGTGGTATCAATCTTCTGATCAGCAAATGAGGAAATATATCACACAACAAACAAAACAACAATATGCATTACAGCTAAATGAATGGAAGCTTTTAGGTGCTGCAGACTACCAACCTGATGCTCCACCTCCTGCAGGAGAGATTCCAGCAGCTCCGTCTCCTGGGTCAAGGACGTCTTCTGGCCTGGTGGGGAGGAACACATTTCTATTTTCAGTGTACTTGTGCTGAATGTCAGACCTGATGGAGGTTGGTGAGTGCGCGTGGGTGGGCATGTGTGCAGGTTGTGTATGTGGGCGCTGAGTGCATGCATCCACTCAGTCCAGATAAATATTTCATATGTACATTACCCATTGCTATAAAAGGCGTCTCTCACTGCTTTCAGCAGGGAGTGTGCATATTTTGTTAGGTTAAGGTCTCGACCTTCAGACAGTGGATATACAACATTGATGGTTTACTCTATCTGTTAAAGTGCTTTTTGTCTTTTAGGTTACATTCAGACATTACATGACATTAAGGGAATGAGCCAAATGTGTGCACAGTATTTGGCACCATTTTAAATTCATCACAGGTGCCACAATGTGATGAATAAATTCTCTTTTTAATTCCTTATTACTCACACGCTGCATTTTGCTACGCATTCATTTATTCACCCATGCAGGTGGCATGGATGAAAATCTAGGGAGGGACAGCTGGTCCAATTATTACTATGGTTGGACAAGGTGTTTTTTTTAATTACCTCTTCTGCTAGAGCTTCACCATCAGGAGAAAAAAGATTTTTAGCCTGATTTGATATCTGCCAAACAACTAAGCCTCATTCACATTTTTTTTTGCAAGTTAAAGTTAAGTTAAATCATGATTTAGTGAAGTAGCAGTAGTTAAGATCTAAAAAATTCATAAATATCAATGTCTCTAGCACAAAAATAATCAGTGAGAAAAACTACCCCCTTATTAAAACCATTACTGCATGCAAAGTCCCTGTGTGTAAACCCAGAATCAACACGGCTGCATTGTGGCAGTGGTGTGTCCTGGAGTCCTACCCATGAGGGTGATGAGTTTGTTCTTGAGCTGGTTGTCCAGACGAGCGATCATCATTTCCACTGCATTTCTGATCTCTCTGACCCTCTCATCCTTCGCTCCCCTGACAGCCTCTACGTTCCTCTCCTGACCCAGCGAACACACACACACACACACACACACACACACACACACACACACACACACACACACACATCTTATTTTAACAGATATAACAGATATCAGATCTTAACTGAAATATTAATATGTTATTGCCATCTAGTGGATATAAGCAATACAACAGACATACTTGCATACTTGAAAAAAAGTTACTTATCACTCACACATTTACATGTTTACAAAAATGTATTTCATGTCCTGCCTCATGATGCTCAACTAAATGAAGTGGTAGTTGAGTTACTTAAATAACAACCTCGGTGACCACCAGTTGTATGTAAAGCATTTTCCTGGCTATTCATGCTGTAAGTAGACGACAGTTATAACATGAGACTTCAGAGGGGACCTGACTGATGTTTGGATGATCACTGTGGTCTCTCAGAGTTTTTTCCTCTCTTACCCTGTACCAGAAACAAAACAGAGGTTGTTTCATGTTTTATTGAACTTATTTTCTCTACTTGTGACATGCTAATTTCTGTAATGTTTTATTTGTTTCATTGTTGTCTTTAGAAGGCAGAACAAGAAACGTATTTATTATCTCTCTCTGTCTCTCTACATTTAACCCTGTGCTGCTGATGCCTCCCTATCACTGTGGTTGCTTTCAATTCAGACTTTAGCGGTTGCAGTTACAGAAGTGTTTCAGAAACCTCTGATCCAGTAAAACTGCATGCCTTGTGACGCTCGGTATTAATATTACTTTATATCTTATGGCAACATGTAAAATTGCACATTCATTACTACTCTTTGCTACCTTTTTGTACAGAGCAAATTCAGTGGAAATCAGCCCAATAGATTATGAGATTTTGGGTCTCATGCAAGAACCACTCACATGAAAAGATTTGTTCTCAACTGGCACATACGAGTGATTGATGACAACTTATCACATTCAGCAATACGTGTCTCAATTATGCTCGTAATCATTTTATGGCCAGTTTGTGCATTTAAGAAAGTTTGGGGTGACTCTGACTTGAAACACAAACAAATCTCACAGAAGAAATTAAGCGAGTTGTAGCAACAACAACAGAAATTTTCTTGTATGAAGCCCGCTGCATGCACAGATGATAATTTTTCCAGAGGGTGGCGCTACAGGAAAGCTCACAGTGTCCAAAAGAGAAAGGTTTAAACCTCTGAGAAGGGTGAATGTATCCAAGAAATGTCATGGCCATTGGTTTTTAGATTTTGACATTTCTTAATAAAAGCAACAGGCAGTCCTCACCACTTCCTGCACTAGACTGATAAGCTCCATGAGCCGGCGGCGGAGTTTGGCAACCTCCTCCTTCACCTTGGTCACATGCTGCTCATAGATTTCCACCAGAGGCTTGAAAGTGTGGCCACCGTGCTGGACACAACAAAAACATCAGTTACTACATTTCAGTTTCAATGTGAAGATTTACTGCCTTCCTCCGTCTTACCTCACTGTAAGTTGAACATTTTGTGATTTTGTAACAAAACAAGTAATGTAGCATTACGAAGCTGTAATATATTTTCTGACATTTTAATCGATTACTTGAAAAAAAGTTTCAGTGGAAAAATGCAGCCCCACTTTTTTTTCCCAATGATTATTAGGTGTTTGTGGCTTTGCATGCAAAGTGCAATCTAAAAAAGAAAGAAGTGAAACGTTACCATGCCTCCCCACAGAGCACACTGATGACAGATGCATTTCTTACAGGTCCAACAGAAAACACTCAGCTTCTCATGGTGGTTCTCACATCTATGGAAATCCAACAACAGGATCATCAGAGGGAAAGAAAAAGATTTTTAGGAAACTTTTTTAAACTTTTCAACACTCATTATGATAATATAACTAGGTCACCCCAAAGAAATCTCACACCAAATAAAAGGAAGTGACAAAGCCACTCCTTGATGTCTTAATAGGTCATATAGACTTCCCTCTCAGACAGGACATCACCTGAATGTTTAAATACAACTTTCAGACAAAACAGAGTGAAAGAGCAGTAGGAGGTGCTCACTTGTCCTTGTCATTGTCCTCATGCTTGGTGAGGCTGCAGAGCTGCAGGGTGTCCAACTGCTGGGTGACCTCCTCTGCCCAGCGACAGTTGACCAGCTCCCTCAGCTGGAGCGGAGCCCTGTGTGTAGAAAAACACATTTTTATTCCTTACCTCATACCGAACACCTCACAACAGAAGAAATACTAAACAACAAATTACATTAATTTAAGTTTTCTAAACATTGTTTGTATCCTCTATTTTAATGCTGGTGGATGGATGTATGCGTGTGTGTGTGTGTGTGTGTGTGTGTGTGTGTGTGTGTGTGTGTGTGTGTGCTAGATAATAAATAATAGTGTGTAAGGCTGCAACTTACGATTATTTTTTCAATTAACCTAATATTTTTTTCGATTAATCCTCGAGTCTATAAGTAATAATGAAAAACAGTGAAAACAGTGAGAAAATGTCCATCAGAAGTTCTGTGCAGTTTGAACACTGACAGACAGTATGGAGGGTTGCAGAAGTGTGTTAGCTGCAGCTTACCGACAGTGTGGACACTGGGCTCTCTGCTCCGTCAACCATCGCTGTTAAACAAGAAATTTCAAATTACTAATAATTGTGTCTAAATACAATCAGTTCAAAAGTTCTGCTATTGTTAAATAAACATGATTCTGCAACTGGCAATACTCTTATTATGACTAAAACCCATGATGACCAAAACCAACAATGAATTGATCCAAACAATTATATGTGCAGCCAAAGACAGACATATCCTATTCCTCTGTGCCATAGAGATCAGTTGGTGTCCAAAAACTATTAAAAAACGCATTGTTGAGCTACACCAATGTACTGGGTGACACATTCCTTCATTATAATAATCACAGCTACTGTAGTTTATTTGACCCCATCCCATATACACTGTGCTGCTGCTGTAAATACTCAATAGAGCACCAAATTATATGAATATAAACTAATCCCTAACAGATGCACTATTTACCCTGTATGAGTGATATTTAAAAGAGGTGGGTCATTTGGGTAGGCAGTGAGGGCTCCGTTTCTTTCTTTTTTTTTAAACCCATCTCTAGTGAGTAAATCACTCCCTCATGTTGACTTGGGCCTGTTCAGGGTATCAAACTGTATATTCACCCTTCCTTAAAGCTCAAATATTAAGCTTATATCCGTTATACATAAAAAGAATGTGGGCTATCAAATTTTATGCATAATTAAACAACTATGTGTATTAATACCAGTATTTACTACTAATAGCAAAATACAGAGTGGTGCTGTGAGAAGAACATCTTCTACTCTCTGCCTGGTGTGAACAGACTTACTCGTATGCAGCTGAAGCAGCAGAGTTTGGAGCAGTGTGGGCAGAGGCGAGCATCCCTCAGTTTCTCCATGCAGATGAAGCAGCGAAACACCTCAGCGATGCTCTGCACAGGGAGAGAAGATGAGATGACAACTCACTAAAAGCTGCACAGATCACCGAAGTGTCAATAACACCCAACATCACTTAGACACAATGTCAGCAAAAAATTGTATGTTTTAAAAAGTTTAGCAGGTTTATTCCAAAGATGTTTTAATGGATTATAGTGAATTGTAGATTTGTACTTAATGAGTATAGAGTAAAAGAGATGTGTAATTAAATACTAAATAGTAAACTGATCTGCACTGAACTTGGTGGAGAGATGGGACATGGGCCATGGAAGAACCCATTAAATTTTGGGATCATTTCTTATGAATTCAAATTTTATTCTCTGAGGTCTGGTTTATATTGTTTAACAATGGCCTTGGCAGAGCACTGCGCTTTCTCAGTGCCCTTATAGTTTTGATCCATTTCTCTCTGTTGTACTCAGGTTTCTCGTGCAAAAGAGGTCTTGATATCAGTGGGTTTACTTGATTAGATTATGTTTATGATTAAAATAAGTAGACTTATGTACTGTATATTCCATTTTTCAAAGGCTTCTGTCACTGTGGTGGTTCTTAACCATCTGCATCTTTGATCATGATCATGATCTGTTTTCTGCTATTAACTACTCACAGTAGTTCAAGACTCTTGTGAGTCCCAAGGCTGAAGGCAGAAAATGCTTTTTAGTTTGATTTCAATATGAAGATGATATATTTCTGTATAGTTACTGTCAGTCACAGTCATTGTTAATTTGCCCTTTAACGTTAATGGTAGTACAAGCAGAGGGTTTCAGTCACTAGCTGTGCACTGAGCAGATCTGTTCAAAGTCCAACAATTTTACATAGATTTACATACATACATCAGCACAGGACAGTTGCAAGACACCACATAAATAACATTGAGATGTTATGATACGTTCCAGAGCTTGGATGTTCTCCCTCTCTTGCTAACTTTATAACTGGGTTTTGACTTCAAAGTATTTGATAATATTGTTGAAAATGTGTCGATTCTCAGATGCACTCATGCACACACACAATATTTTCCATAACTGGTTAAAGGTCTATCAGCCTCCAGCCATTGGCCTAATCAACGGATCCAACTGACTCACTGTTTCAACATCTGATACACTGTCCAGCTTTCAGACAAACACTCAGGCAGTGAACATTTAGGATCTCCAGCTGCATGGCCTGATGTGTGTGATACATACCTCAACACTTTGTTCATCCATGTCAGCCAGTTTGAAGCTGTTGATCTCAAGGACAAATCAAAAGAAGTCGTAGCCAGTGGTCTAAGAAGAAAAGTAACGTTAGAGACACTATAGTTTGGTTTGGTAATCCTTAACACGGGGTGGTATTTATGCTTTTAATGTTTTCTAAGCAATCACAACAATACTACTACAATTCAAAACCATTTAGGTCTCCACCAAAAACAGTTTCATTATTGGCTGACATGCTGATTATTTTGTCATGTATGTCAGAAAACAGTGAGAAATGTGCATTAAAATTTTCAGAAGCCCAAAAATTATGTTTGTTTTGTCTGACCCAACATCCAAAAGCTGGAAGCTTAGAAGGCTTTTGTTAAAATAGTTTCATTTTACTTTTCTGTCAATCAACTGATCAATCAATCAATTAATTGTTTCAGTTCTAAAACATTTCTCACTTTCAATTGCATTACTGTGTGTTGATCATTTGGGAATAGTGAAATACAGAAAGACACAAAAATCACAGTTTCACGTCTCGAAGTTCATATCATATAGAAGAAGATGAACTGAAATAAACTGAAACCATTGGTTGCCTGGATGGAATGAAAAAAAACAATAAACAAATCTGCAGCATATTTCACATCACAACTTTAATAATTCTTTTAAGTCACTTTTCATATAAATATGACAAACATTCATGGTTCCAGCTTCTAAATTGAGAGGATTGGTTGGTTTACTTTTTAACTATTATTTTAATACTTTTTTTAAATCTATTTTTAGTAATTTTGAGCTTCGAAATAATGAATGAACAAAATGAGCTTTGAGAAGGTGTCACTTTGACTTCTGAGTAGCTAATTGTGCATTAGTCATTATTTTCTGAATGATCACAAACGAAACAATCAATCAGTTATCGGAGGCACATACAAAGTTGTAGTTGCTTTTCTATTATGCATGAGTGACCATAATCTAATGATATAATACATAATAGCCACAGTCATAGGGTAAAGTTTTCAGTATTGAACACTTTTATTTAAAGCACATTTACCTGATAATACTTATATTTTTTACTTATTTTACTCGGGGCATTTGAAGAAGACACCATTTGCTGTTTAAAAAAAGACTACAATATCTGAATGGTCCTTCAAGAAAAGCACAGACCATTCTACATAAATGCTACATTAAAGCTACAAAACACAGTCTCCCCAGCCAAAAGGTGCTGTCATCACCGCTAGCTTGTGTAGTCAGTGCCAGCCAACACTGAGAGGCCCAGCATCAGCAGACACACTGACAGCTAACCTCACCGCGTGCAGTCATGACAAGAGCTTATATTTTGTGGTATATCTATTTATATAAAATTAGCGGACTCGGAAAAACAGAACATATTTATATAAAAAATATGAGGCTAGCTAGCTCGCTGGTATTAGCAGGATGGCTCACTCACCTTCCCAGACTCGGCTTCGTCTGTCACACCTGATAAGCAAACGACTTGAAAAACGGTGCTACATTATATATTACATCTACTAGCGCACAGCAGGGATCGTCTCCGCTGGTTTAGCGACATTCAGAGACTAAAATAAAGCTCGGTTCCGCTGTGTGAGGGCAGAAGTGACACTATGGTCCACAAGGGATGGAAAAACGCCTGGTGTTTTCGCCCTGAGTTGGAGATGTAGCGGTAGCGCCTGCTCTGAAGCCGTCTGTCCCCTAGCAATCACCAATCACACGGCTCCTCTTCTTCTTCTCCGTATGTTATTGTTTCGCGTTTGTCAGACAGATGAAGGAGCATTACCGCCACCGTGTGACCGGTCACGGGATCACAGAGGAAACCGGCATCTGAAAATGATTGAGTAGTCGATTGGCAGAAAATTTATTTGCAACAAGTTTAATGGGTGATTAACGATTAAAGTATTTTTGGAAGAAAAATACCAAAAAAAATCTATTGCTATTTTTCTCAGTTTTCTATGATAGTAAACTCAACATCTTTTTATTTTTAACTGTCCGATAAAACAAGAAAAAGGAATATGTTAACTTGGGTTTCAGGGGATAATCAATCAATTATGAAAGAAAATAATTGCCAAATGTATTGTTAATGAAAATAACTGCTGGTTTCAGCCTCACATTTCTATGGTGGAGTAACTAATCGCCCAAGGTTTTCTTTGTGTTAATGAGCCTATACTTGACACACAGAACTCAGCTCAACTTTATAGCCTATAGCACCTTACATATAAACATGCAGCTCAAAGTGCGTCACACAGCGAGACAAATCAATAAAAAAGAAAAAGAAAAACCAAGAAAAGAAAAAAGAAAGAAAGAAAGAAAGAAAAAGAAACTATAACAAAGGGGCTCAATAAAAAATAAAACAATTCAGGGCTGGAAACTAGTATTTCTCACAGGGTACTTCAGTGGTACCAAATTTCTAACATAGTTATGATTAAGCAAACTATAAAGACTTAAATGAAATGGAGTAAACCTGGAGCTTTTGAGGGTCTGGGGTCACAAGCTGCCACTTTACCTAGATGGCAATCTAACCTTAGTCCAGAGGACATAAATAAATGAATAAATTATCAAACTAAATGTTTATGGATGAAGGGGTGTGGGCTTGGCTGCTTTTTTTGGATAACTGTTACACAAAAATACGCATCAAAAGTTCAGTAGTTTAATGTAGTTTAATATCTTATTAATATCAGTACTGTGAATCACAACTGTTTGTAACAAGTTATGTATACTAAACTTGATTACTACACTACAAAATGTTGGCTTACTTTGTCAAAATTATGACAGTGTAAGTAAAAATGTTGACATTCAAGTGAATAAGAAAGTGGTCTCAGACTTTTGGAACCACAGTATATGTTAAAATTTCTATTTAATTTGATCAGTTTCACTTACTGTATCAAAATAATGACTTATGTTCTCAAAATGACCTTGCTCTCCCCATCACTAACACACATTGAGTTATATCAGGTGTAAAGAATAATACAAACATCTTCTTGTTATTCAAAGTACTCTGAAGAGGACTCTGTTCAGCCAACACACACAGTGCAGTACCCCATTGTTGTTTTATGCAAACAGTCTGAAGCTGGCTAGGACGCGCAGAGACATATGCAAATCAGTCAGTGTGGGGTGTACTGCAGAGGTGAATGTTTCTCCACTTAGGAAAATGCCGATGGGCAGCTGTGGATTTCCAAAACTTTTTATCCTAACACAAGCTTCTTTTTGAATAATCAGGGAGACGAACAGGAGCTGGAGCAGCACACACTGTTTACCTGAGGTGAGTCACTCCTCCAACACAGCCTTGTCAATGACTTTTTAATATTGTCACTATTTCATTTCACACAGAAGCTTCGTTTTAATAGGAGCGCATGTGTTGCATGATTTTTCCATACAGTGACGACTGTGGTAGTGCTTTATGGGAATATCTGCCTTGCTTATGAATATTACAACTAGGGATCACACAGGAGTGTGTACAGTTTGTGTGGTGGTGTGTGGAGGGGAGGGCGCATTAGAATAAACTCAAGATCATTTTCCTGGGTGGCCTGAGTGCTTCATTGTCCTGGTAAAGTTACAATCCAGTAGGAAAATCAGCTATATTTATCATTACAGATATTAAGATGAGCACAGACACCGTGGAACAGTCGGACGCTCCAGCTGAACAGGCAGGTAAGGACATTACACCTTCATTATGGTGCAAGTTAACACTGCTGAATCATCTGAACAAGCAGATAAGTTCAGTAGATGTGACTCAGGAAAAGTGTGCCTGTGTTTATTCTGCCGTGTTTATTCTGTCACTGCTGGTGATGCAGGAGTTTCATAGAAAGAGTTTGTTTGTTGTCTTTATATTTGAAAAGGGTGAAAGGTTCATTTTTAAATTTTTTATTAGATTTGTTTCTTTAGAGTCGTATTTTATCTGCTCCATTGTGAAGAGTATATTATGGGAAGCTTACCTGTGTGTCTGTTTATAATGTGTAAGAGATATCTGGAAAAGTCATAAAATTATAGTCTGGATTATCAGACAGGATAATTGTCGGCTCAAGTATACCAGTGAAATATGTTTAGAAGTTTTAGTACACACTGACTTTTTGGCTGTAGGTTTTTTGACTGTTCAGTGATCTTTGCTGCTGCAATTTACATCAGGTTTTAGAAACATTTGCCAAGTTTTCACATGCTGTCTGATTTCACCAGACAGCACGCTTTAGACAACACAATATTCCTCCAACTGATGCCTGATATGTTACAAATAAAAGCTAAAGCAGCAGCATTTTGACTTGCTCCTGTTTCATAGGTAGCCATATGTGTGAGTGTCAGTGTGTGTGTGTGTGTGTGTGTGTGTGTGTGTGTGTGTGTGTGTGTGTAGACATTGTGGCAGTTGGCTTCTATACCAGGATGCACCTGAGGCTGTTTGCCTGCTGCCCAGGGGCTGAGGACGACAACCAGTAACGAAACAAAACCAGGAACCAGCAACAGAAAATGTGGAACTTTTATTTAGACAATGTCTGTGTGAGAGAAGTGAACGGCTGTGTTTCATGGAAGTGCTGAATGTCAATGCTTTTATCCGTATTTGATCAGAAAGAGTTGTTATGTGATCAGGTGTACTGTCTGCCACAGCAACATTTATTTTCCATGCAGCTTTTATCATTAGTCTTGCCCTGGTCTATTTTCAGGAGGCTTTAACAGTTTTATTTTAAAGGGTTGATTCACGCAAATTTTAAAAAAAGTCGTTTTTTTTTTTACTTTACCTCTGTCTATATGTGCAGATGTTTTTGGTTTTATTTGTCTGGGTGAGATTTTTGCCTCCATCCAATACAATGGAGGTGAATGGAATATAGTCTGTGGTGCTCCCAACAACGAAAAATAACATTAAAACTGTCAACAGCAAATTATAAATTCAATTCACCTCCACTGTACTGGTGTGCAGGTAGAGATATCAGAGACTAATTTAAGAGCTGAGTGGGAAAATATGGGGGTTTGGTGTAATTTGGGTGAATTGACCCTTTGACAACATTTTGAAATCAGCTAGCAGACAGCAGGGGAGAGACACTTTCACTGGACTGTGATAGTCCCAGCTCTGTGTAGATCAGGAGGATCTGTACCTGCACCTGCTCTCTCTGTCCATCTGTATTTCCTCATAATTATGTTTACATACATTTTGGAAGTGTTCAGTGATATCATTTTTTTGTTTGTTTCTTTTGCACTACATGGAAGTCACTCAGTGTCAAGGCAGATGGTGACCATACAGAGTGCACTATACAGTATAATACCAGAGACCAGAGTTATTGGGGTTTTTTTTTGGTTTGTTTTGGTTTGTTTTGGGTTTTTTGTTTTAATCCATAGTCCTTTGTGTGGTTCGATTTAGGCAACAAAAGCACTTTGGGTAGGCAAAAGGCTTTTCCTCTCTTAAACCAAGTGCCTGAACATAACCATAAACAAGTTGAAACATGCTTAAGTTGCTAAGAGCCAGTAAACAAACTCAGCCAACATTTTGCAGATACATTCAGTATTTTTTGTGACTTTGCAGATATGTGTGTTGAAAATGTTTCCTCACTGTCTGTGAGGAAACATTGTCAACACACACTGTCAAAACCATGATTCAGACAGACTCTTAAAATTTGCTATTTGCTGTTGCAAATTAAGATTCAAATGTAATTTCTAGGAGGCATGGTTGCTTAGGGGGATTTAACACAGACAACAAATACTGAACTTAAATCATTAAAATCATTCATGTGCTGCTCCACACCACTGTAAAAACCTGTCACATTTTTATTTTGCTTTTTTTCTGATACTTTCCCTTCATCCTGTTTTGGTAGATTTTGTTAGCTCCAGAATCTGAAACTGTAAAAAAACGCTAAACTTTGTAATTACACAGAATAGTGCAGACAAGCAGAACACGCTTCAACAGTATCACAACCTGCATCCAAACAGTTTCGACAAAAACTGAATATTTAAACTTTCATGAAGACTATTGTGTTAGACTGCATCAGTTTTAGCTGTGTGTACCTAATAAACTGAGTATATATTCAGTATAGATGGTATAGAGTCATGGCTATCTGTTTAGTTCTTTTTAGTTTCATCTTGTTTCATTACTAAAGACATTAACACTTTGTTTCCTAACAGGAAAACAAGGTATGTTATCAATCGAAGTGACTGAGTGAATGATCATTACACACCAAATATTAAGCTAGTTCAATTTCAAACGTTAGTCCAAGCCTGAGGTGAACACTGGAGAGCTGATACTTCAGTTCTTTCCCTGTCCCATACTATACTGTGGCAGTATGCAGGTTTATGTGGCGTGTTCTGAGCAGAAAGTGGACAAAATGAAGTATAAAGAAGTCTCTATGCTGGATATTTGAGGTTGCTGCTGATGTCCTCTATTGCAATGCAATGCACAAAGGAAACAGAAAAGAAACTCACATATGGAACAGATGGTGGAGAATCAGCTCAAGGCAGATCTCAGAAAACAAACAAACGAAAAAAGTATTAATGCTTAAGAAAGACTTGTTGCTCTCACTTTCTGAAGTTTGAAGTCTGGTAATATTCTATTCATTTTTTATTTTAAATAAATCACTTGAAAAGACCAAAACAAACAATGAATTGATCCCACTAAGTATAGTGTGTATATCGCCAAAGCCTGATAGCTTGTTCCTCTGTGCCTTACAACTGCATTGTTGTCCAAGTACTATTAAGAACACACGAGTCACACTTTTGCACCAAGGGACATCTTCTTTCATTACCATAAACACATAGTGCAGTTTATTTTGACTGAATGCCATATACACCATCCTGCTGCTGTAAATACTCACTGTGTATAAATCCTCCGCTGAAAATAGTCCCAAAGAAGTGTACAGTTTCTGTCTAGGTAATGCTTGCTAAAAACTACAAAAACTAAAAACTACAGTGCACTGCTTTTTTTAGGAAATTACTGAGTCTATTTTTTTTTATATAAAACTATGTATTTGTGCCTCACTTTTAAAGATTTGTCTTCACTAGCAACTAATGGGCTTGGGCTGAGGGCCACAGACAGGATACTGTAGGCAAGTCAGAAAGTATAGATAGACAACTAAGATAGTACCAGCCACTGGTGAACATGTTGCTTCATTTACTGCAAAACAGAAAGACGCAGTGATTTTTATTTTTTTTGTATCATAACCCCAAAAACTGTGTGCTATGACAATTATTATATAGTACATACAATATACAGTACTATAAATGTATCTAGTATGAAATTGGG
Source organism: Seriola dumerili (assembly GCF_002260705.1). Lineage (NCBI taxonomy): Eukaryota > Metazoa > Chordata > Actinopteri > Carangiformes > Carangidae > Seriola > Seriola dumerili. The sequence goes on from NW_019174704.1 coordinate 3,489,359, forward strand.
AAACAACTTCTGTGACTGACTGTTCGCAGCAGAAATGTCATATTCAGCCCTGAAGACTAACTGAAGTCAAATAGATAATTGGGCCAAAGGGATGATATCACCCTACCTGATCCCAGTGCAGCTCATGTGTATTTTGTTCACTTTTACAAAAACATACAAGATGAAATGATGAGTTGAAATAGAAAATTTCTAAAAGTTTTTTTGTGCATGTGTGTGTATGTGCTTGCTTGTATGTAACCATCGTTTCCAGTATGTGTGCGTGAGTGTGTCAATGTGTATGTAGACAGAGCTCTAATACAGGCTTCCTGCACTCAGAGCTGATTTGCATGAGTTGATCATTTCCATACTGGAAGTTTGGCTGTGAAGCTGGTTGTGCTGGGAGAGCAGAACCATAGTAGGGTGGTGGTGAAGTGTGTGTGTGTGTGTGTGTGTGTGTGTGTGTGTGTGGGTGTGTGTGTGTGTGTGTGTGTGTGTGTGTCCAGTTGGGGGTGGGAATGTGGGGTGGAGTGTGTGGGGGTTATAGGTATATTTGCATTGTGCGTCTCCATTAGCTCACTGCCTCTCTCTCATACACACATAGTCCCAAAAGCCCCATTTGACATTCAAATGATGCGAGCTTTATCCAGTTTTATGAACTCTCCTCCTCTATCAGCTCCCTCCCTGTCCTCACCACATACACTCCACAACGAATGCTGTATATTTCAGGAGGAAAACTGCACTTCTTGAAAAGACTTCTCAGAAGTGTGTTTTTCTACACACTACTCTGTGTGTGAACTATCAGTTGTGGTGTATGAAGTAGTAAAAGTCTTAATACCACATTGAAAAATAAAATACCCTATTATAAGCAGAGGTCCTGCAGTGAAAATGTTACGCAAGTATAATCAGGAGAATATACTTAAAGTAGGCTTATCAAAAATATATATACCCAATGTAGACAAACAGCCCGTCTGACTATAGGCCTATCATCAGATCACTATTAATGTGTAAGCAGCATTTTACTGTTGTAGTTGAGGTGCAACCAGTTTTTGAATATTTCATTAATGGCTGCAACTAATGGCTATTTTCATTATGGATTCATTTGGTTACCATTTTCTTGATTAATTGAATGATAGTTTGGTGTGTAAAACTTTAGAAAATAATGATAAATTATTGCCAACAGCCAAAGTGACACCTTCAAATTGCTTGTTTTGTGTAACATTTTAACTTGGGACCATGTTAGAAATAAATGCACTTACTTTGACACATTTTCCTTCAACTGGTGCGTTTTGTATATCCATAAATAAATCAAATCAAATCAAAAACAAACTGCTCAGAAAACTGCTGCCAAAAGCCAAAACATTCGGCCTTGTCTTGCAGCAATTGTTTTCACTCAATTTATTTTGAAACAAAGTTAGATGAAAATCTACTGATGCAGTCTGAAAATGATGTCATTGAAGCTGTAAAAAGAGAAAGATTTAGTGGTGAAATAACAGTATAAACACACTAAATATGATTTTTATATGATTTAATTTATTTTGAGTCAAAGAGCATAATTTTAATAATCTGAATCTCTCTCTCTCTTTTCTGACATTTAGGGCAAAACGGAATCGACTTCAATCGACAAGTGAGTATCAGAGTTCAAAATAACTTCCTGCACTTCCTTAGTTCCAATTCCTATGAATGAGGATTTCCATGAATGGGGTCTCTGTCATCAGCAGGCTTTGGATTGCTTTGTGTAACATGTAGTAATATTTTCCTGTTTGCAAGCATGCTTAGGCCCTGTTCAAGCCTGGCATTGACATGCGTCTCAGGTGATCCGATCACTAGTGGGCAGCTCTAAGTGCGTCAGTTCACACCTGGCATTAGAATGCATCTCCACATGTGTCTCTGGTGACCGTTTGGGATCAGATCTTTCCCGCTTCATATGCAAATAAATATGTACATAATTTCTGTTTGCAAACACCAAATGTGTTGTTGTTTTTAACGGACAGGAGGCAGAAATGCACTTCCTGGGCTTCGTCTGCCAGAAATTAAAAGAAGAAGAAGGAATCAAGTCAAAAATCGAAATATATCTCTATGGGCTTTTTCAAAAATTTTCAGACAGCCACTAAATTAGTATGAATGTGGTCACTCAGACCACATTCGGAGTTGGTCTGGGAGGGAATGTGGTCTGAGTGCTCAGGTCTCAGTGCGTCCTCAGTGTGTCTTGGGTGCATTCACACCTGTATTTAGAGCTGTCCACATGTGATCAGGTCACATAAGATGCATGTTAATGCCAGGTCTGAACAGGGCCTTAGACACAGTGATGTTTTATATCCAGCACAGTGGGTGAAACTCTGATGATGCCTTTTTTAAGGACAGACATGGATCAAATTTATGTCTTAATCTTTGGCAAAAACATGAAGTAACTTATAAACATGTTGCTACACCATCCACCTCCATCAGTTTTGGTATGTTTGGCTTTTATTTAATTTACAAAAAGGTTCGGTAATTTCCTTATACAGCTGGGCACTGCAATTTTTTAGGAAATTTTACTAAGTAAGAGTAAATAGTGCATCATTTGAGGACTATTTTCAGTGGTGGATTAATACACATTTGGTGTTCTAATGTAGTGGTTTCCAATTAGTACTTGCAAACCCTTGTTGAAAGCAGTTTTAACCAAAGAGTGAAATTGTCTAAGAAAAGATATTTCATTTTGAAAAAGGGTTTAGGCTCATTGCAGCTGTGTGGCTTACTGATGTGTTTTGAAAGGTGATTCAAACAATCGAGCTCTGACACAGAGGAATAAGATCAATCAGACTTCAGCAGATAGGCAATACTTGTTGGGATGATCAATTCATTGTTGGTTTCGTGGGATTTGCTGAAGAAAGAAAAATACAGAATATCCCAAGACTTTAAGTCTGTATTCTTTGGCAGACTTAATAATGAAGTTCAGTTGGAATATAAACAGCCCAGAGCCATGTGAATGATACCAAATGTACCTTTACCCGAGACATGAGGCTCAACTGACTTTTAGATGGCTAACATCCCCAGGATAAACTACCTGCTCTCCCCACAGACTGTCAATAATGACTGCCATCTCTTTATAAACATCTCAGATGGTTTGCAGCTATTTGGATACTTCTCCAAACATTGTTATTGTACCTTTCTTTCAGAGCTCATGCTTCCAGGAAGTGCCATGGCTTTCAGGGGTTGAAGGGGATGGTGGCGAGGGGAGGGGAGAGGGGGAGGGATATTTGCATACTGGCTTGCCCAAGGGGAGGGAAGGAGTCATCACTCCTTGTCACTCTTTGTATAATGTTTAGTAACCAAACTGGTCCTGGAGTTACTGTGTGTGTGTGTGTGTGTGTGTGTGTGTATGTGTGTGTGTCTGGGGGTGGGGTTGAAAAGGTACACGCAGGAAAGGACACGATTATTTACTAAAAAAAGTCCTGCATGCATGTATGTGTATCTGTGTGAGATTAGTACAAATCATCCAATTTTGTCTCATCATTTATGTAGCTTTAGTTTTAATATTTATGTATGTATGATTTTCCATCAGGTAGTTATTGTAACACTGAAACATTAAATATGTATGCACAAGTTTCCCATCCTCTCAGCTCTTCTAAAATTTATTTTTTAATCTGTTCATAAGTAAGACAGTTAATGCTGTGCTTTCGATGTCTTAGATAAAGACAGAGGACATCAACGACTCACCTCATACAGCTTCCTCACTGAAGACATGTCACCTGACACAGAGTACTCCAGTGCATGGTCAGCTCACTGGGGTAAGACACAGACTCTGGTTATTTTACATCTAAGCATGTCGTCTCTGAGTTTATGAGCCTTTCATCAGAGTCGGGTTTTCACAAAGGGGCAGTGTTGGAAGAACTATTCAGATTTACTTCAGTAAAAGTAGAAATACAACACTGTAAAAGCACTTGTGCTTTTTAAATCTTACTTAAAGGAGGAACGATCAAAAATGTTGTGTAACATCTGAAAGACATTTAACAGCCCACTTTATGGACTTATATCTCTGCCTGTGCTGTATCAATTTTTGCAATTTTTTTTTTTAAAAACCTGTCTCTTGTAATTCCCAAAACTCTATGGACGTGCAGAACAGGATCACTGCAGTCCCCCATTTCAGCAAGACACTTTAAAGACACAAAGAAATCTGTACACATTGTCGGTCACTTGTACGCCATTTTTTCATCCTACACACGTGCTAATAAGACTTTATGATGTGCAAGAAGGTTGTTGAAATTGCAGTACATTTTATATATATTATATCACTGAGTTATTATTGCAGATGCATGTAAGAAACATTGTAACCAGTGATAAACCCTGAAGCTTAGTTTCCATGTACAGGTGAGTTAAGACTAAATCTTTTGTCGCTGTGTGTTTTGTTTTGCTCCAGGAGCTCACCTCTCTCCACACCATGCAGCAGCTGGTTCTGATGCCACCGTCTCACCTGTCATCTCCCTCCCCTTTTCTGCTCTCCCAGAGCCCCACCAGTCACCAAGGTGGGATCTTAAAAACAACTTCCACTGCAGAGAATTCATGTCATTCAGTCCCTCAAAATGTTTCTTCTGTGGTCAGGATTTCTGAAAAACAATGGCTGGTCGGGATGAATTTGGGGGAAATGTGCATAACATCAGGGCTGAGTCATATGAAGTAATATGATCCACAGATTATATGATGCAGTCATACAAAATGGTAATTTAGATTTGATTCTTCAGCCTAATGTGGATTCAGTGAAGTGTGTAAAAGCAGAAAAGGAAAATAGATGATATTGTCATACAGTGTGATTTGTCTTTCTTTTTTTTTAACTAACTTAAAAGCTACTCAGGGAGAAAATCAGAGGCTGTAGATTTCAATACCTCATAACAGCTCAACATGAACTTGTCATAGTTTGTTACTTTAGAAATTACACACACATATGTATTCCCATGGACGAATGGTGAACTGGCAAGATGTCATGTTATTGAAGGAACATTTTAACTTTTATTGAAATGCACTCATTTGTTTTCTTTCTTTTGAGTGGGAAGTACAGAGATGGAGTCAGGAGGCTGTTAGCCTAGCTTAGCATAAAGACTGGGAGCATGGGGGAAGCAGCTAGTCTGTCTTTGTCCAAAGTTAAAAAATGAACCCTGCACCACCTCTAAAGCTGCGTGTTTGTGATGTTGTATCTTGTTTTGTTTAATCCATACACAAACATAAACATAAAGACTATTCACAATTATAGGGGTCGGGGGGGGGGACAAAAGTTTATCCATTCACCAAGCTCACCAATTGAGATGTCTTTAATTTGTCCATAAACAGAAATATAAGTACTACAATTCGTGGGAGTCTTGTTGCCACAAACAGATAACTGATCAAAAACCTGCTGTTTTTCCTTTGCAGCTCTCCTGCAGCAGAACCTGCTGTCCCTTCCTAGCCAGAGTCAAACTAGTCTTCTTCAGCATCAACCTGGACTGGCTCTTACTCCACAGGTAAATCAAGACCACTTCCTGTCTATACACACATCGGCTCAAAGTTTAAGGTTGCAAGAATTTGACATTGGATAATGTGGCATGTGCTGTTTAAAGCCCCTATAATCAATATTTTTATATCAAAAATGGATATCATGACAACTTGTATGTGGAAAGTGTCGCTCATAGTAGAAAACCCACAGACAATTCAACCAACTCTGCAGTTCTCCTCAGCTCAAGGGAGCTTTATGACATTTTAACTCACTGGTTTGGTTTTATATCCTGCAACTTTACGTTTGATTTACTGTCACCGCTCTCAGCAGGCGAGACTTGCTGGTGAACATAGTGGAGCATTTAGCAGCTAAACAGCCAGGTATTAACATCTGGCAAAATTGTATGCCCAAGGAAAGCAAACACCTGATCATCACCTCTTTTACATCACCTCAAACTGAAGATTTTTTTTTTTCTGTGATGTTTGTCTGGTCCAGGCTATGAGTCGCTCTGGTCTGGCAGGGTCATCTATGGAGACCCACATGGACATGTCTCACCTGCAGATGCCCAAACACATGTCGGTACCACCACAGGAAGAACCCAGTGATCTGGAGGAACTGGAACAATTTGCAAAAGCATTCAAACAAAGACGCATCAAACTGGGCTTCACTCAGGTAATGAAAAGAAAGAACCCCACTTGGTTTTCCTTTGAAGACCCTGAAAACTGAAAACAAAAATGTCAATCAGCTTCCTTCTAGTGCCATTATGGTCTTACATAAGTACATCATTTTCTGCCAAAGTTTGGTCTCTTCACATTTTCTGTAATTGTGTTTTGAAATGAGCAGGGCTCAGTTGGAAAAATGATGATATCTATACACTTCCACACACCAATCAGGAATTAGCAACGTCTGAATGAAATTTTGATGACAATTGTGGGGTTGATGGCTTATGCTGAGAGCACTGTCAATGAAATATGATTGAACCACACCCACACAGTCCTCATGAAGCAGATTTACTTCCAAACCTAAAATGTTTTTGCTTCCATATTTCCCAGGTAGCTCCCTCAGGTTTTATTTGTTGTTACAAGACCGGGGTTACAGTGCTGAAGCTTATAGGTAACTCTTTTTGCCCCACAACATACTGCATAATTCTTTCCAATTTACAGTGTAATTTTTTGCAGTATTATTTTTTACAGTGTACCAGTACAGTATGTATCAATACATGTAAGTAAAAGTGGACAAAATGAATTATTTGTGTGCAAGGTAGTTGTTGTTCAGTAGGTCTTATTGTACCTGGTAATGACAGAATAAGAACCTGTTAGTTAAAACATACCTAGAGTATATGTTCGTTTGAAGTTCCCAGATTGTTACCCTCTTATTCCCTATGTCCACATCTTGTTCCTTTCAGTACGTACTGTACTGGCTGACTGTTACGACCAAAGGTTACATGATGAATTGATAAGAATTGGGATGTACATGGCGGGTCATAAAGTGTTAACCTTTATTACAGCTTTGGTCTTATTTTCATATTTGCCATCATGCCTGTGGCGACTGTGCTTACTGTAGTTGCGTTCACACATTAGATTATTAGCGGCATTTCAGATGTGTACACCTTCAGTTTTCATTCTGAATAAAGTGGTTAAACTGTTGATTTGTTTTCAACCTTTCTGGTTGTCTCATGTTTGTTGCCCCATTGGACCTGTAGCAACATCACTGTGTTTCCAGATCTCTCCAACTACTTTCATAGGCTAAGTACAATAATAACCTAAGGGACAGAGATGATGGACAAAACTGTGAAAATATGAAGTTGAAATACACAAGAATGATTCTTTAATAATAACCAGATGTTGGACCTGTACAAATACTTAACATTACACATTTGTTACTGCTTTTGCTTGGATCCAAAATTTATTTAGAGAATAATGTTAAGTGATTAACCCTCAGAAGACAATACATTTTTCAGAGGGAAGGTTTCATGTTTGCAGGGATCAGATTTAAGGATCTATTTAGGGTTCAACTTTTGTTTCTCAGTCTGGACTGACACTAATGACGTGAGATGTGGTTGAGAGCCCTGGAAAAAAGATAGTAAATAAACTAGAGTTAAAATTATTTTGTCAGACTGATCAAATAGGCTTTACTATGTGCTAAGATCTACTTTTGACTTTTCCATGCATGGATGATCATGGTTAATGTGTGTGTCTGTGTCTTCCACCACAGGGAGATGTGGGCCTTGCGATGGGAAAACTGTACGGAAATGATTTCAGCCAGACCACAATCTCTCGCTTTGAGGCTCTCAACCTCAGCTTCAAAAACATGTGCAAGCTCAAACCCCTTCTGGAGAAATGGCTTAGTGACGCAGGTACATTTCTATTTTTATTACAGTAGCACGATGATTGATGATTTTGGCTTGATGTGAAATTCTCTCTTTAAGTAGAAAGAGGAGCAACAGAATTAAAGTAAAATATTTTACAAAAATATTATTTCAATCCAGACATCTTACTGATCTTCAGTATTAGCAATTATATTATATTATTTTTTTATATATATTATATTATATTATATTATTAGATGTTAAATAATAATACAGATGTATGTATCTGTAACAATAAAGAAATTGTTGAATAGATTGTTGAAAGTTTGAATAGAATACCTGCCAGGATGAGACAGGTTCTTCAATGGGCTGTTTAGCCTGCCCCCCCCCCCCCCCCCCCAGAGTCTAGGATCACCACTGCTGATGTTATTGGTTACACCTGCGGTTTTCCTGCTATGACCTGTCAAAATGTTTTCTGTGTTGCTGTCATCTGAGAAAAGGAGATGATGGAGGTATCAACCAGCGAGTTGCATATTACAGCAAGCCACAACAAGACAAGTAATAGAATTGATGGAGACCTAAAAACCTAAAAAGAAAAAAAACTTGTTGAGCAGAAAGACAACTTTGCATAAACTGTGACAAAAAAGAAATATGCTCTAAAAAGTCAGGTTTTTATTACAGCAGTCACTTGCCTGATGTAATAGATGTTGAAAAGTGATGATAAATGTCCATGTTACATGTGTTTTTGCATTAGAGAACTCACCTTCTGATGCGATGAGCAACCCTACTGCTCTGCCACCCCTCATGGAGGGCTACGGCCGCAAGCGAAAAAAGAGGACAAGCATTGAAACGAACATCAAGATGACTCTGGAGAAACGCTTCATTGATGTGAGTTCAAGACTGAATCTATACTATACTATACATTTTTATAGTGAAACTGCTCTTTTTTTCTAAGTTATTAATTGTGTATATGTCTGTGAATGACATTAGATATTAACAGACATTAATAAACACTTATATCTGCTTTGTATCTGCTACATTATAATGTGTTGTAAACCATTTGTCCAATGTTTATACACTGTAAAGGACTGTTAAGAGTGCCAGAATTTTAACATTGTCATTGTGAACATGTTAATATCCTAAAAATTTCAAATTGTACAAAAAGTACATAACAACTGTTGCCCACCAAGCATGTCTTATTCATGGCAGATGTCCTAACCTTCCCAATACAAACATTATAAGGAGGGAGTCATGAACATTTTTGATTTTCAGAACCCCAAGCCCAACTCCGAGGAAATAACCCTGATCTCAGAGCAACTGTCCATGGAGAAGGAGGTGGTTCGAGTTTGGTTCTGTAATCGACGTCAGAAGGAAAAGAGGATCTACTGCCCAGTGGCTAGTTTACCTGTCAAATCACACAGCTACAACTCCAGAATGGTTAGCTTGTCTAAAACACCTATCTCTTTCACGTACAAACACTTAGGACTGTTAAACTGTGGCAGATGTGTGAGCAGCTGAAATATTATACTATTGTCATATGACACTTTGTACTTTCCCTTTAATTCATGGTCCATGTTTTGCCACAGTCTTGGCATAATGTCACATTCATGGATCGCTTTCTTAAATTTTACTAATATGCTATTGCTAAAATCCTACTGAGGCCTAGAGACAAGCGTAGGACCAGCAGTGGCTGAAGTTCTCGCCTCGCTGCAGGGGTACGTAGGGGGTGGGCGGTGTACCATGCGCAAGATTTTCAACTCTGTGATTAATTTGGGAAATTAAAATTCTTCACTTTCTGAGAGTAAAGATTTTAGTCTAGCTTAGCAATAAAGACTGGAAGCATGGGGAAATGTTAAATGTGCATCTATCATCACCACACCACGCTTTACTTTAAGCTCCCTTGCAAACTAAAGGACAGAGAAGTCCTAAATGAAACTTTAATTATCTATGTCATGGCAGCAGATGAAAAAACAGATCAATCATCAAGCCACCACTGAGCTCATGAAATAAATAATTGAATCTTAAACCTTCAGTGTGCAAGAGCTTTTACAGCTGACATTGACTTGACACACATTTTTCCCTTGAGCATAGTTGGAATCATTTTAAAAAATCAAAAACAGTTGAAGTCAGAAAAATGCAGATCCTGTAGGTATTGTGATATACTGCTGAATATGGAACGTGTTGGTCGTAAAGCAAGTATATTTCACAATACAAATGTGAAGTAGGTTTTATCTAATATATTTTCACATTGTTTCAGGCATCAGCATCCAGATCCTACAGCCCTCTGGCTTCAGGTGGAGGCAAGTTCTGTTTCCTTCATTCACCTATTGACTATGAGCCTCTCGTTGTAACCTGATTATGATTCACTCCTTTGTGACAACTGTATGTAACGATATGCTTCCCTGCGTTACTGTTGCATTTTACAACACTAGTTTGAATGTTCATTCTTGACCTTGGAAGCAACATATAGTAACATTTTCATCTCTTATTTTACTATCCAGAGCTAATTCGCACATTAATCCAACATATACTGAAAAAAGTATGTGTGAATATTCAGTAATGTTTTGACCTTTTCTTTCCAGTTTCATCAAATTCCTCTCCAAACAGTGCCAGCCGTGAAGCTTCCCCCAACGGCTTGTCCACAGCCTCTTTAACATCTCAGGGCAACCCAGCTTCCTACAGCACACCAGGGTAAGAGACCTTCACCTAACACCCCTTGAGGCAGCTTTTCTCTCATACTATTAGTAGATACTGGAGCCTTTCAACTTGTTTCAACTTGTTCCATTTAAAATCTATTACCTGACATTTTTGAAGGAATGGTTCAATATTTTGTTAAATTCATTTAGTCGTTTTTTTTCTGAAAGTGAGTTGAGAAGAACAATATCAAGCAAGGCAGCAACGCCGACAGCAACAGACAAAAAAAAACGAAACAAAATAACAACACTAGAGTCAGTAAGCAAGAGAACAGTTATCGAGAATGGTCTTGGTATTAGAGTATTGATCTTTAGGAGACATTGCAGATTATTTCAAGACATTGTTGCACTTAATACATGTACGCTGCCTTGATACATGTACATTAAATATGAAGTCACAGCCAGCAACTAGTTAGCTTAGCTTAGCATAAAGCGTGGAAACAGGAAACAGCTAGCCTGGCTCTGTCCAAAAGTGACAAAATCCACCTATCAGCACCTCTAATGTTCATCAATTAACATGTTATAATCTTCTCATTTATTCTTTTTGTATTGAAAGAAAAACGTAAAAATTACCCGATTGGTGGTTTTACAGGGAGTTGTGTGCCAGACTGTTTTTTTGACAGACGTGAGAATATTATTATTACCTAAAATGTTGGACTATTTCTTTAAATTAATTATCAAGAGTTAATTGCTTGAAGAAGTTATGTTTTCTGTCTCTTTTATTTTTCTGAGTGAATAATCCTGTGACCCTCCCTTTGGCCTTTCAGCTCCTGGTACCGCACATGGAATCCTGCTTCATATCACTGATATGAAACATGAACTGTATCATATGAAGCTTTTAAAGATTTTTTTTTTTTGTTTGTTTGTTTTTGTTTGAGAAGGATGTACACTCAAGATGTGACAGAGTAACACAATATCCCTGTTATGAACGGGGGTTACAACCACAGGCTAAAACTTTTAATGGACTCGTGAGACAAAACAGCAGCACAAGCCGAGGACTGCGACACAACACAAATCTGTCAACAGTCAAGCTCTCACGCATCCCAACGGCCTCGAGCTGTTTGATTTGCGTTCATGTGACTCTTTACTCTCCTTAGATCAGCTGCAAAAGATGAAGAATACACAGAAAAGCACACAGTGACAGATAACAGAAACACTGGTGGGAGTTCTCACGTGTTCTTGCCCGTATGCTCATGGCTTGGATTTTTAACTGCCAAGACTCATATAATGTGTTTTCGAATGCTGACGGATTCAGGTCCACATTCACTAAGATTGTGTGTGAAGCTTTTCCTTACGCCATCTACAATGATCTCTGTTGTTGCTGTTATGATGTGTTTTTATGTTCACATTTTAGTGTTGTGTTAGTGAATTTGACGTAATCCTACATTGCGTACTGCTAGCCTGTCTAAATAAATATGCAGCCAAAACAAAGGGAATAAACTGAATTTACATCTGCATGTCCATGGCTTGTGCAAAACAGTCTTTCATTGAGCATTGCAAGATACCATAAGTGAACAGAACGGCTTTTGGTTTGGTCATTTTAGTTCTTTAGGGATAATTCTGGTTTATTACACAATTTTTCTTATTAGTTTTAATCACACTGTACTGACCAAATAAATAATTGAAATCTAGGAAAATGGTGATACTGCAACAAAGGCCAGCGGGGGCAAGAAACATGATCAACCAAGAAAACTCTGTGTACACTACTCTGACATGCACAGTATGTTAAAGTTGAACCAGACAGTCAGTCTATTACAATAGTCAAAATTTTTATTGTTTCTTCCAAACAAGTTTGTCTAACCTGGAGGTTTTGTCCTGAACACACTGTTTTCTGGCAAAGTTGGAACTGTTCTGGGCGACATTTGAATCAAAATGCAACGACAGTTGTTGGGTCGTTTTCTCTCATTCAAACCATCAAACCACACCCACTCAATCCTAATGGAACAGGTTAGCTTTGTTTTTGAGTCTTAAACTTTTCATAACCAAAGATGTGTTTTTGTTCTCCAAACTTTGGATTTGATTGTTTCAGATTTTGTCATGAATATACAGAAATACTTAACATTTGAAACCAAGTTTCAGGGGCTTTAAACAAATCTCCAGTGAATCTCAGCTTTAGCTCGTGTGTTAAGGTCTCAGTTTACTGCAAATTAATTAGTTTTTAGTCATTAGTCCACCATAAGTCAAAACTCAAAGTCAGGGAGAAAAGCCTGGCATCACAGCCTCCTCTTGACTGCATACCACTTCCTTCCTGATCTTTTGCGTGGCTCTGTAGTCTTCATGTGATGAACTGTACAAAGGTTGATTATGGCCCACTCTTTTTGACAGTCTCTCATTGGTAGTAACCATGGTCTTGCACTCGTTTGTACACACAAAAGGTGATTGACAGATGTTTATGCCCTGTCGTTCGTTGTAAATGTAATTCGGCAGTTGTAGTTGATGTGTTATGCCACCCTCTGGAGGGTTTTTTCCTTCATGTATTTTCATTTGACGTCCTGTCATCCAGCAGTGTGACTCCGCATCTTCTCTTAGAAAGTGTCAACTTTGCTGTTATAGCTGATTGGCGAAAAAAGGGTGGCAATATTATGTATTATTGTTATTGTCAACAACGTTTAGATTTCCCTACCCTATCTATGGCTCTCAGTCCCAAGACCACTGGTGCCTAGTGAAAATGTAAATCCCTTTTTTTAAAAGGCTCAGTTTTCCTGATTTCCTTTAACAGCTGGGCTCTGTCGTTTTTCAGCAAACAGCAAACAACATTTCAAACTAAAGTAAACTGTGTATTTGTTAGGGACTATTTTCAGCTGTGGATTAATACACATTTAGTGAGTATTTCTGGAATCAAATATCTAAGGCCATATTTGTGTTAATGAATGAACATGTGCAACTCAATGGCTCTTTATTCTTTAATGAAGCTCTGTGGCACAGAAGAATAAGGCTTTTTCTACACAGAGGATACTTTTCATGTGATGTGTTGACGATGAGAAAAATATAGACCTTCAAGAGACCTTCCCTTTAATCTGGATGTGAGGATGCGAGTCAAGCCCATTTTTATTCATGTAGCGCCAAATCACAACAACTTGCAGCCGGGGCTTTTGTTTGATTTGTCTCTTATTTTGTGCTTGTTGTTGCCCTGTTTCATACAGACACTCATAAAACTGCCTTTCAGACCTCAAGTCAAGGTCTGACTACTCTTGTTTGTTTGCTTGTTTAGTTACCTTTGTTAAATTAATTTCTGTTTTGAGTGTCTTTTGTATATTTTATTTTAGAGAAATGTTTTGCAGTGGTATGGAACTCAGCAAAGTAACTCATGACTTCATCATTCAAATAAAACCAGCCACTATAATTGTGATGTTATATAATGTTACAGCAGGTACTTGCTTAAAGAGTAAAGTTTTTACTGATGTAACTGAAGCTACCATGGTAAATGTTAAAAGTGGGTACAGAGCCATATGATCCTCTGAGTGTCCGGGAATCATTTGTCTTCACCTCCTGCTCCAGGGACCTAATTCATTTCTATTTACTGTCATTAAACAGAACATGTCAGTCCTGGGTTTGACTTTCTTTCTTTTTACATCCACCATGGAAGTGATGTTTTCATCCCTGTTTGTTTATCAGCAGGATTACGCAATAAGTACTGAACCGATTTGCACAAAACTTGGTGGAGTGATGGGGCATGGGCCAGAGAAGAAGCCATTTTATTTTGTTGTGGATCTGGTGAAAGGGGCGAATCAAGGAATTTTTCATCACTTTCCTTAATATTGTGTGATACAGCATTCTTCTACAATTTTGGCAATTTTTCAAAAAATAATGTATGGATTTTGATATAAAAAAATCAGACAAATCTATGGTGTTGAGATCTATGACTGTATGATCTGGTGACAGTAGGGATTGTGTGGCCTTGGCTGAGGGATGCACTCTGCTGAGTGCAATTCTAGTTTTAAGTATCTAAACATTTAATATATGATTTAGTAACATATTATAAACCATTTATTAAATGTTTACATTCTACTGATGAATGCTAAGCAGGGAAGGTTAAAATAAAGAGTTATCTTTGGGAGTTGACGATGTCGTAAATTTCAATTTCTTTAATTTTGTAAATCCTGCTGCCTTATTTCTTAAATTCAGACAGTGCACAATATGTTAAATTCAAAGTCTTACCTTGCTATTTTTCCTCACATGCTGCTACATTTTGCTTAATATTCATAATTTCATCCATGAAGTTGGCATAGATAAAAGTTGAGAATATAGGTGTGGATCTGGTCTGATTTTTTAAATGGCTTTTTCCTTACACTGCCATGAGATGTTGAACTGTATTCAGCCATTGTAGATCAACATATTTTAATTACTCAATAAAATATACAATCTGGTGAGAGCAGACTAGACTGCTAGTTCTACCAAACTGTCACGTGAAATATTATTTTCCTGAAATGTTGAGTATTGTGAGTATGCAGGATAACACAGAAAAAGACAAAATTAAGAAAAGGCACAGTATATACATTTTAATGATAAACGAATAAGAAAACAAACAAGTAAGAATGAGTAGATTTGTCATAAAAAAGCTTTGTCTCTATAAAGACATATTTCTCGCTGTTTTACAATAAGAAGAAGGCAGCTTCAATCTTCTGTTCAGTGCCTTGAATCTCCCACTGACGGCTTGGTTTCCATTCAGCGACAGTGGAAAGACGTTGTCCACTGTATATTGAGGTCAGTTTCAGCATTGTTTCCCTCTTTTATGTGTTTGGTTCCCAGTTTGCGTGTGTGAATAATTCAGATTTCTTTGAACCTGCAATAACACGTTGAATTAATGAAAAGTTAATATTGGTTTGACTGTTATGGCATATGAAATGCAATGAAACACAGTAGCACTGCTTATAATGTTTAATTTTGGTTCAGATTGTGTCAGAAATTCTATGCTTTCAGATGTTGTAAAGTTAATATACTTATTTTACTCCTTTTTTAAAGGAATAATTTGACATTTTAGGGAATACACTTATTTACAGACTTGCCAAGTGAGGCTCTGAACCTCTATTTTGATTGGCTGACAGTTTTCTCAGTTACTGAATTGCATTGAAAAATTAAGCAGATGTCAGGTAATCAAAGCGATAATTTTGGTTTTATAGGGAGTAGTAAAGTGCAAATCTTTCTTGTTACTCTTTCCTCTTTCATTACCTTTTGTCAGAGCCAGGCTAGCTGTTTCTCATGCCTCCAGCCTTTATGCTATGCTAAGGTAATAACCTACGGGCTCCAGCTCTGTAGCTAATGCACAGACGTAACGGTGGTGTTGTCCTTATCAAACTCTCTGCAAGAAAGTGAATAAAGTATATTTCCTTAATTGTTGAACTCTTCCTTTAAAGGATGAATTTCAAGTGCTTCTTTGATTAACAGTGTCTGAAATCTCCTTTCCAGTGGTAAAATCTTTTCTTAACCTGGGTTTTTATTGTATGCCATCCTTACTAGCTGTTGCAGCTTTGACAGATCTGCAGTTTTTGTAATGGTTTGCTATCTTGGCCAGGGTGTAGTTGAAAAATAGACATTTAACCTCAAGGGACTTCCTGAAATTAATGTAAGTAAAGGTAAGGTTTTAAAAAACACAGCAAAGCCAATGTTGTGGCAAAAACGCTTGGTGATACTCACCCTCTGACTCGGGGAGCACGTCCACACCAACCCTGAGCTTCCTTGTAAACGAGCCTGGACAAAAACTGAAGACAAGCAAACAACGCGTTAGTCAGGGTCTCGTTACACTACAGGAACATCATCTTCATGAGCCAAGACAATTCAACAATCCAAAACGTGGCTGGAATAAGCAGTAATGATAAAAAGCTCAATCTCAGCCTAATGTTTAAAGCTTTGCTGTAAAGTGATGAATAAAGAGATTAAGTGGTGTTTCTGACCACGCAGGCCAAGACATCGGCAGAGATGAGCATGTAGAAGACGTTGTTCCAGCCAGTAGGAGAGATCAGACCAGCTAACAGAGGACCCAATGCAGCTCCTGCAGAGAGCACATCAACATTAATACACTCAACTGTCTGTTGACTCTTAATATGAAACATCAAAAACATAACTTTTTAGACTTTTAAATAAATTTACAACAAAACATTATCAGTAGACACTGTCTCACACTGACCAAACAAGTGTAGAATGTGACCAATTTTCTTTGACTTTATAAACATGGATCTCACACAGCAACAGGATCAATACCTGGCTGTGAACAATTTATGCAGCAGTAACTTCATAAATCATTTAAATATTCCAATGTGGCATCACCAAAATTACCCCAAAAACAAATTGAATTAAACAAAAATGAAAATGTTCTCAGTCTTAGTGAGATCTGGGCATTTAAATTTGAGATATCTGTGAAATTTGTCCAATACGATGTAAACAGTGTTAATATAGTTTGTGGTACAGCATTAAAATATTACTTTCAGAAAATTCAACAATAACCAAAACAACGAGCTATCAAGATCAAGATGAATCTCTACATTTCTGACACTTGACACATACCTATTGAACCAGTCCCGTCAATAATTGCTGTTACTGTTGACAGTGCCCTGGAGTTTCCTCTCAGACTCTCATGTGTTCCCTGTTACAACAAACACATTAGAACCAGCGTTGCTTACGTTGTTCATTGATATCCACTACATGTGAGTAGGATTATAGAAAATGTGTATTTCACAAAAGAGGTTTTACAGATCGTAGAGCGGGAGGGTTTCCCATGATGCTTACCAGGTCAGCAGATACAGCAGTAGTGATGAGGGCGTACGGTCCGTTCACAAGGCCTCCACATACCAGCAGCATACCTACATATGGAAACACAGCTCTAAGTAAAAAGGCTAAAACTCAGAACCACTAATATAATAGGTAAGAAAGATTTTGATCTATCTCATCTGCTGAGCAATTTAGTTACTAGATGATATCATTAACAACTGCCTCATGTGACACATCTGCTCTCTTTCCATGTAGGTTAATGTTTCATAACAATGTAATTTTTTTTTTTTCTAATGGTAGCAGGGGTGCTCTTTGTTTTTGGTGAGATGTCACCGGCAAAAGGCATGCTCCAGCTTTGAATAGATGTAAGACAATAGTTGCAATGTGCAGACAATATGCAGCAGTGTGTTTTTGTGTCAATGTATGTCGAGATATTGGGAGTTAATTGTATAACTGAATATATCTTAATTGAATCCTGTTTGACCATCCAACATGAAACTTAAACATTTTCCAGTGTCATTTTATTTGTATTCAAATAGCAATCAATCAACAACATTTTAACATTAAAATGAACCATGTAAGCCATTGACAAGGCATCATGTAAAGCTGTTAGAATGAAAAAAACAAAAAAAGCACAGTAAAGGAGTCTTACCAATGGTAGTACCAAGGCTCCTTTGTCCAATGTAATTATAGAGGAAAAGCTAGAACATGAACAAATCAATCAGCAGAAATCACACATTCAAATTTATGTTAGTCTAGTCTATGTAAGTCTATGCTATGTTGGAAATTATTGTGATATTTATTCTATGAGGTGACGCTCACCATGGGGGCCGCAGCAAGCAACATGACGCAGCAAGTTGTCGCTCTCCCACCCGTGTAGTCAGACACAAGGCCTGCCATAATGCCCCCTGTACACACAAAACATATCCAGTCACATTATATCTTCCTAGCTGCATGATGATCATGATATCATGACCATCGTGATGATTATGATGAACCATTTACTTATAGCTGGCAGAGAGTCTGCTTGGATTCATTTGGATAGTAGAAATATTGATGAGGAACCATGACATCATCCTGGCTAGTCAAAGGCCTTTGCTTAAGACTGTAGAAGCAAATAAATGCCATCAGGATTTTAATGTTACAAGCAACTGAATATATAATTGGGTACTGGGAATATGTGATCTACTACTGAAAACGTATCGCCGGAAACGTCAAGATTTCTCAAATTGGACTGGTAAAATTCAGACATCTACTTTGA
The DNA here is from genome assembly GCF_002260705.1 of Seriola dumerili. Classification (NCBI taxonomy): domain Eukaryota; kingdom Metazoa; phylum Chordata; class Actinopteri; order Carangiformes; family Carangidae; genus Seriola; species Seriola dumerili. Next base: position 3,507,748 of record NW_019174704.1, read on the forward strand.
AGATGAAAATTTCACACTTCGAGATCCAAGTTATTAAGGATGAGCATTCAAGCATGAAGGGAATCAGTCTGTCCTATTAGGTAATGTTCTGTCAGTCAGAACAAGTAAATTTAGACAGATTGCTTTTTAAGTACATTATTTCAATGCTTTAATTTCACTGGTTTACAAATGTAAACATCAAGTTTTGAGTGGTGGTTAAATTTACCATTAGGTATTCAGTTGCTTATAAAATTCAAATCAAGGAATTTTAAAAACGATGCTGCCAACACATATTCCTATTATATCCTATATATATTTTGTATGCAAGATATTTTCTTTTCTACTTTTCTACTTCTTCCATCTTTCAGATTATGTGATATGACTGATCAGTCAAGGGTCAAAGCTTACCCACAATTCCTCCTACATCAAACAGTGTCGACATGTCTCCTGCTTCTTTTGCCTCAAAATGTGCTGAAAATTAAAATAGAAATAAAATTTATATAAATATAAATAAAGATATACATATCTTTAAAATTCACTTTATATGATGTGGATGAAAGTGTATTATATGATATCATGCTCACTGGATAAAAATTAACCATGTGAGTAAACACTGACCAACATTTGAAATGTAGAGAGGAAGCCAGTACAGGAAAGTGTAGCTGACCAGCTTGGCGAACAGCAGACAGAGAGAGAACTCCATCACTCCCTGTGTGAGACACAATATACCACAAATGACTATCTGAACTTTGAACTTTCTGGGAAACACAGGGCAGAAAAGTAAAGAAAAGTCAAATTAATTCAAAGAATTTGAGTAACTTGACACTTACACAATTTTTTTAAATCAGCATAATTTTCAGCAAGTTATTACAATCCCTATGCCATGGTGCCATTCCTGATACCACCACCAGAGGGTGTCAAAGTACACAAGTAAACAAACCCTACACATGGTAGCATTTTATCTTTCAAACTGTATGTATAGTACAAATTCAGAAAATAAATAAAAACATAATCATCATTAATTTGTTGGTTATAAACAACTTTAAAATATGAATTACTGTGGTAGTGATTCAAAATGCCTTATTTGAAAATCAGCACCAAATCAATTCCAACCATTTCCGTGGTTAAAACAGTTGTTTTTACTCACAGGTATACTGAGAGCCCCACAGAAGCTAATGGCCTCACTGTGTTCCTCTGCAACCTCCTGAGGTTCAACGGAGATGGCACCATTGATGGTTCGGTCAACATGGGGCGAGTTCTGCAGGAGAGGTTCCTCTTCGCCGCTTTCCTGTTCGCTCTAACGCACAAACACACATACATGAGTTCAGGCAGTGTTGTTATGTATTAATGTGGAAGATAAATGTTTCTGATGTAACTCACATGGTGCTGAGGAGGAGTGCAGTTAACGTCTTCAGGTTCTGAATAACAGAGAGGAAGAGACGGGACTCAGAAATGTCTTACCACAGCAACTGAGAACTTAAAAGCAACATTCAGGTCAACTTAAAAGCAAATGTAAGCTTCATGACACGGAATATGACAGGTTTTAGTTTTCCAGCTTTTCCACTGCTGTTAGAAGCAAAGTGCTCCTCATAGAAAATACATGGGGTCAAACTTCATTTAGTTGTGCACCGCCTTCTTCCTTTGCCACTGGGCCACAGACAGAGCTTAAATTAGCTCGCTTTAAACAAGGTAATGGTACTGTAGCTCAGTTAGACCTAAACCTTTAAAGTTAAAGCAACTGAAAACGATTTCCATTACAAACATAAGGTCAAGCAAGATCCCACATGGAGTGCAGGGGTGTCTGTGATTTGGCGGAGTGTGGTGTGTGGGTTTCTCTGATGAACAGAAACTAACTCTCAACTAGGAAGAAGAAGCACAGGATCCCAGTGCAGGCGATGATGATCCCTGGGACAATGAAGGACATTCCCCACGCCGAGGAGACAAAGACTCCTGCGATGAGGGAGCCCAGGATGTTTCCCACTGATGTGTGGGAGTTCCACACACCCATGATGAACCCACGCCTGATGATCAAAACACAAGCACACAAAGTAGGTGAATGAGAATATAGGTATTGCTTCAGAAATATGGTTTTGGGTCATCAGTCATGTTAAAGGAGTAGCTCATCCATTTAGGAAATATGCATAATTGTTTTAATTCCCATGATGATATTCAGATTGATATCAATGTCTGTGTTAAGTATGGAACTGGAGAAAGGACATGTTAGTTTAGCTTAGCATGAGGCTAGGGAAAAACAACTAGCCTGACTATGTACCTACCAAGAGCTCTAGAGCTCTTATTATGACCCCCCCCCCCAGTAGCATTGTTTTAACGCAGGGCAAGTGTGTGAATACAGCCTTAATCGTCAATAAGTAGTTTGAGCACATAACTCCTCCTAAAAACACAAATTTGGAGTTTTACATTTTGTTTGCATAGAGATTAAACAAATAAGATAAAATGTATTAATCATAAAGCTTTAGAGGTGTTGGTAGATGTATTTCTGACCTTAGGACAAAGCCAGGTTAGCTTTTTCCCCCTTGCTTCCAGTCTTTATGCTAAGCCAAGCTGAGCACTTCCTGACTGCAGACTGCAGCTTCAAACTTAACACAGAGACATGAGATTGATTTCAATCTTCTCATCATACTCTAAATAAGTGGATTTCACAAAATGTTAAACTATTATTTTAATGACTAATAATTGATTGACAATTTGAAGCTTAAAGAAATGAATGACAACCAATAACCAATAACCCAATTATTATAAATCTGGGTAACTTAGAATCTCAGAACACAAAATGTGTGCTTTTAAACCGACCAGTTTCATGTAAACATAGACATTACAGTAACCAGGTTATTGCAGTGCATGTAAACATTTCTCTGAGTAACCTGGTTTCTTTTGTGAAAGTAAACATAATACATGACTGTAGACCAGCCAGTGAACAGGGTGGGGCCTGTTCAGATAGGTGTGGGCCTGTTGTTTACATTGTCCTCATTGTGATGTGCTTGTAGTTCTACTTTGAGAAGAACCAGTCTAACCAGTTTCTGAGCTTCCCAACATATTTAAGGGGCAGTTTAGATTTAGGATATGGAACTGGAGGGAATGGTCTGAGCTCAGTCAAAGCTGGGTTTCACTGTGCTGTCAAAACGTGACAAATGTGCATGTGTGTCAGTCAGCAACAAAAAAGACATCTAATGGTGCATAGTCAGCAGGACTGCGCCTCAGTACTCACTTCCCCTTTCCAAACCAGTTGCCGACACAAGCCACTACTGCTGGCCAACCGGTGGTCTGCACCAGCCCGTTCATGACCTGCAGAGTGAAGCAAACAGAGGGAGAAACCAGCCTGTATTAATTTATGGATGAAGGCATAGAACCCAATTTAAGTGTCATTGCCAATTGTCATCGTTACAGCAAATTCTACATCTAAAGGAGGATGGGAGGAGACCAGTGTGCAAGGCTTGTTGTTAACATTCCCACACCAAACCGATATAAGCCCAGACGCATGCCTGCAGTCATATGATGCATTGGTGAGTCATGTGTTATGTGTGAGTAAAGCCTGACTAAGCCACCATAAGATCCCTACATTTTTAAAGGCAAGAGATGATAAATGAGGTCTGTACTAACCCACAAAGCTGACAGTGATCACACCTGTAACTGGGCAAAAGGGTTGTTAATCAGTACAATAAATAAGTGATTTCTTGATAGCTACATGTAGGTGCTTCAGTCCTTTCACTCTCTATTTAAGATATTAGATTTTAATCTCTTTTACATCAAGGAGAAACATTCTCCTTACAAACTTATTACAGATCTAACTGCTAAGTTTGACAAATTATTATTTATAGCATGAGTAATATTTCTAATTATAGTTTCCCCATAGGTTGTGAATTTACATGTGGAATTTGACGACAGGGATGGAACATGTGATGGTATGAAGCACATCTGATACTTCAGAGCTAGAAAAGAGCATTGCATCTATGAACTACAAACTAGTGAAAAGACTTTTTTATTCTCTATTTTTTCATTCATCCTCAAATATGCCTTGCTGCTTTTCTCTGTTTTATCTAACTGTAAATTGAATATCTTTGGGTTTTTGACTGTGGATTAGAGAAAACAAGCCATTTGCAGGCATTACCTTGGGTCTGGAAAATAATGATGGGAATTTTCCACTATATTGGGGCATTTTAGAGACTAAACAGGAATATAATCATTAACTGAAACCTTACTACAAGAGATGGGAAAGTAGCCTGTGTCTAAAATAGGATTCTTACTTCTTTCTGAAGTAATCCTTACACAACTGAAATCTGATTGTGCAAGGTGAGAGGTCTGAGCTTGATTCCCATCATAAAGTCACAGCAGCAACACACTCTGATTCTCAGTGTACAGGTGGGGTTATTACCAGTCAAATAGACATTAAAAGGAAACTGATGTGAAACAAAACTCCTCTGACAGTGCCTTCATTTGTACGGAGGAACTGACTGTGTATACACAAGGGACCAACGTTCATTTCCTATAGAGTCAAGTGAACAATGAAACCTGGATAGTGTGTGTTGGTATGGCTGAACATTTAGTGATGAGTTAGCAATTAACAGCCTTGTTGATCTCTGCGCTTCCCTCTTTCTATGCTAATGGGATTTTGTGGTATGCAGTAGTTCGGCCTGCAAAAATGGACGAGAGGTTGTTTATAAATCAAATCTTCCAAAATCTGTACAAGCTGAAAAGGAACACTGCATTTCTAAATGTAAACACAGGGTGTAAACATGCTGTCAGTCGAAAATTGAGGCCTTCTGACACACAAACTAATACTAGACAACAACTCAAGTTAAATTGTTAAATGAATTATAATAAAAAATAAGCTTATTTGAGAGTAAGATGAGAGCTGAACACAAACAATTTTAAAATGTTTTAAAGTGACACACAAAAGTTTACCCATCCACCCTCCCCTTCATACAGGGTCTCAGGCTACAAGGCAGGCAGATGCAGCCAGTGAGCACAGATTTGTTCTCTGTGCAGGGATGACAGTACTAAGGAAGCCGTGCACAGTTACTGCACTGAAACCACCAGCTGATGTTTTCTTATGGATTAAACAAACAAGGTACAAAGTGTTAATTAATGAGCTGTAGATGTGTTGGTAGGTGTGTATTTGAACAGCGGTTCAGTTTAGTATGATTTGTTCACACATCAGAGTTTGTGAACACAGTAGTTCAACAGACCTTCATCAATCCAAGTGAAGAGACACTAAATTTGTATTCTCTTATCCATAACTATATAACAACACACACACACACACACACACACACACACACACACACACACACACACACACACACACACACACACACACACACACACACACAAATAAATAAAGATACAGATTGGGTCTTTAAAGAAGGCCTGTGGAGAATTCTTACAAACAAACAAAAATTATATTTACAATCAGTATGTTAGTCCTTGAGATTTTTTTAATATTCTAAATCCTGCATAGTTTATAGCCATGTTTGCTGGCTTCCAGTCTTCTTCCTTGCCTTTGCAACTACTTTGTGTCACTTCTTTGCATGTTACTTCTAGTCTGTGGATCCAGGGATTAGTAGTGTAAATCCAGCTACAAGAATGTGTATCACGTTGTCCTTGTGCTCATTTGTCTACATATGCATCCTCGTGCGCGTGCATGACACAAACAAGACAGGGATACAGGGACATGTGTAAAACATTGCTTTATATTGCTGCTAATGGTCAAAAAGGCCACAGGACTTTGTGTGTTTACCTGGATGAAGGCGTAGTACCCTAATGAGTGGATGTTCCAGTAGAAGCCGAGGCCAAACAGAGCTGTGAACAGTCCACTCGACAGCATCCCAACACTCAGGTAGTACCGCAGAGGCAGGCGCTCTCCAAATATCCCACTGTGAACACAAGAAAATGATTAAGTACCAATGTAGCACACACGGGCAGACAAAAACATAACAAGATCAGCCAGCAACAGCATATACGAACCTGAAAAACATGCCAATGGCATAGGCAACCAGGAAACAGTTGTCCAAGACCCCAAACAGCGTCTGATAGTTGTCTTGGTCTAGAGAGATGACAAAGGCAAAACTATTAGCTTTCTCTCGTTTGCCACCCAACAACATGGAAAATTGTGTCTGCTGAAATGCCACAGAGTCAACCCAGGGTCTCTGGAGTGATGGGAGAGCCTGTGCCTGAATTAACAACCTTCCCATACTGTTCCTTATTATACTTTAACATAAAATATATATAAAATATAAAAATATAATCTATATGTAGCGAAAGATTTAGCTGGTTCAGGTGCTTATATGTTGGACTGGGGTGTTTTTGTCAATCCATAAACAAATGTCATTCCTTGATACTGAGTGTTAGTTTAGGATACAGAGACTGGATTTCAATTCATAAAACTTTACTGAAGGATTAAGGTGTCAGGTACATGTGCACAAAAAATGCTTAAAGTACTGCAGTCTTATCCAATGTAAGTGTAGGTGTGTGTGGTTTTAAGACAGGTGTGTAAACCTCATTACTTATGCCATAAACAAGAAATACAGGCCCAAGCAATAACTGATTTATAAAGGACTAAAGTAGCATTCACAGCAGAGCTCCACCCAACTTTAACCTGACCAGAGGTCCAAATGGCCTGAGTAACAGGACCTGTACCAGTGGGTCAAAGTTCACACATGCTAGAGGGAAATCTCTCATCAACAATAGTGCATGTACTAGGAAGGCTGGCAACTTTCACAGAGCTTAACTGCTAAAACTTAACAAAGCTCTCTAGTTAACATTATGTAGCTGATGACACCAGGAAACTGATGAAACAGGCAACAAGGTACTAACTTCAACACAAATACACTAAGTATCATCCAAACACACAACAGGTAGGGTTTACAAAGGTCGTCTCACTATGACTGACTAAAGGGAGAAGCTGTGTCCCAAATCCATACAACACACTTACTGTGTGCAGTACATGCTGTATACTAATCATAGTATTCCGCCTTTGCAGCTAGTATACACAGAAACAGTGTACTTAAATATTTCATACTGGTACTTTAGATCTCAGCCAAACTGTGACTTTTGACGACCACTGACAACTAAACTTGTCAGTGTTAAATTGGCAGTAAACAACAATTTTTTTCTAATGATTTAAAACTGTTTTGTTTTTCATTTGTTTGTTTTCTGAAGTGTTTCTCCACCATCCACACTTAATTTAAATCTTGCCTAGAGGACACATTGCATTACAGGAGAATAGTGTCCATGACAGCATTCTCAAACATCAAGGTCTTCATGCTTACTTCTTTGAGTATATTTGATTTTGTCACTTTTCCAGTGTGAAATCTACTGGTATTTACTTGGCTACTTGACAAGCACACCAGAGTCTTTTCTACTCTATTTCCTGATGTATACTATATTACTATATATGGGAATTTTATTTCCATTCACCTGTTTTTATTACCAAACAAATCCCAGATCTGTTCTCATGTAACACACATCAGTGAAGTCAGTTAAATATTGAAGTTGACTATAGATGACAACAAGAAAAGGACTTACCAAAGGGCGCCCAGTCACACCAGGTAGCATTGTTGGTTACGTTAAGGTCTGCTGGTCGAATGACTGTGGAGCAGTTTCTGTGCAGCTCACTCTGAATATCATAAAGAAACACATCGAAGAAAGCAGATGAAACAATACAAACAAAACAATAAGAGATAGGCTACATATAAATAATAGAAAGTGCTACATTTTGTTGTCATAAAATCAGTTGTTGAGGATGTGTCTTTTTCCAAAATACAAATTGTGTATTTCATTGCCTCTGATGAGACTAGATATGCCCACTTTAACTGCAAATAATTTGAGTCTGCTGTTAACAAAGTGTACTGTTAAAGGATAACACCTATTATTAGGGGAGAGGAGAAGATGGACATTTTTGCCATTTTCGACCCACACTTCATGTTCTTGCAAAAATCCTGTGAAAACTGCAGATAAAAAGGAACTGAATTGTCCCAGTTACCTTAACAATGCTGATAGGTTTCCGTGACAGATGGTAGGCTGTGTAGAAGAGGAAGGTGAGGAAAAGAATGAAACTGCGATACCTGCAAAAGAGAGATTGAAATAAAGATTTGGTGGAAAAATTGCACTACCATAAATAGGTATCTATAATTAATTTATTACTTAATTAATAATACTGTATTTATAACCAATTTTAATACTGGCTATTGACATTTTTTTGTACATTGTGAAAACAGACAAAGAAATAACATGAAGGTTTGCTGTCTTACATACTTGCGTACTTGAGTATTTCCATTTTATTATGGCTTTACACTTATACTACACTGCATTTAAGAGGGAAATGTTGTGCTTTTCATATTTTCCTCTTCCACCAATCATCTCAGGAATCCTTAGATTTATCTGTGACACTTGAGGGGGCCTCAAGTCATTAAAACTAGATCCATTTTCACCAATCACAGTGGAAAAATACTACTTAAGCATTGTTGCATCAGTATTAACAATTTAATAATGTAATATATAATGATATTATCAAAGATATGACTTATTGGTTTGTATTTCATTTTACGTGGTGTTCCCAACAGTGATAGATCAGAGTGATAGATCACATCCAAGTGTAATGACTCCACACTGTCAGCTTTCTCTGGCTCTTCATTGTGCTTTTTATCACATAGACTCAAGACACAGCATGGCACTGTGAGAAAGTGTTTCAATTAACACAACCTATTCATTACTATGAAGTATACAAAAATATAAAGGTACTGAAAATACTTTAAAACAAACAGACTGCTGGACTAGTACAGACTATTGAAGGAATAACAAGTGTATCAATGTGTAATTGGGGTGCGGGTAAAAAAAAAAAAAGAATAAAGAAAAAAACTTTTTTTTTGTTTTCTGATGCTTTGTAAACCAAACGATTAATCATTTAATTGAACAAAAAAATTAGGCAGATTACCTTATAATAAAAAAAAACTATTAGTTGCAGTAATAGTCAAACTATCTGATAAGTCATAGTTACAAGTTATAATTTCTCATTCATTTGTTTCTTTTTTCCTGGTGGGAATGGCCTCTCTTTTTCTCAACTGTGGGATCATCGGTGTTTTGTTGTGCCTAATATAAAATGTGTGTGAATATTTACCAAACTGCGACTCAATTATCCCGTTTTTTCCCCACCTATGGCTACTTCACTGCTAGTACTGTGAAGTGACAAGTTGTTATTAAAATGAAGTGCCCCATGTCTTGCCAAATGCCTTAAATGCTGAATTTGTCGTCGACCGCATCGATTCGTTAAAGATCAAATCTGTGCCGATAAAGAGGAAGCTCTGTAATGACATTTTTTTAAAGGGAGTTTGGCGTGGCAGTTGATTCTCACAGCAGAAGATAGTTGAACATACAGCTCAGCGAAAACAAGCAGCTGAAATATAGAAATCTAGGTACCAATAAAATGAACCCACTGGATTTATCTGTCGAATTACAAATCGGCAGAATGTGTGTTAATCGATGTGCTTCAGACAATCATTTACAGCAGGGAGATAACTTAACAGACATACACCAGCTGCTCTCTTAACCCCAACGGCTGTAATGAGGGTGCCATTAACTAGCTGCTTGGAAGTGTAGGGAACAATAGGAATGGAAGATAATGAAAACTTACCAACTATCTCGAGAAAACGATGTGATAAGTCGTATGCCGGGAGCCAGAGCCGATTTCATTTTCGTTCAGAACTTGCAACAAACAGCCTGCTGTCAAACTTAACACAGAAGCGCTCACAGTTTGGTTCCACGCATGTCCAAGTATGAGACAGTTAAGGCACTGCAGGAATGCTTGTAGCTAACTAACCACAGGAGAAGATAACCGGCTTGTTATTATAAACGGCTTGTAACAGCAGAAACCGGGTCACACAGACCTGGCTAGCCCGGGAGAAAAAGAGACGCTTACTTATTTAGTAGTAACGAGTGAATATGGACCTTTATGTTTGATAAATGAAGCCACAGTAGACGCTAGGTGCTGGAAGAATAAAGCAGCAGCCGTTTAGCTTCGTGGTGAGATATACAGTCCGTAAACATCCAGCAGTTCTCCATACTGGGAGGCTGAGTTTATATGTACCGCTCAGGAGAGCCAGCCTACCTCCGTACATCTGCAATACGCGTCCTGCCTAAAGGGCGTCCGTTATGAATAGAAAATAATACTTATTATTAGACGAAACGTGTTTATTCCATACGATTTTCCAGACAGAGGCTCCCACTGGCCATGTGACCCACCCCTCCGACGTAACGCCGTACCGGAAACAGCTAAAGTCTGGAGCACCGCGGTAAAGATGTATATTCAACAGACTTTAAGCCCAACAAACCTACAGACAACCGGTGGTCACAGTCTGAATAAGGCCACCAGAGCTCAGCTACCCCTCCCTGATAACATTCATTTAGGGACCATCTGTAAATGTCTAAATTAATGACTAAAATCTCACATAGGTACATTTTCAACACCTACACACTGACTTGCATCAGACTCAATATAAAAAGTCATTTCAATTTAGCTCAGACTGCTTAAAATTGGATATTAGTCATTTATTTATTAAAAGCATGTTTTTAAATGCAATTCCTATATATTTTTCATGAATATGATTTTTTTTTTTTACAACAGCTTCCAAGCCATGTGACCTATTGGTTCAAAGTCTATTCTGAGATGTGTGGCTACATGGCCCACAGATGGCTCAGCTCTTCATATTGAATATTAGTTCTTTGTTTAATTATTAATAACATTTTAACAGAAATGTTATAATCTGTTTTCAATAGCTTCCAATGTTATGTGACCCACTGGTTCAAAATCTTTTCCAAAATGTTAGATATTAGTACTGTCTATTTATTAATAATACTTTAATAGAAACAACAGCGTCCAAATCTTGTGATGTATTGACTTTGAACCAATCGGTCACATGACATGGGAGTTATTGAAAAATAAAAATATTAATTTAACAATATTATTATTAAAAAGACAAAGTACTAACATTAATTCTTAAGGGGTATGATCTGCCAGGGCCAGGTAGCCACACATTTTAGAATAGAGTTTGAGCCACTGTGTCACACGTCTTACAGCCATTATAAACAAATCATAATACTTGTGGTGCTTTTGAACTGTACTGTGTAATACTGTGCCTCTGTTATTTAGCCTGACCTCATTGATATAAATGGGAAACATCTTATATATAAAAACTTACTCTAGTTAAGTACAAGTAGCTCAAAACTATACTTAAGTACAGCCCTTGGGTAAATGTATTTAGGTACATTCCACCACTGCAACTCTTGACTGGGTTTAAGCCTATTTACTGCAAGTGATGTACAGTTTACAGTACCGCTATCATATCCCAAAGCATACTGTAATGTTTTTGTAATGTCTTTGGAGTTCTGGATTTTTTTTTGTTCCAGGCTAAAGATGTTTTTTTGTTAATTTTATCACAATGAATATCATCTGTGCTTTTAGTTTTATCAGAAATATGTTAGTAAGTACAGACTGCCAATCACATTTCTACACAGTAGTAAATTACCATAATTATAGCAGACCTGATGTTCACTGTGATGGGTGTCAATTCATCCAATAGTGTAATAACTAGATAATCGACTGTTTCAACCCATAACCATTACATTTTAACAGACTTGAAATGACAAACAATTGACACTCTGAAAATACATTTAAGATGCCGAAATATAGTCAGAGTACAAAAATCACTATACAACTATGTAATCACAACGTAGCATATGGCACTAGAGACGGCATCAAAAATGATGCAAATTCAAATGACTATAACCATTTAGAAAACAAATGTAATTATATAAAATAATAATAATTTATCTCCTACAGGAAGATATTACTGTATAATATGGTGGCTTATAAAACTAAATACAATGATAATTTAACATTCAACATTTGGATACCAGCAGCAAAGAGATAACAGAATTGATTTTATTTTTTAAATTAACATGACCCACAACAAATTATAACTTCCACACAATAAACAGCAAATCCAATGCACATTCTCAAGTTCACACATGTGAACACATCCCTGATGTTTTACTAATCATGTAAACTTGACTTCACTAATTGAATGTAGTTAGTATGCTAACAATCAAATCCGTTAATTATCAATATCAATATCAAATAACTTGTCATCATGTGAGGAGGTATAAAATAGAATATATATGTTAAACAAAGTCAAACAGTATCAAAACGGCCTATTCTGATTCGTGTGATTAGCTTTGTGCAAAGAGAAATAACGACCTAATGACAAATTCCTAATCACAAAATAAGTGAACATTTGAGCCTGCTGGTATTATTACAAAATGAGAACTCAATGGATCAACAAACTCATTTGGATTCAACTTGTGGAAAAAAGGAATGTCCTCTTCAAAATTTCATGGCAGTCCATCAAATATTTTTCATATTTCAATCTGGAGGCTGAACACTACCTGGACCTCTTAGAGATCGTACTGAGAGATCATACTGATATCCATCCTCTCGTCTGACTCTAGGCTTGATAACTTACACTGTATTTCCCAAAATGTTGGACTTTAAACAGACAGCAAGGAGTATGTTTCTTCCAGGCAATTTCCGCTGCAGTTCCTTTACCGTAAATCCAAACTCAGCATTGTTGAATGTAACGCTTGGGCATATGCTGTGGAAGAGACAAATGTGACTCTGAAGTGTTTTTAAATGTTTTCATGTATAGTTCCACTAAAGCTAAGTGTGTAGAGAGTGAGGCTGTGTGACAGTGTGTGCAGTACCTTTGGGATTGTTGTGGAAGACACAGTTGTTAGCACAGGTGTCGGGGTGGGAGTCCCAGAATGAGGACGCACAGCAGCAGAGAGGGGGAAGCTCCAGTTTCTCCTGAGACAGCCGCTCCTTCATCTGAGCTCTCAGAGCCTCAATGAACCTGCCGGGAGTTAAAATTAGCCTGTTTATCACAGCTACTTCAGCTTCATGAAGCACTGCTAAACTGTTTTATAAGGGTGTGCATGTAGTTTGGTCCAGTTGCATTTTACTGAACCTTATGAGTGTATTTTTCTTCTCTTGTGCTAACAAAGAGCTGACCAAGATTATTAGCTTTATTAATCTGCAAGACTACAACATGTAATAATATATCATATTGAATATAAATAGTTACAAGGGCATATAAACAGGACAAAGGGGTATTTTGTACCTTAATACTAATGGGATAGTTACTATGTTGTTGCTACATTTTACTCTTTCCACTCACCTTTTATTGAGGATCTAGTGCAATACAAGCAGTAGGACACAACCTCATCACAAGTTGGATTTTACTGCGTGATGTATCAGGGAAAATCCCCCAATCATGCTGACATATGCGTTATCATGGTCACTAATCCTGTATAGCATACAGATCTAGAGATTGCTTCCTTAAGTTTGTGGCCAGAAAATTAATTTAATAGTAGTTTAGCTTTCAAATTCATGCTAAAATCACATCCTGTGGTTGGACTGTTTTTTTCTCACACCACAGACTGTATCAGAGTCTATCGGGAAGCCAACCCATACCCAAGACCCATATTCTCAGACAATCTTGGTAAAGTTATAAAGTTGAACAGTAGAGTTCAATTGTTAGCTTTCACACCAGCCCAAACAAACCGACCCAAACAGATCATATCCTAAACCACCCTTACAGCACTGTAAAGCGCTTTACATAGCATTTTTCAGAGAGATATTACAAATCAAAATTAATATCAGTAATAATATTTTAATACTATAATGATTTCTGCATTGTTACATTCTGTCTGATCATATTTTGCACATGCGTAACTGCAGTAACTACATATTTAAGCTTTGGCAAATTAATCTTCTTTAATTACCTTCCAGCTACTTTCCCTTTATCCTCTTTTTTTCTCCTCTGCAGCTCCACAACTCTCTCCTCCTCCTCGAGCTTCAGACGTTCCAAAATTAGCAGCTCTCTCTCCTCCAGCTTCTGTCTGGCATCTGCAAGCTGCCGAACTCTCTCCAACTTTCTCTCTTCCTCCAGACGAATGTGTTCTCTCTCTGCTTTGATACTTCAGTGAAGACAGACACGTTTGAGAGATTTTCACTGAGGCTGAATGCATTCATATGTCAGTATTGTAGTTAGCCTGTATGTTAAGCATGTTGCAAACACAGAGTAATTAAGCAGCTAAAATATGGCTGAATACTCTGCTTTAGGTGGAGCTTTAAGAATGGCAATATTACCACAGAAAAAATGTAATGGGCCATATTTTGGCAAAATAATAATCAAGTAATACTCATCACTACTGTTGAATGTTTTAATGAATTACACTGAGCTGAATTCAAGCTGCTTTGGGCATGAGATCATTCTGTTTAAAGTGACAAGAGGAAGTGATACAGAAGAAAATGCTGTGGTCTCGTCACCTTGCTGTTCTCTTTAGGTGTTTCCTGTGCTGCTTGTTCTCCTTCACTCGTTCTCTCTCAATGTTCATGAACTGACGGCGATGCATCAGGAACTGAGACTGACGCTGCAAAAGAGATATGCGATCTTTAACATCTGGTTTGACAGAGTTTCAACAAATAAAGTCAAAGCTTTATGAGGATGTCTGATATTTACTTGTCTTTTCAGTTCTTCTTGGTCATCCAGAGGCCACAGGACCTGTGGGTCTCTAAGGTTGAACTTAAAACCAGGATCGGGCTGTGATTTGTCAGTATCCCACAACACACATCCACTAACCTGAAACATATACACAGTCAGAACAGAGTCAGGAGGTTTTGATTGGTGACCAGCTTCAACCAGTATGAATGTACCAAGCTGCAAACTGCACTAATTTAAATCAAAAATATTTTTGTTATATCTTCAAGCTTACCACTTTATTAGTGTAAATGTTAAAGGTTAAGTCCAGTGATATTCCATATTTCTCTTATGAACATCACATAAAAGAAGTAACCCTAACCGCTAACAAGTATAATCTGTGAAGGCAAAGCCTGATACGGCTTATTCCTCTGTGCCATTGAGCTCCATTGATGTACGAAAACAATTTTAAAAAAATACATCAGTGAGCCACACTGTTGCACAAGGTTACATGTTCCTTTATGACTATGAACAACCACTACAGTTTATTTTGAGTCAGTTCAGCATACACTGTCTTGCTGCTCTAAATACTCCATCCCCACTATTTGCTCCCATTTGAGTAATGTTTGTTAAAAACTACAGTGCCCAGCAGTTTTGGGAAATGACTGCACATTTATTAATGAAACTATTTGTGAGCCGTTTATTCAGTGAGAACCAATGGGCTTGGGCCTGAGCGCTGCAGATAATGTATTAAAGTCTGAAAGTATTAAGAGACTGACTAACATTTTGCTGGTTTTGGTTTTCTTGTGGGATTTGTTGACAGAAACAAATATATAGAACATCAGCAGCCTTTTCCTTTATGTTACCCAGATGCTTTGGCTGCAGTTTATGGATGGTAAGGATTATGAGTATGGTCATGGTTGGGGTTAAGATTGGCCAATCCTTGTGAAGTAGGCAGGACATATAGCGAGTTGAGCTGCAGAAACTGCTATGTGATCAAATATTATACAGATCACAAAAGAATAAATTGAATAACCATCCACCCCCTTTACTAAATCTAAATCATCTCTGGTGCAGGCTACTGATTTTTGAGGTTTCATAATACATTCACAATCAACTGTTCCTGGAAGGCGTAAAATCTGGTTAATCAACTTTCTGGCAAAAACTACACCTAAACATTATCAACTAATCTACATCTGGGTTATGGTGTAGCTGAATGAAGCCAGAAATAAACTACACTGTATACTGTTGTTGTTCCCTGTTAGTAAACTGGACCTGTGAATCACAAGATGTCAGAAGGAAATGGAAGTTATGAAGATACATTTATCATTACCTTGTATACTTCCATGATGTCATCAGTCACAACTCGCACTATAAACTTATGTGCTCCAGTTTCACCCTTGTAATAAGACTCTGTCAGCTTTTTTAGGGCAATATCATAGCCATAATGTTTTAACTATTAGGTTTTATGAGTTGACAAGAGCCAAGTGAAGAATATCCGAGTTTGGTTATTATTTGGCCATACTAAATGCTATGTTTGGCATAAACAAACACCACACAGGCAGAAACATGGCACTCCCACCACAAAGCTTTTAAGTAATTCCTTAACTCTTTACTTGCCAGATTTCCCATCAACTATCACGTCACAAGAAATGTTTAAAGTGTCTGGCTTCAATGAGCTTTGGGAGTTTTCTCACTGAAAGCCATCAACATGGAACACAGAGTGAACAATAATAAAAAGGTGCTACGGCTACATCCTGCATATTCATTAACCTTCTGTTGAACGAGGGGACATTCATGTTGACTGGTGAAGAAATGATCATCTCCCTCTTCCTCTTCTTCCTCTCCCTGAACATCTTCCTCCTCCTCCTCTTCCACTTCCCGCTCTGCTCTCAGCGTGTGAGATGAAGCTTTCTGTTGGGTGCAGAAGAAAATTATTTTTATTATACCTTGAATGTGCAACAACACACATTATACATTATAAGTACTAAACATTTTTAAAAAGAGGAACTAGTGTGAGACACAGAAGCTCACATGACCGGTTGGAGAGATGTTCCATTTGCCTCCAGGAAGGTCTGACGTCATTTCCCCATGCGGGATCATCCGACAGGCAGCCAGCCTGAGTCTGACCTGCCTCATGCCTTCACTAGACTGGAAAATGGTGGAAATAAATAAGCCTCCAGATTAATCACTGTCACATTATTTTATCAGTCACACAAGGAAACAATGGAATCATCCTCACTGCAAAAAAGAGCACACACTGCAGAGTTCCACAAACTGTACTGAAGAAAATAGGACCACATAAGGTTGAGTGTACATCACAAGGGGATGAAAGAGGACACATGTGAGCCTGCAGCATGATCCTCAGCAGTCTCTCTCAGTCCCTGGGCAGCCTTTAATCCACAACAAAAAATAAGGGAGCGACCGCAATACTAGATGTTTGGAGCTGAAAACAATATTTCTATGTTCCATTTTTTAAAAATGTGATAACATCACCTGATATTAACTTATCAAAATAAATTCATAATGTAAACTAAACATTTTGATAAATATCTCTCAAATCTGGTTATCAAATAGTTTGCACTGTGCTGTCTGGAGGATAAATTATGCAATGTTTCTATTTACCAAATATATCTTTAACATTTGTGAGATGCAATTTATGGTTATTTATCAGCCAAACATTACACCTATATGCGATAGCTAAACATGTTTCTAAAAGCACAGGCATTAATTTGCTGCTATACAGTAACACCTTCTCCTCTTTTGGTTTCAGTCTGTCTGCTATACTATTCAACCTTACTGCAAGGATTTGCTTCCATTCAGACACCAAAAGCAGTACTGAGGTCAGAAAGTGATGTTGGGTGATAAAGCTCATCCCGGAGGTGCTGAATGGGGCTGAGGTCAGGTCTTTGTGCTGGCAAGTCAAGTTCTTTCACATCAAACTGAGAAAAGCATTTCTTTCTGAGGTTGTGCACAGGGTCATTGTCATGTTAACAAAAGAAAGGGGCTTCCCCAAACTGTTGCCACAAAGATAAAAGTAAGCAAAGGTACATATGCCCGTATGCTTTGGCCACTTGGTGTATATTGTGATATTGATTTCAGCCATAATGTTCAGCTCTACCTTTCAATTGTGAATGTGGGGGACACTAGTCAGGTACAATTAAAATCAGTGAAAGAAAATAAAAAGATAAAGATAAAACCAAGTATATATTCAGTAGTTTTCTGGAAGATGCATTCATCAAAACAGTAAACAAAACATGATATTAATTTGCTAAAGCTTCAATTATTTACTCATGCTTCAGAGTGGCAGTGCTATGTAAAACTGTCTCACCTTCTGACAGCTCCCCTCCATCATCCTTTGTCGCGCAGCACCTCCCTCAGACATCATCTTCTGACCAGCAGACACATGGTGGGTCCAGACTCGATACTGTTCTTGTGGGATTCTCCTGTTAGGTTTCACCTGAACATAAAAGCACAGTTTTGCAATGAAGGTATCAATCACATAGGGTCAATAGCAACATGTGAAAACTGAATCCACATCATTTTTAATATGAGTATTTGCTCCGTTTCTCTGTTTTACATCAATCTAAACTGAATATCTTTAAGTTTTGGATTGTTGGTTGGACAAAGCAGTTGAAAGAACTTGGAAATAGTAATGGGCATTTTCACTAGCCTTTTTCTGACACTTTACAGACTAAATGTTTAATAAGTTAATAAAAAAAAAAATACATAAAAGACACTCTAGTCCTCTCCCCTGATGGATTTTTTTTAGTTAATATTATCCCATAAATACTTAACTATCAGTCCCAATAATGTTATCTTTACCAATGGCTCTTTTTGAGGCTGCTGTCTCTTCTTGAAGACCTGGGTTCGCTGTGCCACACGGTGGCGCACTTCATCTTGAAATCGTCGAAGGCTCTCTTCATTCTCCCTCCTCCTTTCTGCCTGGAGCTCCTCAGTTAACAAAGCAAGAGCCTAAATCAAGACATGGGAAGACTGTTAGGACTACTTAAAGAACAATCAGCGGTCTCAATTCATATGATTTTGGAGATTCAACCCCTCCAAAGTGCCTGCTTTTTCTCCTGAGAGTTATGAATAGTGACAAACATTTCAGACACATTCATTTCAAAATTACAACAATGGGGTTTCAAGTTGTTTTTGGACCTAATTCTATTTGAAATTGAGCTGGCTTAGTGTCTGAAACCAGTTTTTCCCAGCTTAGTTTGAACATGTGGTTAAGCTGATGTTAATATAGCCTGTGACCTGACATTGTAAGTACTGTAATTACATCAGAGCAGAACGCAGAGGTAATGAGGTAGTGTTTGCAGTAGGGCCTTATAAATAGTCGCTTGAAAAAGTAGTGAGTCAAATTCAATTCTCTGCCCTTTATTGTGTTGTAGATCTAATTTTAAATGGATAAAATTGCCATTGTTGCCAATCAATCTACACTCAACAACCCATGGTGACAAACTGAAACCATCTTTCTAAGATTTTTTGCAAATTTATTAAAAATAAATAGATGAAATCTTTCATTTGTAAAAGTACTCAGAGCTTTAATTCTGTTCTTTGTAGGAGCCCACATCAGCAATTACATCTTCGAGTCTTCTAGGGTAAGTCTCTACAAGCTCTGCACACCTGGATTTGAGCAGTTTATCCCATTTTCGCTGGCAGGTCCTCTAGAGATCTGTCAGAATAGATTGGACGTGTCTGTAAACTGTATGTCTCATAAATTCAATTTGCCACAGTTGGACACCTATCAAGTTCTAGACACTTTTCAAGGAAAATTAAGATGCACCTCTGCCACAGAGTGCCATAGTATAGGGGATGAACACTTTTGTAAATTAGACATTTCAGGTTTTGATATTTAATAAATCAAAACTTTCAAAATTGGCAATTTTATCCACTTAAAATTAAACCCACATCCTGTGTAAAAAGTGAAGAGGTCTAAATATTTTTTGAAGCCACTGTAAACAACATACAATGCAATTCCCCTCTGTTGATCCCACCTTTAATATAAGATACAATGTTGAATGAGGAATGTATCACTTGTGATAGTGTGCAGTGGATAAAAACGATATCACCATAGTCAAGAACAGACATAATTGTAAATTGCATGTATGTCTTCCAAAGATAATCAAGTGTCTATGCAAAAATCCAGCTGTGACCTTCAGGTTTGCTTGTTAATCCAAATGAGTCTTGAAAGTGAATTTATTGTCCAGCCAGTTCAAAAGCATTTATAATACCCAACCTTTTGAATTTGAGATTCTAAAGGTATGGGTAGAGACTAGCTTGAGATTACGCTATTTTGTTTGCAAAGGAAGGGTTATCACTTCAACACTTCCCCAAATGCGGAGTATCAATTTAAAAAATAGTTTCGGGCTGGACTGCTCATTTGGCAATTACTACTTTTACACAAACAGCACTGGAACAAAGAAAAGCCCATGTCAACAAAACACAAGGGTTAAACTGAATAAACCCCGTCTCCTCCTAAAACCTGCAGGCTTTCTGACCATCTCCAGTAACGGTCTCTGAGGTGCCTGGCAACCCAGTATAAACTAGATCTGGGCATTAGCGTTAAATCCCAAACTTACACACGGGTGCTCCAGGAAGTCTTGTCCGTTCTCCACCCAGGCTCCCACTGCCACCACCGCCTGGTTCCTCTCAGCCAGCACCTTGTTAGCTTTGGAGGCTTGGTGCTCCCTGCTCCGGCGAACTGAAGATTTATTTCTGCCGTTTTTCGAGGCTATAACCCGGCTAGCACTCATAGCTAGCCCCGCTAACCAGACGAACGTAAAATCCTGCTAACTTACAGTTAAAATATCTTCTCGGTTCGCTTCTTCGACTGTGTTATGCACGCTATTCGTTAATTGTTTAAACGTGAAGAAATGGATAGTAAAAGACAAATCCCTGACACGTTCGTTTCGGCAAAGTAAATGTCAACAAGTCTGTTTGAGTTTCGCTCATTTCGTCTTCTTTTACTTTCTGGCGTTGGCCAAACAGCTCACTGGCGCATTACTGCCCCCACCAGGACAGGAGGAGACACTGTGAGAAATCACTATGCCTAATGAGAATCAGCTTTAAAGGTCAATTATGTTTGTGCATACAAGGAATTTGACTTTTGAGGTGGCTGGGCAAAGATAAATAAACATAAACATATAACTATTTTGTACAGGCCAGTAGGTGAAAAAAAAGTGCAACACATATACAGTACCAGTCAAAAGTTTGGACATACCTACCCATTTACATGTTTTTCTTTATTTTGATAATTTCCTACATTGTAGAACAATACTAAAGACACCAGAACTATAACATAACACACATGGAATTATAAATTAATGCCCGTCACATCAGAACCTTCTCTCATAGACAGACAGTTTAATGAACAAACTTGGGGTTTCTCACAGAGCACAACCATAATTGATTTATTTAATTTTTTTGTTATGTTTTGTTTTGTCTTTATTAGTTCATTTGTTTAGGTAATTTTTTGTTTTTGTTGTGTCTACAGTTTGGCTCTGTGGTGTGAACAAGCTCCACTGAACTTGTCAATGTTTTGACTCGTGAATACCAGTGGTAGAATGTAACAAAGTACTCAAGTACTGTACTTAAGTACAGATTTAAGGTACTTGTACTTTCCTTTAGTATTTCCATTTTCTGTTACTTTGTATGCCTACTTCTACTCAACTACATTTCAGTGAAACATTGTTTTTTACTGCACTACACATTTAACTGGCAACAGTAGTTACTTTACAGATAGATGAATAAAATAACATATAATAAACTAATAAATTATGTATTGTTATAGATATAAATAGGACTTTGCACAAACGCACAAAATACCCAGCAGTATATAGTCATTAAAATCAGCTCCTCTACCAGCTGCACTGTTAAAGTGATGCACACATTAATGCGTATTATAATCCAATAATATCATATGATTCTGAAATTGACCATTCTGCGTAATGAGTATTTTTATTTTTGGTATTTTAACTTTATTTTTCCAATACTTTTGTACTTTTTTCCACCTCTTTTTGTGCCTGACCCGTTTGATCCTTGCTCATTGAAGGTAAAAGTCAGACAAAAGATCTTCACACTGGGTAGTAATATTATTTTTTTACTTTTTCTATGTATTTTTTTAATAGTTTCTTCTTGATAATTATTTTTTGTCCTTTACATTTGAATCAAAGTATTGGATGTGCGTGCTCTACACCTTTTGTAAACCTTATGCAATGGCAAACCTGTAATAACAGACTGCACTGTAACCACTAGTGGACTCAAAAGATGGCCCTCAGAGTTGACACTCAGCTGAATGGGGAGAGACAGACTATTCAGGTGTACTGTCTTTGTACTACTCTGGGTTCATTATTGCCACAATACCTCACTGTATTGTAGCTGGCTGGAGATCACTAGAACTAGAAACATGAACACAACTGAAATATTAGGTATGTATACTGATAAAATGCTTTCCATTCCTATGCTGAATAGTCCTCCTGAATATCAGTGATGCTAACACAACACATAATTTAAATGTAACACCAGAGACAGGAAATTCTCAATGTGCGTCATTCTAAAAAGGATAAGGCTGGTGATATTCTGTATTTTTGTTTTGGGGATTTTTTGACAAATCCCATGAAAACACCAAATGTTGGTCCATCTCTTAACACTTTTTGACTTCTGACCCCAGGCCATTTGTTCATACTGAACATACAAATCTTAAAAACCAGGTCAAAGAGGCAATATATGTTTCTAAAACAGCCAGATACTAGTTTTCAGCAAACATGACTCAAACAGGAGTGAAGAGTGCATTTGTTCAGGACTTCTTTCAGCTGCAGATGGATACACATTTTATGCTCTAATAAGTTTATAGCAGAAAGATGGAGTTTGTGTGGTTGAATCTGCAAAGCATGTCATCCAACGTAATGATGTGTCTCACTGATGTGTTTGTAATAGTTTGTTGACAACAACTGAGCTCTATATCACAAAGGAATAAGATATACTGTGTCAGGCCTTCGATGACACAGACAGGATACATTTATTGTTTTGGTTTTGGTCTTTACATGGATCTGTTGACAGTAAGAATATGTAATATCAACAAAATTATGTCATTTATGTGACAAGATCTGTCTTCCTGTTTGCAGAATATGATAGGTGATCAGTATAAGACATTTAATTTCATATTCAGAAAAAAAAAAGAAAGACTAAAAGCCTTGGAATTCAATTAGTTTTGTAGGTATTTGGTCTTAAACCAAAGTTCAAAATGTTGATCTGTTGGTGGTGCCACACGTTATACAGTTTATCCTACTGCATTTCATAGCAATGCATCCAATAATTGACATTTCACTCTGGACCAAAGTGTTCGATGGTAAAGGTACATAATTCCCCTTGCTTTAGAAAATAATAGGACCTCTCATTGATGGAGGGATATCAGTATAAATTCAGTAGAACAGTTATGTAAAACATTAAACCACTAAAGAAAGGCTTTGTTTACTTAATTTCTTTATTAAAAAATGACAGTATTTTATGAGAGGAAAATAGAATTAATTTGCACCGCTCAGTGTGCAAAATGGCCATTTTCAGATATAAAGATTACTCTGGATGTCGGTGGTTTTGACAAACTTACGAAGGACGTCTGTGCTTGGAGACGATGCCAACTGAGGAGAGAAAAAAATGCAAGGGATTAAAATCTTAAAAATCAGTTTAATGGGATAACACTTCAGGTATGTATTAATAGTGATTTAATAAGGCCTCAGTCATTTCCCCATCACCACATTGGGTAGCGTTCAAGTACTCTGAAAACTCTGGACTTCCATGAGATCAAATGAACTGATGTAGAGGCAAGTCGCACATACTAACCTGTGTACGTTGGGCAGTTGCAAGAGCATGCATCAGTAGGTGTTGCCAACTATATTTTACATAGTGGTTTTGTGTTTAAAGGAGCTATTTCTAAGTTTTGCAATTGCAGCATAGTCAGCATTAGCATTAACAGCTGTTTACTTACCAGTCTTAGCAAGCGTCATTGCATTTACAATGCAAGAGGTTATAATATGGACTCTGAGCAGCGCTACCTCTTCAGGGCATACAGTAACTGGTATTGGAAAGTGACAAGACAGTCTAACTGGGCCGTGGCTAGCTGATTAGCATGCTAACTTTAGTGGAAGAAAAGACTTTTGAGTTGCTTTCCAGACACTGGAGACAACTCTTGGCAAGTAAAGGAATGAACATTGGCTATGTAGCAATAGCAAAACTTACAAATAGCTTCTTTGAACGCCTTTAACTTTGTTTCGAAAAAGTGCAACATAAATATAATTTATTTTATGATTATTGAGGATGTTGATGAATTCATCTGATACATATTGCATCATTTGCTGAAAATGAGACTTCCCCCTAAAGCCCTGACCCCTTGATCATGGCTGCTCGCGACTCCTAAGGTGCTACATAATAGGAAGAGCAGGATTATTGCACTATGTGTCAAAGCTTGTTACAGTTCTGGCCACAACTCAATCTGTGATATGAAAACAAAACTTGATGAATGAATGGTCATTTTCTCCATTGTCAACGTTCCATGATTCACTGTTTGGAGAAGTTCTACAATTTTGCTCGGCATAAAACTCTCCGCATTTGAAAGTATTTGTTTTTTTAATAAAAAGTTGATGGTACAATCGTACATAAAAACGTCATGGGAGTAGATTAACTATGATGCCCAAGGTGCATTTGGCCAAGAAACATCCAATCACAGAGCTAACTCTGTTATGTGCGGCGCTAATAACAGCACTTTCCTCACAAATTCAACAATGACGTACTACTGTTCTGAATCCCTCCTCTGACTGGATTTTTCTCCAAGCTGAACCAGCGCCAAACTGGCACTGGCACCAGCCAAGAACCAGAAGCACAACTCAGTGTTGACAATTCTTTCAAGATGTTAGTCATTGTGTGCATCTTTCATTCACTTTAGATATCTGCCAAACTTTAAATGAGTGGAGCATCTGCTCTATTCCTCTTTCTGACCACTCTGACCTTTTCGAAAGCCTCTTCAGATATAAAAAGAAAAGCACCTCACCTGTATGGACTTCCCAAGCTTGGTTAGTGCAGGCTTGTAGGTCTCCATGGTGACAGAGTCAGGGCCAATGATATCACTGTAACACTGGTAAACAACAGTGGCGATTCGGTGGACCTGGCAGTGGTTCAGTACTGATGAAACAGCACAAAGTAGAAGAATGCAAAGTTATCTGATGACTACACAATGACAGAAGACCAGACAGTTTGACATGAGGTGTGAGTCCTAAGTGACCAAGGCTCAAGTTCTTTATCCTGATGATACATCCATTTAATTGGACTGTCAATGTCTTTAAGTGCACCTGCATGAAAATGACTGAATCAGGATGCAAGACTGTGTGTTCTCAATGAGTGGTGGGGAGCCTAATGGTGCTGCATTTCATTCAGTTGGCAGATGCTTTTTTCCAAAGCCAGTTACAGTTTTTTCCCCACATACACACATCAGGAGCAATTTGGGGTTCAAGGACACTTCAAAATAAAGAGTAGAGAATCAAACCCGGCTACAGCTGGATTTCTAACCTTCAGTGTTTTGGTTCATTAATTCATAGAAAGCTTTGATGACAGCCAGTAGAAGGTCTGCAGTGTAATGTCTTTTCTTGATGTGTGTAAGTGAAAAGAAGAAGACTACCAAACCCCTTTTCAACTTGCTTCAAGTTGTCTTGCTTCAATATCAACAACCTCTACTGGCATTACAAACTTGGAGGAGGAGCCCACAATGACAAACACATGGTACCTAGGACTTTTGTTAGTAAAGGTGGAAAAGAGCCAATGATGCACAGAATTAACAAAGTCCACTAATCCAATCTTTTTTTTTTTTTTAATTGGTTGTCTTGTTGTTGAAACTTTTAAGCACACCATAATGTCATTTTAGGCTAACACCTTAAAAGCTCTGAACTGAGACTTCTAGGATTCAGACTGTGAAGCAGTCCGTCCGGTTGGTCTGTGAAGCTAATGTTACCTTAACTAGCTACAGGGAAGATCTGTCAGTATGATGTCAAACTTACCAGAAATTTGTCATTATTAACATAATATGTTGACTGTGTAGCTGTTATCATTGAATATAAAGAACACTTTTAAATGTACTGTCAATTTTAATATTATTGAGTAATGTCAGGGTCTAACTTCATCTGGTTAAATGTGAGTTCAACTGGTCAGTTTTTCTATAGGGCACTAGGTAGTTTATTTATGTTAAATTTCCCTAAGTGTCTGAAAAAAAAGAACCCTGAGAGACCTGAAACAAGCTGCATTATCTTCTTATTATTCTGTTCAATTCAATAGATAAAAGATCCAATTGTGTTCATGCTTGGTACAAATGTATGTTGTTTCATACTGTGTATACAACAAATACAATTGTAAACATTACAACTTTACATTAAACATTTAAAAAGTGACACCTAACTGAACAACGTGCAGAGCTATGACAGACAAGCGTGTTTGTGTTTACAAGTGTGATAGAGAAAAAGAGAAAAACCTAACCAGCAGATACCAAGCAAAGTGAGTTGGAGAAGTTGAGACACCTGAATTGGTGAAACTGAAAGTGTACAATAGTAGTACCTGCAGCTGAAAGTCCAGTAATTATGTTGGGTTGCTCCAGTGACTGGCAGACAGGCTGACCACTGAATGTACCGGTGTGCAGAGAGCGCAGGAAGGGAGCAGAGCTAGTGCACAGATAGTCTGCTGTCTTGTAATCAGCCATAGAGCTGTCTGACAACACAGTCACATTCAGCTCTCTGTGCTGCAGACAGTCAAAAACCTACAAGACACATAGAGACACATATGCATGAAGTTTACCAGTTGACAGATAACTACTGTAAACTCAGTAATCACTTTATTTGGTAGACCTTTCTTATACTGAGAGGACCCCTCTTTGCCCTCAGAGCAGCCTGCATTCTTGGTGGCATGGATTCAACAAGTAGTTAGAAATATGTTGCAGAGATTCTGGCTCATGTTGACATGATAACATCACACAATTGCTGCAGATTTGTTGACTGAGCTGGATGTTTTTTTGTTTCTTGCACCATTTTCTGTAAACACTAAACTGTGTGAAAATTCAGGAGATCAGCAGTTTCTGAGACGCTCAAACCAGACCATCTCGCACCAACAATCAGTCCACGCTCAAAGTCACTTAAGATGACATTTCTTCCCCATTCTGATGTTTGGTCTGAACAACAACGTCTGCATGCACATCACAGAGTTGCTGCTACATGATTGCCTAATTAGATATTTGCAAGCAGGTGTATGAGAGTACCTCATAAAGTGGCCACTGAGTGTTCATGTAATGAGAATTAGGCTGTTGACAGTGAAGTAGCTCAATTAGTCTGTGTGTGTGAGCAACACTAAAAATTATGTAAAGGACAATGATTATGTGGATGATTTAATCGTGGTTAAGTCCTCAAGTTGCTTGTGCCTCATGAATGTAAGAAAACAAACCTGTGCATGGTTATAAATCCTGTATGTTTGCGGGCTGAGGAGGGGAAACTGCCCTAATCTCCTCTGCATAACATGATCATTTAATCACAGTGCCATCGAACTGGTTTTGTTGCATAAACGTACCTTTTCTGTCCACTGAAAAAGCTGGTCTTCTGCAATGTAGCAAGTCGCTTGGCATATCAAAACCTTCAGGGAAAAGAATGCAAAAGACTTTTCATTCAACAGTTGTGGATCAAAGACATACTTGTGTTTGTCTGTGTAATTAAACTCAAAGAGAGGAAGTTCCATTTTCATGGGGGTCACGAACAGCTCAAGCATCGCTCCAACAGTTTGTTTTTTTTCTGAGCTTGACAGTCGCTTTGCCTGTCTGTGTCGTATTTTCATGTAGTGCAGTGCAGCGCCCAAAACAGGAGAGACAGTGAGAGTTTCATTCAAATGAGGTAGCACAAAGAGAGGTGTTGTATTTTGGTGAAAACTGTGTGAGGTTATGCTAGGAGAGACAGCCACAAGTTGCAAAGTCACTCAGCTGGCAATCTGGTGAGTTTGTCAACAAGGGAAAACTAAACACTTGGAGGAAATGCATCACAACTATGGATATCTAAATATATAATTAAACTATTTTAATTTAACACAACTAGTGGGGCCTTAGTTGGGTTAGCTGCATACCATACTAGGGGCATTTTCAGTCAGTACAGAAAAAAATGCCCCAAAAATACATGAAACACTCACACACTCTCTCTAACCTATAGGTGCATTTAAATCAACCTTAAAAATTAGGGTTACGATAACCTGAATTTCAGTAAATCAGTAATCTATAAATAAATGGGTGACTGTCACAGTATCCACTGTCCTCAGCTGCTTTACATTTTATGAAAGTCTTCTCCTTCAGCTCATTAAATCTCTGCAGCCATCTGAAGGATAAACCTGAAGCTTCCTCAGCAGCACAGTGCTATCACGCACAGGTGCTCACTGTGTTGATTAAACCACATGCAAATGACACTATGCTGACAGAAAATAACCACATATACCTCTGTACGCATCAGACTGGTCGGTTATAACTCTGTATTATGACAGTTTATCCGAGAAACGCTGAGATGGCGGATTACTAAGGCTCATTAATCTTGTGTGTCATGGCCTACTTTCCAACTTTTAGAGCTGAAGTGGGGTTTCATGTTTTATTCCTGAAATACATCACTGTGCAAACGCTACTCTATCACATCAGTTATACATGATGTGAACATTTATAAAATGAGATACAGTAGACCTGAGACTGAAATAGTGTTTGATTGGTGCTATCATATAAATGGATTCAACAAATGCATTGTTTCTGTCTGCATTCCTTATATTTCTACATAAATGTATGCAGCTTTTTCCTTTAATCTGTTGCCTGTATGTAGCATGACAATGATCTGAGTACAGCCATGTTCTCTTTATATATAAGATATAGGGTTATAAGGTGGTCAGGGGCAAACACATTAAACTTAATGATTATTGAGTTTACAATAACCTGGTGCTTTCTGTGGGACTAATAGCAGACACATTTTGAAGTGATGTTCTCAGGTATTTTGCTCGTTGTGTCACTCACTGATGGGTTGTCCGTGTGTCTGTAGAAAACACATGCTGACTCCTCGCTGGTTTGCCCGGTTACAGCCCGGCTCCTCTCGTTCCACACTGATGCATGTCCCACTGCACGCCAGTTTGCAGAGGCGAGTACGTACACCGACAGAAACCCTGTGAAGACAGATCCTCTCAGTGTCCAACAACAGCAATGTGCGTTTTTCTTTTCATAGATTACATATTTTACATGGTGACACTTTTATGTTTTAATGGCTGTTTTCTATCCAACATGTCATCACATAAAATCTGAAGAGACAGACAGGCCTGCATTAAAGTTATAGACCTTTTGTCATAGTGGACAATGAAAAAGTGTAACTATTACTACTAATATAACCACTGTATCAATTAGAGCAGAAACAATGAATGGATTAATCGAATAGTTCAACAGAAACAGAAAAACAACAGAAAACTAATTTTCAACAGAAAATTAGTAGGCAACTATTTTGATACTCAAGAAATTTCTTTCTAGCAAAACTGCCATACATTCATTGGTTTTAGCCTCTCAACTATGATTATTTTCTGCTTTTCTTTGCGATGTGTTATGGTGAAGTGAACATGTTAGGGTTTTAGAGGTGTTAGTCATACATAACAAGCAATCTGAGACTTGTGTTTTACAAAATTGTGATTGACTTTATTCACTATTTTCTGACAGTTTATAGACAAATTAATTAATTAATTAATTAACTAAGTAATTAATTGAGAAAATAATTAGCAGATTAACCAAAAATTTAAATAATGGGCTGTAGCCCTGTAGCCCTACTATTACTAATGGCTGGCTGCATTACATTTACAGTGTGTGTGTGGCGCTCCAGGCCCACATCCTGCTGGTTTACTGACAAACCAGATGGGTCGGACTCATCGTCAGACTTAGCAACCACAGCTGTGCTTTTCCTGCTGTGTGACAGGTCTGTAATAACTGCGCATCAACAAACAGAACCTGAACATAAGCACTAACAGTGCATATTATCACAAGAGAAAAACCATGTGTGTCATGGCACAGCTGGGAAATACATAATTAATTCTTTTACACAAGACAAATACATGCAGCCCAGCATAGGAAATAGTTTAACAGGTTACAGGAGTAAATCAACTTTCACAGTTACACTTATTTTCTTTCCTTCTGATTTTCCAAGAGTGAAATGATGAACATCAATCATTAGCTGCAACTAAGAATTATTTTCGTTTTTTTTTTTTTTGATCAAACGTCTATAAAATGCCAGAAAATAATAAAAACTTTCTATCTGATCAACAGTCCCATATCCAAAAATATTCAGTTTATTATAATGGGTGATAAAGGAATGCATTAAATTATCACCTCTAAGAAGATAGAATCAGCAAATATTTTATTTGCTTAAAAAGCAATTATCAATAATATTAAAATTTTTCCATTAACAAAATAGTTGCATATTAATTTTCTGTTGATGAACTAATCGATTAATGAACTAATCATTCCAGCTTTATATAAATCTCATGTCTGTGTGTTAAGTATGAAGTTGGAGTCGAGATGTGGTTAGCTTAGCTAAGCATAAACACTGGAAGCAGGAGCTAGCTGACTCTGTTGTTAAGTTCAAAAAATATATATGTCCACCACCTATAAAACCGAATAATTTACATGTTGTATCTTATCCTTTTTACATTTCTGCTCAAGAACAAATTAAACAAATGATATACAAGGTGTTATTTTAGTTAGTTAGATGCTTATGTTGTTAGTTATTTATATATTATCTATTGGTAATATAAAATACTGATAGGTGCCTTTTAATGTTCTTTAGATATTTAACTGCAACTGTAACACCTGCACCCCTGGTAAAATCAAAATGCTGTATTCAAAATCATCACATTTTTACCAATCCAACCCTATCCAAAAATAACTTTACTCAACAAAATGTTAAACTGTTTAACACTGTTTAAATCCCAAAGGGAACAAATGCTAATATCGAGTTAATGCTAATATCATCAATAGAAACATGTCAACACTGATTAAAGACACATTCACAGAGAGATTAAGACACAAAAAAAAAAAAACATCACCATTTAATCCATAAATGTTGAAGGTTTAAAATCTTAGTGTTTATTCATGTGCTACTTTTAGAGATTATGTTGAACAAATTACGTGCATATTGTGAGCATATGATCGCTACACATCTTGGCATCTTTAAAAGCCAAAGTAAAAACATTCTTGGAAATTTGCTGTTACTCATAAGCAGCGCTACTGTCACTGGAATCATCTATGTTCCAATTTCCACACAGGGATCATTAATGTTTCAATTGATCTTTAATATTACTGAGTGTGCTGTTTGAAGGACTCATCACAGGTAGCATACAAGAGCCACTTACTAGCAGCGTTGTGTCCAACAGCAAGGATGAAGTCTGAGCACTGCAATTTGTTTCCGGATTTTAGCGATTCAGAGACTTCAGGGCTCCAGTGCAGATGAACTTCCCTGATGAACAGTGATGTCGGTTAGAGCAGTATGAATAGTTTTGGAAAACAGTGCAACTAAAATTTCAATTCTATTGAACACAATCAGAGACATAGAAATAGAATAGAAATGCAGCAGGGCTGTGGCACAAAATGACCAGTACAAGGAACCAAGTAATCACCATTAGTTTCTTACATTAAGTATTTCCATGCAGGTTTCTACAGTAGATTTATCTGCATAGTCTACTTATTCCAATTTAAACTAGTAGTATTATTATTTTCTATACAGAGACACTTTTTGGTGTTCTTGTTGTCATGGCCCTCTTTAATTCCCCTGAAGATGGACCAGTGATAAAAAAAGAAAAAAAGAAAAGATAAATACTTGTAATTTCATACTTCTGTATTAATTTTTGTATCTCTATTAAAAAGAAAATAATAAATAAATAAATAAATAATAATAAAAGATCCTCTTCAAACCATATGGCCACAAAAACCAGAACACCCTAGCAAGTGGTGTACATTTACTCATGTACTGCACTTAGGAACAACTTGGAGGTATTTTATACGTGAGTATTTCCAGTTTGTCATTTTATCTACCTTTTAGTTCTACTCATTTCAGATAGAAAAATTTTACTTTTTACTCTATTTGTTTAACAGCTGTAGTCAAGGCTGGATTACCAACTGGACAAAGTGGGCAGACACCCAGGGCCCCCAAAGCCCCAGGTTTACTGTGTAGGAATTGGTGTGCGGCAATTTACCTGTAATATTGTTTGAGCATAGACAGTATGAACTGCCATGCTAACGGTCTTCAATTTCATGTGTCATGATGGCCGACAGACGTCTATAATAGTGAGGCGTGTGCTTCAAAACAGTTTTTAAAATCCGAGGATGGGAGCAGCATTCAAATTCACCGTTAAAAGATAATTCACTGTTTATTTCACTGGAAGTGTCACTGCTTTATTTACTGTAACACTTCCATGCGTTCTGACTTATCGCTTCCTGCATCTGCATGCTAGCTGGCTAACGTTATTTACCTCTTTTCCTCCAGCTCTCTGCGAATTTGTTCGTCTTCGTCGTTTTCATCGAGGTCGTCGTCGTCGTCTTCTTCTTCCACGGCCCGAGAATACGCCGACAAAACTTCACCGAAAAACGTCGCCATGAGCACTGTCCAAAGAAAACTGAAAGTTTGGCTAGTGATTCAGACCAGACCTACTGCCATGACATACATCCGCCACTTCCGCCGGCGACAACACGCCTTCAGAATAAAAGCCTGAACCCAACCCTGGAATACTTCACAATAAATGCACAAGTTCCACAAATCTGAACCAAGATAAGACTTTATTGATCTCCAGCCTCCAGGGTATGAGAAATAAAAATTTAACGGGAGAACAAAAAACAGGCCAACAGGTAATGTAAGGAACTACTTGAATTAAATAAATAAGAAAAAAGGAAGAAACATTACACATTAAAACATATATCAGAGATATATGTATGTATGCTTGGCAGATTATATATTATATTATATTATATTATATTATATTATATTATATTATATTATATTAATCTCATTACCTCTCATTACTACTTATTACCTTCTGCTGAACTATAAAATGTATTTTTACACAGTAGGAGGACTGTGCAATCATATTAGGATGGGATCTTTTCGGGGGGCTATGATGAATTTGAAGATGTGAACCTTTCCTTTAACCATAATTTCCATCATGATGAAAAAAAAAAGATCTGACTAAATATTTCAAATGCACAGAAATACCTTCAGCTGAGCAGCTCAAACACACTGTCCATGCATACAGAGAGGTGCAACACCAGTCGCTTCACACGGTGCCGATGAGAGGCTCAAAGCCCAAGGCTGTATGCATGAGTACTGCCTGCCTGACATATTTCAGCCTGAGCTGTTCACTTAAATCAATGAATGATTCAAGGCTGAGGCTCTCCAGTGGATTCACATTGTGCGTGGTTATACAATGCATAGGGGCTCGAATATGACTAACAATTAGTGTAGGAATGCTTGATGTGCTATTTTAGGCCCTTGTGCCAATCAAGAGTAAACTTGACACACCACATGACTCCACCAGCTTCTTACTGGTAATACATAATTAACATGAGTGGAAAAAGGAGGAAAACATCATTTCTAAAGGATGCTGGCAGATCATCTTCAGTTGTATAGCCGGATAGAAACATAAGCCAAGTCATGTTAGGGCAAATTGGCCTCAAGTTGACTGCAGAACATCCATCCTTTCCATTGTATTGTATAATTCATTTTCCGGTAAGCTGTGCCCTGGGAGATGAGGGACAAACAGAAATGTGATGACATCAGCACGGCCATAAACATACTTCATTGTCACCAGAAAATGCCTAGTGTTGGAAAGACAAATTGGATTGCAGGGCAAAGCCTGGAGTAGAATAGAGAGTAAGCTCTATTACCAGTGCAGTGCAATAATGTAGCAGGAGGCCATAAAGTAACAGCAGAAAGGCTCCCTGTCACAAAATGGAGCAACATGCTTGGAGGAAGCTTCAGGCTGCTGTTAACATAATTGATAGTAGAGAGGCGAGAGGGTGGAAGAGTAGGATGGAAAACCTCCAGGCTCAGGACAACAAGAGAGGAATGTCAACAACAGGACAAACAGGGAATGTCACCACAACACTGACCATCAAAAAAGAAATAGGACAAGACTGTCAGAGGACAAAAAAACATCTAGAATGAGCCTGTCTGTCTTTGCTTTAACCAAATAGCAGCAAGGTCTGAGGACTGTGACAGTCCCTCGCTCCATCTGTCTGTCTGTCCTACACTTTGGTCAGGAGCAGCAGATCCCTCCTACGGGCCAGACTGCCATGCCGGTTGGGACGTGCACAGACATTTTAATGGGCAGTGTTTCAATTACAAAAAGGCTGCCCCCCTCCCCTCTTCCTCCTCCTCCTCCACCTCCCCCCCTCATATGATTTATACCGACAGAACACATCCCATCAGTTAAATCATGTGCACGAATTAAGTCATTCAAGGGCACAATTAGTCATTTGCGCACACAGTTTTTTAAATTTGAAAGCAAATTGAGAACAATAGATTTTCTTGCTACATGACACCTGCCATGCTCTGCAAAAAAAGGGAAGGATTTTGATAAACAAATCGATCTTTTTTTGTATTTGCTATACATAACAAATCCATATATTATACATACATGTATAGGATAGCAACAGATACTCTGCTTGTCAACCCTGTTTTCTGCATCTGTTCTCATCCACATCACACCTTGCATCCTCTCTTGCCCCGTTTCCTCACCTGGCACAAGTTTTTCACAGAGGTCATTCAGGAATGTAATGAGGTGCAATGCCATAGGGCCCAATTAGCAGTTTATATATTTTCATCTGGTAACACTCAGCTCGTGATTCAAAGTTTGATTTCATTTGTTTCATCAGGTACAGATGAATGGTTCTAACTTTTATTTAAATATAGGAAGCAGTGGAAGAAAACAAGACTACGGTGAACAAGAGAGTAACAACTGGACATTTTAGAGGAAAGGAGAAATAAATTAAATTGTATTTTTTGTAAGTACTGGGTACCTACGGGATACAGTAATGGGTAACAAAACATCCCTAATCATTCCTGTGTAATGTAAAACGCACACTGTAGTTTTACTCATTAACAAAAGGTTATAGAGGTGTGTAGGAGACAATGAGCTCAATTACACCCACACTACAAGGATTTATTATCATGTCATCTACTTCATTGTATGATTTGGATTGAGGTATATGGGCTGTAATGCCACATGTGGTTCACATGTTTTTAACACTATTTCACCAAAATTTTTGTTTTGTTACCTAGTATTGTATCGTGTTGGTAAACAGTGCTTACAAAACTATTTAAGAGTTTAATCTATATCTCCTTTCCTCTAAAATGTTACTTCCTTGTTCCCCATAGTTTGGTGTGTTCATCCACTGTACAGAGGAAGCATCACGGTAAAAGGTACAAGGGCCCAAAGAAGAGAGACTAAGCAATTAATTAAAAGTTAAGGCGAAAAGATTGTTTTCAAGTTACAACAGAGTCAGACTGACTTTCCAGATAATATTTAATTATTGTGGAGTGTATTGGACACTGCAGCCTCTGGGGGACAGAGGCAAGGCTTCAGACATTTTTAGGAAATAGAATTTAT
Source organism: Seriola dumerili (assembly GCF_002260705.1). Lineage (NCBI taxonomy): Eukaryota > Metazoa > Chordata > Actinopteri > Carangiformes > Carangidae > Seriola > Seriola dumerili. Next base: position 3,542,958 of record NW_019174704.1, read on the forward strand.
TAATCAGGCTTGGTTGCAGATACCTCTTCTCCGGCATTGGAAAATGTGTTGAGGCAGGGGGTTTCTGAAGCTATCTGACCATCCAACAAGCAGTTCAGAAGGAGTATAAATCCTGCTTACCTCCAATATGCATGAAAACTGGAAGGACTGTTAAGAAAACGCAAGATGAGACGATCCTTTGAGTGTTAAACATTTATTTCCACATTTATACTTGTCGCAGAGAGATGAAGCCTTTCCACGCACACCTATAGCTATTCACCCATTGTATCAGAACACCCACAAACACTCACATTTACACATAGGGGCAATTTAAAATGTGCACTCCAGCTCAGCTGCGTGTCAGTGGATTGTGGGAGGAAAGTGGAGCGCCTGGAGGAATCACAGACACGCAGAGAACATGCAAACCCCACACAGAAAGGATCAGTTGCTTAGGAACAGAATTGTTCATCAACTGTGGGTGTGATCACTTCTGAGCAAGGTGTGGGTTTTATTCATATGAAGTTGTGTGTAAATGGAAACAGGGCTCTGATAATGCTCTTAGTGCCTTGAGGTGGGTGGAAAAGGTGAACTGCTGTTGATGTGCCCTCCACCAGCTGAAGAAAAGATCGATATAACATCGGTGGAGAAAAGGATGTCTATAGAAATTTGAGGTTTTAATATAAACACGCCTACTGACGGAATTTATTGTTTTTCAGTTGGAGACAGCATAAGATTTCACTCTTTAATTTCATTCACCCTTTAATTTCATTTCATATAATCTAAGTAATCAATTTATCAATCAACATTTTGATTATATTGTAAGGTAGAACATTCCTTACAGTAAGAGGAGCAGCATCCATAATGGACAATCAGAAAAGTACACCAATTTTATACAATGATTCACCAGGTGTGCACACATATTATGTGTGTACAACCAACTGCAACACCTTGAATCCCTTCCAGGAGAGACTGTCCGTGTCTTGTGATGGAGAAATTAACATTCGTTTCAAACCTGCAATCACCGTTTTTGTCTTTTTGCCCATTTATGGGCAATGGAAACAAGTTGTAAAACACAACACTGACTTACACAGAGTACCATCATTCATTTGGAGTCATGTTTCTGGTCACCTGGTGAATGTTTCTGTTTCTGTGAATACTCTGTTTTCAGTCTCCACTCAACTCCTGAGGCAAATTTCTGGCTCTTTAGCTATTATTTGCTCCACTGTGTTCACCTGCTCATTGCTAACGGTGTCTGTCTGCTGAGCAGGTGCTGAGCAGGTGCTGTACGGAGGCTTTTTTTTTTTTGTCACTAAAAAGCAGCCTGCTGTGGCCAATAACAACACGGTAAAATTATGGACTGGACAGCTAAACACTGAGCTGGGGAGCTGCAGATTCAGGTGATAATTTACTTCTAGTTCATCACTGTGAGTGCACCCTTTCACATTGTCACATCGTTTTCACACTGTCATTTCATACATCATCATTATAAAAATGTTGATTATAGCTGCCTGATTATAGACCTGAGCAAAACACCTTTGGAAGCTGCTGGGAATCCTGGGTTGAGTATGTATCACCATTTTGATCAGGGTGTTGAGTAAAACGACAGCATTACATGAATTTCACTGGGTGAGTGACTTCTTGTTGTTCGGAGTTCTGGTAGAACGAGTTGATGCTGGCAGATGGATGAATGTCTATTTTCAAGTCTATTTTAAAACAGTTCTCACATGCCCATATGTATGTTGGAAGAGATATTGGTGGTTGTAAGCATTCCTCCTGTCCACACTGGCTGTGAAGAGATCCCCTCTTAGAGCGACTCCAATGTAAGAAGTGAGGGACAAAAACATATACCTTGGACTGGGGACCCTTGTTGTTTGTTATGACCCTCACTTTCCCCCCATGTGTTCTGTTTCTGCCTCTACTCCCATTACTACTACTACTACGCCAATTACTGTCCAGCAAAGGCAAAATAATTAAAATAATTTTAGAAAACTAAATAGTCGACATCAATTTCTTTCAAGTAACTGACCCTCATTTACAATAGGAGCCATCCAGGGAGGCTGTATGTCTTCATTTAGGATGCAAAAATGTAAAATCCTCATAACAAATGCACAAACTTCATCATACACTACTGCTTGGGGACAGAGTAATCATTAAGAACAAAGAAAAATCAATTTATGGAAGACATTTCCTCTCTGAGTGCACAAGAGCCCCATTCATTCTTTCCTAAAGCCATTTCTGTTGTGCACAAAAGGAAAGTTGGTCTGTGTCTGTTTGTGCTTATATGTGTGTGTGTGTGTGTGTGTGCGTGCGTGGTGTGGTGTGGTGTGTGTGTGTGTGTGTGTGTGTGTGTGTGTGTGTGTGTGTGTGTGTGTGTGTGTGTGTGTGTGTGTGCGCGCATGCATGAGTGCATGCATGGTAAACCGGCTTTTGTGCAATTCATTAGAAATTCTGCTGACAGAGACTTGCAGAGAACGCAGTGGTGTGTGTGTGTGTGGAAGGAATATTAAGAGGATTGCTTCTGCCTGAAGATGGCCTGCAGCTTTAAAGATATCAGCTCCTTCATAAGAAGCATAACGTCACACAAACACACACACACACACACACACTCACACTGAGTGGACAGCAGTGTGTACATCAATACATGTGGAGCATTTGGGCCCACAAACCTTTCTCATTACAGTTAATAATCCTGATTAACACAAGCTGCAGTCAGAACAGCCTGGCACTGGCTCAATAATAGTCAGACAAATAATGTACAGTGTCATTCAGAAAGACAGAGAATGTGGTTGCAGTCACGGTTTGGGTTTATAATGAAGCTGTTAATCATCTAAACTATAAGAATCGACCAACTTTTTCCTATTCGAGCACTCCTGTAGAGACCCCCTAAGTACTGCTATAATCCATATTTTTATATTAACAATCGATCAAATCACCGTGTAATGTGAAAATTGTTGCTCATAGTGGTAAACCCACAGAGAATTACGACTTAACTCCTCAGCTCCGCGGAGTGTTTTAGTATCTTTCAACTCATTGTTTTGGTTTTATGGTCCACAGACTTACTGTTGTGTGGTTCACTCTTTCATCAACCTTGCTTCCAGCCCCAGCAGGCAGTGAAAAAGCGCTGATAAACCAACTGCTGCTCGGTGCTGGGCGGGTAGTGTACAGTGTGCAGAGGTGTGAAATTGGACGGGGGTTTAACCTTCTCTCTCAAGCTGTTTTTTTTTTTTTTTTTTTTCCTTCTTCACACAACTACTCCATCACTTTTTGCGAGTGTTAACACCATGAAAAGACTTCAAGGAGAGACTCTTGAACGCGTGCACCATTATCTCCATTTGTACAATTCATCACGTTGCGACGGCAATGATACACAAAAGACACAGCGTTCTCTGAGGAAGTGCGATGCAGACAGGAGGAGGCCACGATGCCAAGATTTCTGCCATCCCTCCAAGTCAGCAGATATAAATACTTTTATCTCTAGACGTGGTTGGATGACACTTTGTGCGACTTAATTTATTTTCAGAGGCCTTGGACTCTTTCTGTATTTCTATTGTGATTATCTCTGCCCCAGCTGCAAACCAACATGCATTTGTTTTCTGTAACCTTTTTTTTTTTTGTCAAATCTCCTTTTGAGTTTATTCACCCTCCCGGGCTTCAGGAAGGCTTTGGTTTGAAATTTTTATATTAAAATGATTTCATTTATTTTGTAGGTTATGAAAATGAATAACAGCGGCTCCTCTGTGGTTGGTGTTCAGTCTCCAGTCTAATATGGGTCAATTTGACCTGGGCAGCTGAGTGGACGTGTATGAATATTAAAATAAGTGCTATAATCACTCTCCATTTAACAGCCCTCAAACATATGCCCTGCTTTAAACTGTGCATGAATAGTTGTATAAATCTTTCAGTATGCACTCATCTACAGTGAGTTCATCATCCAGGGGCCCTCATTCCCTCTAAGGCCATTCATTTTTCATGGAGCCCCGCTGGTGATGGAGCATGTCCACAAGTAGGACTGGGAAATTACTGTGAGAATCTCAGACGCTTTGTGGTGCGAATGTAAAACAGTACAGAGACCTTTATCTGATTAAATGTTCCTCTTTGCTCTTATCTGTTATTACTTCTCACCTCCATAAATATGCAGTGTTTTAGGCATCATGCTGCATTGTAATCTGCTCTGACTGAGACACTGTGTGGCGCAATCTTGCGAATCTGGGGATTACTCAGATACAAATCTGAATTTTGAAGAAAAACCAGAGTTGTAAGATTTAGTAAGTAATGTTTCAGTTTCCTCCAAGCTCCCTGCAGACAGTTTGAGACTCTGCTGCAAACATTTTTTGGATTCTGATTTGAGTTTATTTGATTTCTGATAATTTAATTCAATTTATTAAAATGCGATTTAAGGTTTATAATTTCTGAGATGATACAGATACAGTTACAGTTATAACCCTCCAGTAGACTACGGATGAGCCACTACGTTGTAACAAAACCTCAGAAGCCAGATTTACAGAAAACAAATTCAATTCATAAAATAATCTCATTGTTACCACTGATAAAATCCAGATGGATTATCAAAAAAAATATATATATACATATCCATAAAAGAATCTCACATTTCTCAAACTTCAGTGAGGAAACGTTCCTGTAAAATGGTTAGTTGGTTTAACAGTGTTTATTCTGTGTATATGATTTCAGCAGGGACCAAGAGGCTGAATACAGAGGTGTTGTGGTCAGGTTTGTGGAGTGGTGTGTGATGAATCGCCTGCAGCTCAAGATCGCTCAGACCGTGGTGGATTTAATGAGAGAGAAAGAGAGAGAGAGAGGAATCCCCTGTCTCCAGCAAAGGATGTAGAGGTGGTCGACAACTGCAAGTACCTGGAAGTCCACCTAGACAACAGACTGGATTGGGGCTGATTTATAAGAACACTGAGACCCTGTATAGGAAGGCTCCGAGCCAGACGTTCTATTAGCCCAATACCCCGAGGAATTTTTCGACTCATGATTTACAATCTGATGGCAAATTCAGTGTCAGTGTAGCAAGGTTTGCACTCTGTGTGTAGAAAGGTGGAAAATGAGGTGGTGTGTGGGCATTCAACAAGTCTGGCTTTAGTGCAGGAGAATGGAGATCCCAGTCCATCACAAAACATCCACTTTAACTATGAGCTTTCCCCAACCTTAAAATGTCTATAAACAATATTTATATACATACAATGGATTATGACATACTTATATGTCAGATGGACAAAGCCTGTGACTAGCTGGAGAACATAGTGGAGCATTTAGAATATATACTGACGTTGTTGTCTGATAGAGTTGATCATTTCTTGATGGTCAGTGTCTTGTATGGGGACGGCAAGCTGAAAACAGCTGACACTAACAGGATCAACAATTATCAACATCAGGAGGGATGGCTCTGTCCACAGGGTGGGAGGTTCAGCTGGATTCTCGGGTGCTACATAGCATCATGGACAATATCTCACACCTCCTCTCACCTTAGATGAGCACAGGAGCAGTAGAGTCCAGTGGACACCCAATGCCACAGGAGATCCTTCCTGATAGTGGCCACCAGTCTGTTTCAAGACTTAAGTATCTCAACAATTACTGTTTTGGAATGACTGCCATGAATTTCATACAAATATTCAATGTCCCCAGATGATGAAATCTGCTGATATTCCCTTGTCCTGCACTAAAACAATGCAAGAGGCTGCATTGATGGGGCTGTATGGCTTCAGGTACCAATAAGATGATGCAGTACAATCATGGAAGCTCAGTCTGAATGGCAAATCCATGAGTTTTAAAGCTGATCAGACGCCAAACCACGGCATAGCAGTTTATGATGTAATAATAATAATAATTTATTTATATAGCACCTTTAAAATCAAAGTTTACAAAGTGCTGTGACAACAAAGCAAAGGCGATAAGAGGCAAGAGGCTCAGAAGGCATTAAAACAACAATATAACAACAGAAAGCCAGACAGTAAGGCCAGAGAGAAGCAGGACAGACGTGGTAAAGTTAGAGATAAGACATACAATATACTTCAGTAGAATTAAAAACAATTAGAGAAGGTAAAAAAAAGCAATAGAAAATGATTTTTTTTAAAAAAGAAAGACAATAAAAAGTAAATTAGGTTTTTCCAATTTTTGATTTTTACTAGTTTGGAGAGTTAATACAACGGCAATCATTTTATATTTCAGTGTGACAGTCACAAAGTAAAGAGCAGAAATAAGGTGTTTGTGTTACAAAATAATCTACCACGAATGCGTGATGGTTTTGCATTGCGCTGCAGCAAAAGTTGAGCCAACTTTTTATCGAACAACACTGAGTTGTTGGCATCTTCTTCCTCCATGTGACAACAAAGTGGTCCAGTTCATATGAATAGAGAGGGGGCTGCATTTTTGACATAGGGCTAATGTTGGTCTGATAGCAGCCATAGGCAGGATGCATGTTGCATAATGATTTGTTGACTGCCCTCGTCACATCAGTACAATTCACAAATCAAAACAATTTTATAGTTTTTTTGTGTTTGTTTGTTTGTTTGTTTGTTTGTTTGTTTGTTTTTTGTTGTATTCATGAAGCTGTTTTAACTTCATACAGATGTTGGTTTGAATGTTTTAGAGCTGTGAACTTGCCTCCAGTTCCTTTGTGCAATGCATTATGAGAAAATAGTCCATCAGCAACACACGTAAATGTGTCTTTTTTTTACTACAGACTAGCATAATACTAAGAAACTCAGCAACTGCAGACCTGATAAGTCATAAAAGCACAAAATGGTAAAGTATTTTTTGCTTGGGAAAGTGATATCAGAGGCTTTAAAGCCTCAGTAGGTCAAGGTGTGGCCTCATTGTAGAAACGTCTCCTCACTGTGTTCTCCTTCACCCACACTTCTATATTTGGAGTGCATGTCACACTGTCTGCACTAATCTACCAGTAAGGGAGGAGCTGAGCTCAGTTTGGTGCTGATCTAAATTACTGGTTTTCAACATTATTTCAAGTGACTTTTTTAGCAAAAGGTTTAATCTCTTCACCAAACGTAAAACAGAGGGGGTAACTATTATTCATGAGTAGTTTAAATGTGAAAACTAGTGCTTAAACAGGGTTATGTATATGTTAAGAACATTTTCTTAATTCCATACTGAATTTCATTACTGTTTTAAGTCTGAAGATTACCAGTTATCAAGTAATAGTGTATCTAGAAGGTAAATATCGGTATAACTGATTTGGGTTAATCTCTCATCATCATCGAGCCAGAAAATCCAAGTTCAATCAGGAAGAAAGTATGGGTGGAGATGAGGAAGTGTCAAACGTTATGGCTGTTTTTCCAGACTCTCAAGTCTTTGTAAGAAACTGGGACTCTTGAATGGAGTTCAATAAAGGCTGAGATCTTACAGACTGGCTGCTTTAGGTTGACAAAACTTCAATAATACGAAATTTACATGTATTATGTAAATTCTTTTTTGAAAGCTGCATGTTCAATGGTGTTAATGGTTTGACTAAACGTCTGCAATATTCAGCAGTAAATTTGTGATAAATACACATGGATGTTTACCAATATGTTCCATAATGCCTCTGTATTAATGTCTATAGAGTAGAGGTGTAGTTGTGATGAATATGTCTCTATATATTTCTACCAACTTTTATATACTATTATTTTTGAGAAATGGCTAATAATTGACACTCCTATGTTTAGATTGGCCCAAAATGAATGCATGTTAACTGGACATTAACTACAACCCTTATAATAAGGCTTAAATGCCTCAAATCATGTAGGTTTGCAGCATTTGACTGACCACACCCTCAGGAATGCCAGTAGTTACCGATCAGGGTATAATATTCAAACTAATTTACCTCTGTGTTTATTTGATTTAAGTAAGAACTCATAAGCACTTATTAATACAGCCATTAGAAGGAAACAAAGGCACTCTGGTGTTGGTAGGCTAATACATAGACTATATCTGAAGAAAAAAAAAAAACAGCCCCGCCAGCTGACTGGTATACGGGACCTTTAATGCAGCTGCAGCTCTTCATTCAGATGCTGAGTGGAGCAGCGGATGACCGGAGGAGGGACGCTTTTCTAGGAAAACCAGAACACAGCTCTATTCTAATCGCATTTTTAAAACCCACTTTGACGCCCACTGAGGGATTTTTGCCCCCGGTGCGTATAGCATTCACCTGAGAAAGTGCTGTCCTGGATGCAGACTGAGCGGATTGCGGCAATCAAAGTGTCCTGGATGATCGGAGCTCAGCAGCAGCAGCAGCAGCAGCATCACATTGTATGAAATACGTCACCACGATCCAGTTTTCCCATTTACACATATCGTCTCTCCACTCACGGACTGTTCCCCTTACTGACTATTTCACCAGGTAAGAATTTATTTATTTTATCCCTTTATTTAAATTGGCTATATAGGCTTGAGATCTAACAAATGCAGTCATTACCCTCTGCGTAAAGCTGACATTCTCGTCCTAAACGCTGCTGCGTGGAGTGAAGAAAAAGAATGGCTCCTGTTAGGCTAAATCTTGTAGGCCTACGTTTTTGCTACAATAGATGCTGTAGCCTATTGTCCTTTTTACTTATACCCCATCGTACAACGTCCGTTTTTTTTAAACTGAGGGGTTGTCGGGTTTGGAACATTGTGATTTCGTGTCAAACGGTGCGCATTTCCTGTGTTAATTGTTTCAGATTTATCTTATTAAAGTAGCCTGGGCCAGTTAATGAGACTCTGTGGGCGGGTTTCTGATGGTTTTGATAGTCAGTCTCCTCTGGAGCTGGATGAGCGGGTCTCATGTGTCTTCTTTTCGGTGCAGGTAACCACATGCGCGGGCCGGTGTCACCGCGCTGAGCCCGGAGAGCACGAAGGGTACTGGGGTCAGAGAGACAAAAGTGGACCGGGAAGGTGGACCGGATGACAGCCAGAACCTCTGAGGCCTCGGGACTGTCGGTGCCGCTGCACCGCTGTAACGGGGTTCTCCAGGCCAACAACGGCACCTGCGCGGAGCAGCTCAGCCTCTTTCCGCCGTTCTCCTCCACCCTCGCGCTCCTCGTGCTGGTGGCCGTGCTCGTGGGGATCATCCTCGTTTCCCTGGCAACGTTCCACTTCCACAAGAGGAAGCTCCGGAATAGGAAGATCCAGCGCGCGCAGGAGGAATACGAGCGCGACAGTCGCAGCCCCGCGCGCGCCGGGGCGAGCGGGGAGCCCGCGAGGCCGTGCGTCATCGTCCGACCGGTGAGATGTGAGGAGAAGCTCTCGTGCCAGAGCACGGACAGCGGGGACGTCACCGCAGCGGCTGAGGACAAACAGGCGCTGCACGAGACGGTTCCCCTTGACTGTTAACTTAGTGCAACTTCAGGGAATGAGACTGTGGAATTAACAGGAAAAGCAATAAGGCACAAAGAACTCCCACACCCATCTCTGCTGCTTGTAGACTTAGAAACAGCAGGAAAAAATAAATGCAGAATACTCAGCAGAACAGTAGGCCTAGAGGTAACACTAGTACTACATTGGCAAATACCAGACGGGTGACAAATTAAAGGAAAAACCTGAACAAATGAGTGGAGAAACACAACAAATGTAGATGCTTCCACACAGGTGCACTGCATGGTACAAGTAAGCAATTCACATCCAATCAAGCTCTGTGGCATGTATAAAAATGCTGAGCAGACACAGTTGATTCTGATTTTGTATCAAGATGACAAGAGGTAAAGATCTAAGTGACTTTGAAAGAGGGTTTATTGTTGGGGCAAGGATGGCAGGAGCTTCAGTCACAAAGACTGCTCAACTGGCCAGTGTTTCAATCGGAACAGTGACTAAAGTGACATCTGCATTTAGCTCTTTGGGAAAGACATCAGTAAGTAGGGTTGGAAATTGTGGTCGACAGCGCACATTTGATGACCGTGATGCACGTGCATTAGTGCGATATGTAAGGAAAAACAGAACAGCAACTCTTCCTCAGGTGACCGAGATTGTCAATGCAGGACGTGGTCAGACTGTGTCAGCAAGAACAGTCCGTCGACAGTTGCATAGAGAGGGATATAGTAAGATTGCAGTGCAGAAACCCCTCATTACAAAGACGAATGCACATTTGAGAGTTCAGTGGTGCAAAAACCATCAGCACTGGTCTGTAGAGATGTGGAAAAAAGTGATATGGTCAGATGAGTCATTCTTCACCATATTCTCCACAGGTGGGCGAGTGAATGAGTGGCATACACCAAGAGAAAGGTACAGGCCAGAATTCTTGACCCCTTTAGAGGGGAGATCCGGTGGCTCTCTTATGATGTGGGGGGCATTTTGCTGGCATGGTTTGGGTCCACTTGTCACCTTAGAGGGAAGGGTCAATGAAAATCAATACAAAGTTGTTCTGAGTGATCACCTTTATCCTATGATGAAACATTTCTATCCTGATGGGAGTGGTCTCTTCCAGGTTGACAATGCCATTCATAGGGCACAAGAGGTCACTGAATGGTTTGAGGAGCATGAAAATGATGTGAATCATATGCCATGGCCTCCACAGTCACCAGATCTCAACCCAATGGAACACCTGTGGGAGATTTTGGACCGACGTGTTAGACAGCGCTCTCCACCACCATCGTCAGAACACCAAATGAGGGAATATCTTTTGGAAGAATGGTGTTCCATCCCTCCAGTAGAGTTCCAGAGACTTGTCGAATCAATGCCAAGGCGCATTGAGGCTGTTCTGGCGGCACATGGTGACCCAACAACTTACTAAGACACTTTAAGTTGTTTTTTCCTTTAATTTGTCACCCGTCTGTAGGTTAGCTATGTGGTCACACTCCTTCCTCTTACACTAGTATTTAGCCGACCAATAACTCCTTATGGGACTGTATAAAGTATTTGCCTGCTTTGACTTTTGGACCTCCTCTTCCTTCCAAGCCTAAAATGTTGTTTAAACCTCAAAAATGTTCAAACTTTAAATCCTCCCTAGGATGTGACACATGGTTGTGTTAAATTATTAAGAGTTGATGACACAATACAGACCATAATGGCTTGCTGATCTGCCTTGGCATGTCCTCTGACACACTACCAGTATGTAGTTAGACTATAATGGATGTTGTGGTGCTGTTAGGCAGTGCAAAGCTGCATATAGGCTATAGAAATAGCTTATTTGTTTGCATAGTATTTTTTCCTTCAATTAAGTGACTTAGCATATTTGCATAAAGTACTGTCCTCCAATGTCTGTTAGACATCTGTAGGTAGCTCTAGTTAGCCTGACAGGATGCAAGACTTTTTTGCTGTAGTTATGCACATAAGATTTTTTTCTTTAACGTGTCAGATAGTAAGTTTTTGCGCTAATACAGTATTTTCATTTTTGAGTATTTTTAATGTATTCTCTGAAATGTAATAAATTGAGAATCCTTCCAACAGAGGGCTTCAGTTCAAGCCAATCTTTTTTTTTTCTTTCATGATCCTTCATATTGCATCATAGTGGACCTAATAGAAATTCAGTGTCATTAATTATATGAGTTCACTGTAAATGTATGCCATTATGAGAGCTGGAATGTTTTACAGTAACATCATCTTTCTGGAGTTCATATAATCTGCCTTATCAAAGGAAAATATGTAATATTCAAAGTTTATAAATAAATACTTACATTATGTTAATCCTTTGAATGTGTCAGTAATCTTAAACACTTGTAGCCTCTTGACCATTAGTCAATAAACCCAAATGCTACTACTTAGATAAATGTGCAACCACACAGTATATTGAATTGACTGCTAAAATTTCCCACCATTCTTTCAATATTATACAGTATAGGTGACATTTGATACTATGCAAATGTTTGGATGGATTTTCAGTTCATCACCTGTTTTCATTCCACTAAACAAGTACAAATGACCTTCCCAGGGGAGATCCATAGAATTTGTACAGGGTCTCTAATAGCTACAAAAGAACCATATCAGTGCATAGATCATTTGTGTACTATATATATATATATAGGACCATATGAACTAAATGTACTGTATGTCTGTCGCATACAGTCTCATCCACTGCATATACAACAAGGTTTAGTGTGTAGATAATATCAATCTTCCAGTGACTTATTGACATGAAGGTTATCCGTAGCAGTGCCATTTTTAATCTCTACAGCCTCAGCATGTGATGACGCCACAGCATGTCTCATTGGAGGTCAGTGGAAGTGAATCAGCATCAGTCAGTGTGTTGGCCAGGTACCAGGACACCATGTTCCTAATTGTCCCCAGCAAAAAGGCCTGGGAATATGAAGTAGTCTTTGGCAAGGCTCCAGCTCTGGAAGATGCACTGACAGACTGCCTGTCTATCTTATCTCATTGGCATAAGTGCAACAGAATGAAACCATTTATCTTCGCAGGGAAATTGGAAGTAAGTCAATGAAAGATGAGTAATGCATTCTACATATGTTTCCTTCAGGACAATTTATAGATTAGGATACACAACATCATACATGTTTTAGCAAGAAAAAATACAGTATTTTGTAATCATGATCTGATAAAATTACTATATTTCTGCTTACCATCCATCATATAGAAATACACATCTCTCTGACGTGGTTGTGAGGTTCATTTGTTTGGAGAAAGCATGTCTTCCAATTCACGACAAGGTAGGATGAAGGATGAAGGAGGCTGGTTGTCAGAGGCAAGAAATGGATGTGAAAGACCAGGGATGGATGGAGGATAACAGCGAATAGGTGGATATTGGCAGTTGGAGATGGATGGATGGAGGTCAGTAGTTAGGAAAGGATAAAGGTCAGTGGCTAGGACTGAATTGGAGTCAGTGACTAGGAATGGATGGAGGTCAGTAGCTCGGCATAGATGGAGGTTAGTAGCTAGGAATGGATGGAGTTCAGTGGCCAGGCATGGATGATGGTCAGTAGCTAGGAATGGAGGGAGATCAGTGGCTGAAATGGATAAAGGTCAGTGACTAGGAATAGGTGAGGGTCAATGGCCAGGATTAGTTGGAGAAATGAACGGAACTCAGTAGCTAGGGATGGAAGGAGGGCAGTGGCAAAGAATGAATGAGGGTCAGTGGTGGTAAGTTGTCAGTAATGGATGGAGATAATTGGTTAGGAATGAATGGAGGTCAGTGAGTAGGAATGGATGGATGTCAGTGGGTAGGAATGAATGAAGGCCAGTTGGTAGGGATGGATGGATGTCAGTGAGTAAGAATGGATGGAGGCCAGTGGCTAGGAATGAATGAAGGATAGTGGCTAGAAAGTTATGGAGATCAGTGGTAACTGGTTGGGAATAAATGAGATGATTATTTGGGGATACATGAATTAGGACTGCTGTTATTTATTGTCACACATAAAGAGTTGCATTACAGAAAGACACAGAGGGAGAGACTTTTGTGTGATTTAAGTTTGCTCTGGGAATAGCCTAGTTATTGTGTATAGCCTAATTTAGAATTAATGAGGCCAGTTTTCAGGGTTTTGTTGTCCCAGGAGGTCTTCTCCTCTGTGCTGCAGACAGACTTTGCAAGTGGCATTGGTTGGCCAGTGAGTGGATTAGGTCCTCTGTGGTTTTTTATTACAGCATTATTATGGTTCAGTGTATTGTGTGTGTCACCTCAGGCAATTGGTCTTCAGTTAGTAGAACTTATAAACATTTGAGTAGGAGCACATAATAGGAAAATATGTAGTTAAATCCGGTGAGCACTCATGCTCCTAACTGGAGAAATCATTGGTTTTGAAAAGTGCTATATCGAAAAACGTTTCACTTACTTTAACTTTTATCTATTTAATCTCCTGACCTTTCCCTAGTGCCACTCACAAGACAACATTCACATTTTTAACCCCACTATTGGTAAGGCTCTAGTAAGTGTAGCCTGTCAGGGTGGGCTTTTAGAAAAGCTCTGAGGGTTTTAGATTTTATTTAAACATGTTCACTTCTTCTTGTTATTGAAGTGATTGGAGTAACCTTGGCTTTTGAAACATGGTTTGGACTGTCTAAGTGAATCATTTTTTAATCTAATCTGTTGAGGATGTACAGTATTCACTGCTTCTTACCCCTTTTTTGAGTGTGTTTCCAGACAACCATTGATTTCCTTTCATTTCTGTAAGCTATGAAGATCAACTTGCAGACACTCGAGACTTGCTTGAGTTGGCAGTCACTGGTTTGGTTTGCCATCAAGTGCCAGACAGTTCCTTTGTTGAACACAGACTTGCACTTCAAACTTGCTTTGGAGAAGGTCAGCATTATTATAAATTATACAGCATGAGCTTTGTAGATAGTGACAAGAGACATGGAAGAAAATGAGTATGGTCCTTTAAATTATTACTGCAGGAACAGAAAGATTTCAGCATAGCAGTATTTAACAAGGGAATCAGACTTTGTGATGCATGCAGATTTGGGCCTCCTCCAAGTAGCAGTAGAACAACTCTGGTTGTTCCTACAAGGCCTGGCAAGTAAACTACTGGGTGCACTAATTAATGGGTTTCCGGTTGCACTCAATATAAAACTAACACCCTGCCATCATGCCTGCCAAACTTCCTGCTGTGGAGCATCAGACTCCAAAGGGCCAAACTTTAACTAAAGCAATATGGGTGAAGACAAAAAACTGGAATGATAAACACTCCACAGTCCACTGCACTATAGATTGGAAAAATTCACAGTCCGCATTTTACAGCATGATTCCATAGGAAGTAAAATATTTCATGAGGTAAAGGGATGAATCAGGCCTGCATTCATTTACAGCTTCCACATATTTATGAGGCTTTACCCTCGACTTTACAGCTCACTCTGATTATTCCACTGAGCTGTATTAGCAGATTGGCTCTGCACTCTATAGCTCAGCTCGGAGTGATGACAAGTGACAGTTCGCTGTCAGAGAGAGAGGACACCACTGCTCCTGTTCTCACCCCTGCCGTCACGGTTTGAGGTAGATGATTTGTCACCACCGGTGTCTGTTTATATGCTTCATTGCTGCAGGTTCAAGCTGTGACTGTGAGGTTACCAAGCACTCAGACAAGTACCTCCACTGCTCTGTGGGCCAAAGAAGGAATATCAAATCACCCTTTTTCAAAGACTGTATCATTTTTCTGTGGTGAAAGCTTTATTTTTAAACTTTTTGTTGGAGCTATTGGGCATTCTTAGTAATACCACTTGAAACGCATACAGTTGTTTGCCCTCATTCTCCTGTCATGACACCATTTTGACAAGAGCCATTACTGATACAACAACCATACACCTCACTGAGAGATAAATTAGTTCTTAGGGAACTATTTAAATGGACGTCAAAGGGTCACTGAAATGGCGCTACAGGAGTTATATTGCTTTACTTCCCAGTATTTTTAGCGATGGCTAGCCACAGTGTGGGTCTATGGATGACAATATCAGTCTTTAAATTGCTCTTTGGTGTCAGATCTTTCTAAATGCTTCTTGCACAAAAATGACATTTTTGCCCGATGTTAGAAGGAAAGCTCATGGGATTACTAAAATGTGAATGTGACCATGAATGTGCTCAGTAATCTTCATGGCATTCTGCCTGTTAGATTTTGATATTTCTTTTTCACTAGAGGAATATTAAGCCTCAGGAAAAATTGCGGGGCCACCAAAGACATTTGATATCATCCCTCTGGGTACATGACAGCAAGTTTAAAGGCAATCTGCTGTTGCATTCTAATGATGTAAATGTTAATTTAAACTGATTCAACTTTGCAGTAATGGATTATTTTGGCCGTCTGGTGACAGTGGAAACACAACACTCATAAATATTGCTTATTTATGCATCCAGCAGATCGGAAGCACCATTAGCATTCAGTTGGAATCATGTATGTTGAAACCCAATGAATGCAAGACCAATATTCACTTTTTAGCTCTTGTTTTTGGTCTCTACCAACTCCTTAGGGAAATATCTGGCTGCTAAATGCTCTACTGTGTTCACTGCTAGTATCTAACATTGCCTGCTGTTTGGTGCTCAGCAGGTATTGTACAGTGGGTTTTTCAGAGCCTTTTCGCCAAAAACAGCTGTTTGCAGATGCATTATTGATGTTATAAACTGTATGAGAGAGAGAGAGAGAGAGAGAGAGAGATATACAGTCTATGATTAAAAAGATTAATACTTTGACATTAGGACAAATACACCACTAGGCAGGCAGGTCCTCTTACCTGCCATGTACAAACTCACTGCACATCCTGGCTCCTCTGCACTCTGAGAACAGAACCCTGCAGTACACAGTCGTTTCCAGCACAGGACCAAACAACAACTTGGATGTAAGATGGCTCCTGTTAATTCCCACCACTAAAGGTTCCTGCAGTGAAGAGGAACTTTAAGATGAGATTACTGATGGATGGGTCTGCTGCCTTGCCTGACACTCCTGTAGATTTATGGCCGCATGGCTTCATGTCCTGTATAGTAATCCATTTGTGGGACACTACATCATTTTTTTGACAGGTGAATTACAGTTCTGTATGACTGCTCATCTTAGTTTACAACACAAAGGCTTGCAATCAAATCCTGCGCAGAGGCTTGTGATATTTTTCCTAATACCAATGTTGTGTAATGGGGTTGCATTTCTGTAAATCCATACATGTGACACAGAAAGGTGAAATGTGACACAGCTTCTCCCAGATGTTTTGGTAAGGTCTCTTACAATGAATAAACTTGGCAGGGATAGAAAACTCATTTTGGCCAGTGACAAGTTACATTTTTAGTTCACCCAACTTACAAAAAAGATGAGTTTTATATACAAGTTCATAATCTATTATTTTGTACTGATCCATAAATTCCCCCAAAACCTACAAAAAAAGTCCTGTCTGTGTAGGCCAAGCTTGATGCATCTTATTCCTCTGTGCCTCTGAGCTCCATTGCTCCATTGTTCCATTGTCCAAAAACTATTTAAAAACACATCAAAGAGCCACAGTTGCACAAGCTGATATCTTCTGTCACTACCAATGGGACCACTGCAGTTGGGTCAACCTCACATACCCTGTCCTGCTGGCAGAGAGTACTCACTAGACCAAATGTGTATTAATTTGCAGCTGAAAACAGTCCCAAACAAATGTTCCTGTATTAACGCCTGTTTGAGGAATGTAAAAACTACACTGACGAGCCGTTTACAGAAATGATTGAGCATTTTTATAAAAATGACACTATTTATTTGTGACTTTTTTTTATTAAAGTTTGTTTTCACTATTGACCGGTGGACTTTGGGCTGTGAGCCACAGACAGAGAAGGGAAGTCAGAGCACACTAAGACGGACAAACACATTGTTGGTTTTGTTGGTTAACAAAAATATAGAATACCACAAGGTTTATACTTTTTGACTAATGGTATCTAGTTAAAGTAGCTGCTGTACAATCAATACAACTGAGAACACTGAGGCCATGTCCTTGGTGTTTTTCCTGGGAATCAGGTTTTAGCAACCTGGGGGAAGTTTACATCCTACTTCACATGGCAAGTACTTTACAGATGTATTCTCGTTATTTTTTGACAAAATAAACAGTGCTGCGCAAAAGTTTTAGGCACCTGAGATGTTTCGATTCTGATTCATGAGTCATAAAGAACCATCTTCAGTAACAAGAAGAACAAGAAGTCCTGTAACAGATGGTCGGTGCTCCCACAGAGTCCTGATCTCAGCATCATGTTGTCAGTCTGGACTTACATGAAGAGACAGAAGACACTGTGACAGACGAACTGTGGCAAGTTTTCCAAGATGCTTCTCCAAGATGCTTCCAACAACCTACCTGCCAAATACCTTGAAAAACTGTGCACAAGTCCTAATAGTCAAAGGATGGTCACAACAAATACCAATTTAATTTAGTTTTTTTGTCTTTACTGAACTTTGTATGAAGTTAACTTTACTTTTAAGGGCCCAAAACCTTTGCACAGTGCTGTATATCAAATTTTTTATTTTTATAAATTTTGATTTTCAACTCCAGGCCATGACAGGTATCAACCTTACATTGTTATCAACCTTAAAAAAAAAATGAAGACCATCCTCTCATTTTCAAGTGATGATGAAGGGCATGGGAGCAGGTTTGTGATGGATTTTTGGGAAGAGAAGTTAACTTGTTGTAGATATATTTATTTAATCAAGAGCCACACATTAGAAAAATAATGTGTCTTAATTCACTTCCCAAACATCTGACAATTTCAATATGGAATTATTTCATACTGAAACATACCAACATATTGCCAGAACTTGCAGCCAAGAAGTCGACTGCATGCACAGTAGAAAAATTAACAGACGAAAGCACAGCCTCTTCAAAAAGAAATTAACAAAAACTTCTTTGTGTCCATTAAAATAGCAGTGTCCGCTTTACATTTGACCTGCTCCATCTTTCTTCTGTTTGGGTTTCTTCTTCTTCTTCTTTGCTGGTTTGCTCTCAGACTGTGTCTTGCTTTTCTTGGCCGGGTTGGGCTGAGAAGCTGCTGCGCCGTCGGCTGGTCGTTTCTGCTTTGTTTTCTTGTCATGTTTCTTTTTGGCCTGTCCTTTGGCTGCCCCTGGTTTGTCTGTGGGAGTTGAGTTGTCTGCTGCTGGCTCTAAAACAGGCTTCTTGCGCATTTTACGCTTTTTTGTGTCAGGTAGAAAGCCTTTCTTCTTCTTCTTGGAAACTGGCTGTTGGTCGGCCTCCTTGTCAGACTTTGTCTTTTCTACCTTGGGTTTCCTGCGAATGTGAACATGAACACATTCAAGGTCAACATGACGGCTTTCATGCAAAACAAGAAAATAAAAAGTCAAAAAATAAAGAAGGAAAAGAAGAAACCTCGTATTTCATAAGCCCTGTGGTAAAGAGAGGCTCATGTAACAAATGATGGAAGAGCTGATTCAACTTATCAATCAGAGGCATCAACATACATACATCATCCTTTAAAAATGTATCAATTTAAGTTATAAAAAAAAATCTAGTTTCAGCAGATATTGATATTAAAAGCTTTTAATCAAACTATTTTGTTTGAGCAGACACTTGTGCTAAAGCCATCACACCACTTTAACATTTTGTATGGAGATAAGTCTATTTATTGGTTATATTACTTTCAAACAGTTACTGACCTGAGTGGTGATTTTACATTAGTCAAATGGACCAGGAAAGAAAAACATTGCTACCGACTCCAATCATCAAAAACTGAATCATGAATCAAAATGAATCTCAGTCAGCAACCCTGAACTTCAGTCTGTGGTGTTAAAAAAGAAGATAATATCTCTGAGTGTCTTTCACTCGGTGCTGTAGAGGGACTGGTTCTTTTTGTAAGTGGGGTGTCAGATCTTTTTCAGCTCTCGCACTTAAGGTTTAAAATCTCTGAACAGCTCTGCCACAGAATGAGGAAGCACTTGCCTTTTAGCATTGTCAAAATGCTGCTATAACTTCTAACCCTTCCAAACCCTCAGTTACATGGTCTCATTCATTATATTTCTGTAGAAATTACTTCCCCAACCCTAATCCTAATCACACAAACTGAAAAAAACAAAACATCCAAATGAAGAAACCACAACTAAGATTTGGCTATAAGTATCTAGGTCAGACAAACATGAGAACTGCATAAAAATAACACAGCCCCTTCCTTCACTTCAATGAGATGCTGCTTTGGCAAAAAAAAAAAAAAAATGCAGGGTTGTGCAGTAACAGAAAAGCTGAGCCAGGTTCAACTTTGTTGTCAGATGACCCTGCAATACAGCGGTTTGCGCTGGCCTATCAAACACATGCAAGCAAATGTGCCATGTAAATACATCTTGTCAGGGAAGGGTTGTGCTAATTCTATCGTTTACCTCCCGAGCATTACATTGGTGGCAATGACAACTGCTGCTGTGCAAGGAGGATACACTGGTGTTGTTGGTAGAGTTTTATCATCAACTGTACACTGCTGCTACAGAGCGAAGAAACATCGCGTGTGTTTACATGCTCTTGAATAACCAGTCTACTGTCAGCTGTTTGCAGTAATCCGATTTCTCCAGTGTCATGTAAACAAGAAACCCTGTTTCCTGGAAATCTGATTTACCCGGCGAGATATATCTCAGAGAGAATGTTGATTTCTTGTCCGTGTATACACGTAACCAGATTTCTTATCGGCTTTTTACATGCGAGCGTGTGCAGGACAAAAGACTGCAGGAAAAGCATCACAGCGGGTGGATGAAAGAAAGATCAATACATGTAGTCATGCATCCCTGTATTCAAGATGATTTAATTCACAGTCTGCCGTACAGCTGTACCCTGTCCCTGCACCGCCAGTCCAAATGCTCTGACACACAAACAAAAAATAAAATAAAATAAAGTAAAAAAAGGGCAAAAAGTTTCTTATGCACCCGTTTTTGAAGTTGCGGCGGCCATTATAGAAACCACATCAACTTACATGACTCCAAAGTGTTTCATCACAGCCCAGTAGGTGTCTTCCAGCTTGCCGGTCTTCTTGAACGTGATGACGCTGGTCAGGGACAGCAGGACCTTCTGTACTGGCTCCAGGTCCACAGTCAGCTTCTACACAGTGGAGAGATTGAAAGTCTGGACTCAAACCATATGAACAGCTCCCTCCCGTGATTTCATCCCCACAGGCACAGACCAACCTACCTGCTGGTGAATGTGCTTAACCAGGAACTGACAGAGCTCCAGGGTTTTCACCACCTTCTCTTTCACCACCTTGCTCTCAGTTTGACCCACCAGCTGAAGACTCTGAGAAAAGAAGACGACACGAGTTAGACTGCTATTCTTGTTCCTTGTATTCTTGTTGTGCTCCAAATTATCATTATTATTATTATTATTATTATTAGATTGCCTATATGTAAAACAAATAGAGGGAAGTTTGGTTTGGGTATTGTTGGTCAGCTATGGACTGGCCACTGCCATTAATCCTAGTGCATTTTAACATTGACGCATTTATATTTTTAGACTTTTTATAATGTGTGTAAATGAATTGCCTGTGTACTTTTAGAATATTTTTTTTGGGGCTTTTTGTGCCTTTAATGGACAGGACAGTAGAGAGACAGGAAATGGGGAGGCAGAGAGAGGGGGAATGACACGCAGGAAAGGGCTGTCCGATGCGGGAGTCGAGCCGGGGGCCAGCTGCAGTGAGGACTGTAGCCTCTATATATATGGGGCACCTGCGTAACCCACTGCGCTATGCGACGCCCCAGCCTGTGTACTTTTGTTTGTAAACTTGTTTGCGTTCTGTTGTGTGCCATTAATTTACTATGATGACTTAATGACATCAAACCACCGCTGATACTAAAACATCGCTTGCTGCACGTGCTTCTCAATAAATCCAATTTAAAGTATTTACGGGACACTTTTATGCCTTTATCACAGAGGAAGTGGCAGAGATTTGACTTGAAATGAGGGCAGTGAGAGAAAGAGGGGATGACACGCAACGAAAGGTGGAATAAAAGTGGGGATGTTGTGATTAAATGGTCAGCATCTTAGACCCAACTGTGTTTTACTATATTGTCATTCAGTATCTGTGTACACCAACCTCTAATTATGGGTGTCGACATAAGAAGTTATAGTCACTGAGAAATACATTAATAAACACTTACATCTTATTAAACATAAACAGGGGGACTGAAAGTAAAGTGTTACCCTGCAGTTTTTGTCAGAAAGTCATTTTGATTGTAGCTCAGAGATCAAGGACTGACATTACACCTTATGACAACAAACATTTAGCAACTGGAACAAAAAAAAAAAAAAGAAAAGAGGAAGAAAGAAATACTGCAGAGGAGTTATGTTGTCTTGTTATGCAGGTCTGTGTTTTGTCTGGGAGGAAGAAGACGGGGCGACACAGGAGTGAAGTGGTTTGGTGAAGAATTGCAGAAGCTTGTAATTATGCTTGTCTTTACCCTCAGCTGTCTCAAGGACACACAGAGGACAGTGAATGCAGTATTGGCTCTAATTATCATTTATCACAGCACGGTGCAATCTCATTAACTTTGAGAACAATATAATTAAAATCTGCACAACCCTAAAGGATGTTGGCGTATGGATGCTTCTACTCGTGGTGAGGAATTAGTTACAGCCTCGTGCTTCCAATCAATCTTATGCATGGAAATATGACTTCAAATCTGTTCTATGCAGATATTTACACATACATTTTGGAACGAAAGAGCATTGGTATTGTATCAGTGTTGTTTCCACTACAACTTGACTGAAAACCACCGTGTAAATGTGTGCTACAAGTTGTATAAACACACTGTTGAGTTCCTGTAACCTTCTGTAAAATTCAGATATTACCTAAACAAATAATCTTATTTCCTGACTCCCTGCGTGTAGCTGCTGCTCATGGTGGGTGTTAACCCTGCTATGTATCTCAGGACTGTGATGGAGAGCCGTGCTGACTTACCGCTGCTAGCTGACCTGTGATCTTCACACAGAGCTCTGTCCATGGAGCGCCGCTCAGCAGCTGCTGAACCTCCCTGCTCTGCAGCGCCCGCAACACCAACACACACGCTTGGCCCTAAACACACACACACACACACACACACAACGTCCATCAACAGGAAGTCTAACATATGAACTGAACAGTAGAAGGAGCTTGTAATACATGAATATCTAGCAGCTGAGACGGAGGGAGGAAGTCAGAACTCTTTAAACGATGATAAATACATGGCTGATTCCATATTTTGATCAAATGTTAGAAAGCTGGGTTCAAAGTGCAGCTGGACGTTGGTTGTAATTGTGGTACTTGTGGGCATAATGACGCTATCAGAGTGACTAATCCTGCAGCTACATTATCTATAATTGTCCACAAGTGGGCAGTGACGTCAGGTTTTGTCCATTACACAGTGCCCTAATGTAATAAGGCCAGCAGTAGAGAGAACACTGTTTAATGGAAGGCAGTTTCTTGTTCAAGAAAAAGTAGGAATTCTGCCTATTTAAACTGTTGAAAAGAGATTTTCTGAAAAGACTGGGAGACATTGGAATTGGGAGTTTATTTCAGGAAACATATTCATTTTGACCAAAGTTATTCTATCACCAGAAAAATGTAGATTGTCAAGGTAGCTTCTTAAAGGCATAAGTCTGGTGATATTCTATATTTTTGTCAACATTCTACATTATTTATTTATTGTCAACAAATCCCATCGTAATAGAATTGGGAATAGATCCTACTAACAATTGTTTATATATATATCTATCGATATATATATATTGTCTCTATATGACCCTGTTACAGCCTAGTCCTCAGTGCCATGGAGCTCCATTGTCCGAAAACTATAAAAAACACACATCAGTGAGCTACATGTTACACTGGGTGACACGTTCCTTCCTTCCTTCCTTCATTACCATGAACACACGGTAGTTTAATTTGACTCAATCACACATACGCTGTACAGTATTAATCTGCAGATGAAAGTAGTCCCCAACATATAAAACAATTTCCTTCTATCTATACATCATGTGCTAAAAACTAAAGACTAGAGAAGGACTAACACATTGTTGGTTTTATTTTTATTTTTTTTTGTTTTGGTGACTGAGGATCCAACACAGGATCCAAAACTCATAAACTGAATCAGAAACTAATCTAGTTCATCTACTGCACTACAACAGCTGAATTGAAAACTAATCATGAGCCTCGACATCTGTGTTGTAATCGTTTAGTTTACTCTTGTGTGACTTTATGTTGGAGTTGAGATGCCTTTGTCCAAAGCAGAGACCATAAGTCTTTATTCCTGGTTGTTTTTTGACCAAACCAACCTGCACATTCACAGACAATCAATCAGCAAATAACATTAGATTTTTGTTTTACTTCCTCCTTCATTGTCTCGCTGTTGTTTTTCAATCAGAAATTTAGCCACATAACTGTTCCTGCAGTAGAAAAGAGTGAACATCTTTACCTTCTGGTGTTCTCTGACAGCAGATGTGATGTGTTGCACTGCTGTATCCAACAGATTCACACACAAAACCTGGAAAACAACACATAAGCTGCATTAGTTACTACCACCAGAGACTTGCCCTCTGTCCCCGCGGTGTCCTGAACTAACTTCTGTTTTCCGAATGAGACGCGTCTCTGTACTCACGGGGAATCTGTTGAACAAGTCTGTGAACATCTGAGTGGTCAGAGGGCTCTTCCTCCTGCTCATGAAGGAGGTCAGAGCCTCTCTGAAGATGGTGGAGACCCGATCCACATCCACATTCCCCATGAACATCAACTGCACACACAAACACAAACACAAACACAGACACAGACGACCCACCATCAGACTTTCGGTCGACGGAGGCATGAATGTAAATGAATGAGTGTGATCAGGGCGTCCTAAAGAGGAACAGAAGGGAACAGCGTCTGACGGCAGCATCCTGCTACAACTGTATGGTGGTGTAGACCCACTGTAGAAATATTTGAAGACAGCTGCACACACTGGAGCTTTCTTTCACATAGAGAATTGAAATGAACAGACATATTATGGCTGCGACTAACAATCATTTTGATTAACAATTAATCTGATTATTTTCTCAAGTAAGAAAAATGTCTATCGCTATTTCCCAGAGCCCAATGTGTCATCCTCAAATTCCCTGTTTTGTCTGACCAACAACCCAAAACAAGTTCAGCTTGCTGTTTGCACAGACAATAAAGAAAACCATTTACAATCACATTTAAGGAGCTGACACCACACAAGTTTGGTGATTAAAAAAAAAAATGACTGAGTAGATTATCAACTAATTGATAAGTCAACTAATCATTTCAACTCCAATATGGATGAAGAAAAAAAATGAAACGAGAACAAGAAATCTGTGTGACAAAGAGACTCCGGTTAAAAGGGGCCAAGTTATCCAGCACTGACCCACTTCCTGGCCCATTAAAGTACAGGAACAGACCTGGAATCTATTTGGTGCAAAGCTGGACATCATATGACGGATGAAAATGCGACGGTAAGATTTACATTCCATGAAAATATTCAATTTCCATTTGTCTACTGATGAACTTTGCGATTTAAAATAAAATAGAAAAGAAAAGCTTGGCCTGACCTCTGTGTGATTTGTTTTGGGTAAAGCTTAAATGTAGTCTCAACCATGCTGACCTGCAGCAACACCTCACACACTGTCTCATCAGGCTACTAACTGGTTTGCTGGTCTTATTTTTCTTCCGATTCTGAGAGCGGTTGGAATCAAAGGAGACACATGAATCGGTTTGTGATAAACATACGTCGTTTGCTGCAGCTTTCTCGGCAGTCTGCTCCTCTTTGGTCTCAGCAGGAGGAGCTCCTCGCAGCACTTTCACCACGTACAGAGACGCACTGCAAGGACAGAACATCAGTAAAATACAAAATCACCCACGGCACGATTTCCAGGACTGTTCACAACAGACTCAAATTATGCGACATTTCATTCCAGACCTTGGAACAGACATTTGAGTCAAAGTGGACGTTTAAACACCTACAGGTCTTACAAATATGCAAATTCATCCTGCTCATGAAGACCGAGTTTAGCATAATTTTATTTTCAGATCAGTTATTACACAGTAAGCTGTACCTGAAGTAGTAGAGGCAGACTGAGGAGTCAGACAGTTTCTGGGTTTTAGTCATCAGTTTGTCCAGCAGGTCATGGAGCTCCCCCTGTCTGTCACCAACAGTCCTGCAGTAAACTTTGGATCTACACAGCTGGTTCCTGAAAAAAAATATTACACAAAAAGTAAGGATCAGTAAATGGCTACGACATCCGATCCAAAGACCTAGATGTTTGAATCTGTAGCTGAGTCTTTGTTGATTTGCTTCAGGTTCAGTAGACACCAGCTTGGCCCAGACACAGGATGTGTTCGGACATCCATTTTAGGCAAAAAAGCTTCAGAACAATTATAGTTGTTACAAACCACCACAGTGGAAGGTGGAGTGATAAGCCCTCCATCATTAAGTGGGCAGAGGTGTGATTTTGTTTAAATATGAGATGTCAGCTTTTAATTTGAAAATTTAAGGTTTAGAAAACACAGAAAAATTCTGGTGGACAAAAACTTGACATCAATCACGTAAACCAACAGGAAAAAAAAACCCCAAAAAAAAAACAAAACACCAGGGGTGGAGACAACACACACTGAATGAGTGACAGACACAGACGCTGTGAATCACCTCAGTGCACAGCTGAGGCTCGTTACCTGAAGATGTCTGCAGCTCGGCGGAGGAAATCCTGCTCCTGCTGGTGGCTGTCGCCGCTCATTCCTCTGTCGATGATGGTGAGCAGAGGCTCCACCAAACCCAACACGAGAGGACTGCCAGCCTGCCGGGCCACGAACACCTCGATGAGGTCTAACACCTACAACAGCCAAAAGAAAGGAGCCACACAGGCTTGGGGTTGGTGAAAGGTGTTATTTTTTCACTTTAAATCATCACCTGACTCCAGCAAAGCACATTTTCCAAACTGTTTAGGAGTCCGTTATAAAGTCGCAGAATGAGGAAACAGTACCTTGATCTTAAAGTCTCGGACCAGAGTCTTCTCTTTCTGTAGTTTGGACTTCTCATCCTTCTTGGCCTGGGTCTTTTTCTTCTGCTCTGAGAACAGCGCCGACAGGCTCTTATCCAGCTCCATCATGGCTTCATCATCCAGATCTTCATCACTGCTGCCATCCTCCTCTGTGGCCTGAACATACAGGTCAACAGAGGACATGTGGTTACAACACATACCTCTTTAACACAATATTACACTGCATTTATGCTGTAGAGTCAGTTGTGGCTTGATCACCTTTCTCCTCTCTACTTAAGAGACAAGGACATGATTAAATGGGCCTAGCTGTATTAAGATTTCTTTGAGATTACAAATTGTTGTACTGCCCTCAAGTGGCCAACAAAGTCAATTAATGTTAGTTCAAATAATCATTACCTAAAAAATAAAAAAAACACATAAACCCCTGACATCAGGCCAAGCTGAAAGCCTGAACACCCACCAGAGCATTCTGCTGCTGCAACACCTTCATCAACTCCAAACGGAAATTTTGGTCCACCTCTTGCTCCATCCCCTCCACCTCCTCCTCCTCATCCTCCTCCTCATCCTCCTCATCCTCTTCCCCCTCTTCCTCTTCTTCCTCCTCCTCCTCTTCCATTGCCTCATCATCCTCATCACTGTCAGAGTCTTCATCTGCTCTGTCTGACGTGTCATCCTGGAAGAGCCATAACCACATGTTCGAGGACATCAGTATCAAACGTTACTCCTAAAACACTACAAAAACTAACAGTAAAGACACATGCATTTATTTAGTCTAATCAGTAATAAAAGTCTAAGTGTCTTTATTAAAAATCTAATAAAAGAAAACTCTTGTGGGTGTGGGTAGCACACAGTACGATACAAAATGTAAGACGGTAAGCTGATGATATTGATCAGATGACAAAAGAAGATAAGTTGTGACTACGTAAGAGAAGTACTGACCTCCATTTCCTCATCATGTTCCTCACCATCTTCTTCCTTTGATTTCTTCTTCTGGGCTTTGTTGGTGTCGTTGTCGTCAGTGACGACCACAGCGCTGTCCTCCTCGTCATTATTCTCTGGGTCCAAAACCTACGCAGAGTCCCAAAAACACCATCGTTACAATCATTTACAAAGCTGCCAGTGCAACACACATGACTTTGAATACCATTAGAGATTTAGTAACACTGATTATCTGGGCAGTTAGCAAACAAGAAAGTTGTCCATCCGTCCATTTTGTGATGCTGATCTAGTTAGCGTCGTAGTGGCAGGCTTTTTTATACAGAAGACCTGTGTATGACACACGCCACACTCTCTACATACATGCAGCCATTGTGGAGACTGAAAGAGGCGCTCCATAAAGTTTGAGTTTCTATTCTCTCTTGCTCTACTGTTCCCTCTGTCTAGATGCCAACAATAAAACAAAAGGATCCACCTTAAATATCAGGATTTTAACAATGGAAATGCCAAAGACTGATACATCTTATTCCTCTGTGCCATCAGTGCTCCATTGTTGTCCAAACACTATTTAAAAACACACACAGCAGTGACTCCCACTGTTGCACTGAGTCACACGCTCCTGGAGCTTATTTTGAGTTAGTCCCACACACACACACACTGTCCTGCTTCTGTAAATGCACACTGCGGTATCAAATGTGTATTAATCCACGGCTGAAAATAGTCCAGAACAAATGCACTAGTTCCTCCTATCTGAGTACCATTTCCTAAAAACTACATTGACCAGCTGGATATTGGCCATTAATGCAGATTATTAAAATGGAATCTAGTTTCTGTTCTTACACAAAGTCAACAAATCATAGCAAATTAAAATATATATGTTATATATTCCTTTTATCAGGTGACTGAAATTCTATACTACGGTCACATGATAACAACTAAACCATCTCCTTGACAACCGAGCGAACCCCTTCTTCTGAGAAACACAAGATGTGGCAGAAAACTCAAGAAAACCAAAGTAATTGGCCCTTGTGGCTGGGCCAGTATCTTATGTCTCATTAAAATGACATCACTGGTCTACAGAGGAACTTTATCATGTCTACCTGTAAAAACATTTTGTCGAACATTGCTGACAGTTGGTGTCAAAATTGGATTTTGCTTGAGCATTTGACAATGTTGTACATGTTACTTACATCCAAGATGGCGGTGAGGGCTGCTGCGGTAACATGGGGGCAGATGGAGGAGAAGACAGTTTTGCAGACCTGTCTGATATGTCGGCTCGGCTGGGACAGCAGGGACAACAAGATGTCCACCATCACCTCCGCCCAATCAGGTTCCTCCTCCTGCTCTGTGGCTGCATCAGGGAAAATCCACACATCCATACACTTTAAAGCAGTACTAACTGATTTCTTTCAACACTTGGGTGCCTAGGAACAAGCTGTAAGCACAATGTCTGACATATTGACACTTTACAAAGTCGATAATGGAAAAATGTGTTAGCACAGAGTTGCTTCTAGCAGACACAGGATAATATTACCTTTCATCTGCAGTCACATTCTTGGCAACTTGACAAATGTACACTGTATATTCACTATATACTACTACTACTATACCGCTTTGGTTTCCAGCAACTTCTGATGGAAAAATCGGACTCTTTAGTAGTCTGAATGTATAAAATGTATAAGTATAAATGTATAAAACCAAAACAATGAGCTGAAAAACACTAAAACACTGAGGGAAACATTCGATCCATTGTTAAAATAAAAATATTGGTTTGTACAGCTTTACCTAATCATCATTCACAACAAAATGTGTGTACCTTAAAAACTAAAACTGAAATGTGAGCATGCGAGTTCACTCTTCTCTCCTCAGAAACAATCACAACTCAAGGTTAATTTAGTAGTTACCAGCTGCATGTCATGGTTTGCATATGTGAATGTAATGGGGTCATTTCTTGTATACAGCTGATAGATGTGGTCAAGAGCTTTTACAACCACCCAACAACTGCAAACTATTTGAATGACACCGTACCACATACACTAATTATACTGAAACATTTCTGAAGTGTCAAGAATGAACTATTTCTTTAACGTGTGAAAAGAAATGATGGTGGAACTGCCAACTGTGTATGAGGCCTCACCTTGTTTCTTTTTTTTCTTCTTGGTTTTCTTCTCCTGGGCTTTATCAACACAGCTCTGCAGGTCTTTCATGATGTCCAGCAGCTCCTCAGGGGCCTTTAGAAGAAATATATTTATGACAGTATTCGGAGTCGAGAGGATTACTTTGCTCATATTCCACTAATTAAACACTAGAGACAACAGTACTCCTGTATCACGGCTGTGTTGTATGTAGTACCTTGAAGAGGTGCATGCCGACCAACAGGAAGAGCTGCTGGAACGCGCTGCTCTCTGCTGTCTGGCCTTTCTTCGATTTCTTCTTCAGGTTTGCCACCGACTCCAGCATGCTGGAAGGAGACGTGTAGAAATAGAGATATCAAACACGTTCCTTCCTTGTTTAGTAGCACTCATTAAACAGTGTTAAAAAGTACGGCCATTAACATCTCTTAAGGTGTGAAACTAAAACAATGTACTGTAGTTGTTGAACCTGTAAGTGAACAGAAATATAAAGATTACCAAATTGAATTATCCTTTAAACCTGTACAATAACATTCATGTGAATAGCTCTATTAGATGAAAATGAAGAATTAAGCTGTATCATGCTATCTTGATCCTGTGGTGCTGTGGGATCACATAGGCCGTTCTTTTTCCTCTCCTACCTGTCCCAGGCCTGTCTCTGCTCGGGGCTGAAAGGCTGGCTGCTCTGGACGCATTTTGGCTGCTTAAGAAGGACTTGGGCGTACTGGACCAGGTGGTAGATCCACATGGTGCCATCGGCCGTCACACCCAGAGCCCGCTTTTGGTTCACAGCCGTGCCCTCGGCTGAGTCCTCCGTGAGGGGCAGGTGGTGCATGGACATAAGGAGTCTGGATGGTGGACAGATAGAAAACAGTGATGCACAGAGGGCACAAGACACTTTGGACAAAATGGGATTCTGCTCTGGTTGTGATGTTACATTTTTCTGACTTTCAGGGGGGATCCCTACGCATTATTTCCGATTTGTTTTGCTCTCTGGTTTGTTGGTGCTGTTTTCCTGAAGATTTGAACAGTCCGGTTTCCAGGCTTTCTTGACAGCAGCTGTGTTATTTTAGCATCAATTCACAAGCTAAAGTACGATTAAATCCTGATTGTGAACTGTTCAGGAATCTTATGATTGGTGTGCATACTTTTGCAAATCATCAGGTAACCACTGTAACATGTGCGCCAGCATGTGAGTGGCACGGATTTTTTCCCTAATAAATGAAACAGTCAAAAGCAGTTGAAACTGATTGTGAGGCATAACAATGATGACATAACGATGACATAACAATC
Source organism: Seriola dumerili (assembly GCF_002260705.1). Taxonomy (NCBI): domain Eukaryota; kingdom Metazoa; phylum Chordata; class Actinopteri; order Carangiformes; family Carangidae; genus Seriola; species Seriola dumerili. Next base: position 3,573,620 of record NW_019174704.1, read on the forward strand.
CCTTAATAAGGCTGTACAAGATGCTTCTCAGTCCTCTTGGTTGATTTGCAAAAAGTCACTTCAAGAGGGAGCACACCACCACTAAAAGCAACAATGTATAATTAATTCTCTTGGCCCGGACTTTGACAGGTAGACACACTTTTTCTGCTGGCTAAGTGTTGGTGTATCTTCTTATAGCTGCTGCTTGATGTTATTAGGGCACATGTCCCATAGAATTCTGTTGTTGTCCAAAAACTGCAATCTCTCTTTGATGGTTTCTTTCACCATCCATTGTAATTTCAATAAAGTTACTACTTGTTTTTTGTACTGTATCAACTTGTTTCTCGCTTCCCTTTGATATCAACCAACGCTGCCTTCTCTCACCGGCTGTGATCAGTGGCCAATGTTTAAGAGACAGCTGTCTGACAACAGCAGAGAAGATTTCATGTCTCACCCAAAGAAAGAACTGACAAGCACTCCTCTGGTTTTATCATCCAATGGGACGGAAAGCTTCCCCTTCGTCTCTGCGATGTCGGCTGTGGCCTTCTTGGCACTGAAGAAAGCGTGGAAAAAGACGAACCTGGAAAAAAAAAAAACAACAACACAATGCCTAATGATGTCCTTGTATTCATCAAACACAAAAGACCTTCACATTGCTCATCTAAGCAAGTCTCACCTGGCCACATCCATGATGAGATCCTCCTGCTTCTTCACCTGGTGGTTGTCAACGATTGAGGTGAGCCGGGCAACAATCCACTTCCTCAGGCGGAATATGGAGTCCTCCCTCCTGAGAAGGGATAATCAGCAGTTACATCCTGTTATTATCCCTGCGTCTTCCTGTTCAGGGTCACCAGACCAGACGGGTACAGAGATGAGATTGTCAGACAGACAAACATTTTACAGCAGACATATACACTCACTGTTCCCGTCCTTCCTGATTGCCTTTCTGCTTGCGAGTGCTGAAGTCCAGCAGCTTGTCCAGCTGAGGTTGCATGAACATGTTCTTCAGCCACTCCACGTAGCTCTGCAGAGCTGCAGGCTGGAGATGCTGCACCACCCTCCACACCGACGGCACCACAGGGTAACCCTGGTTGGTCAGCGAGGAGAAGCCCACCATCACTGCCAGCTGTTTGTCTGAGTCCTGACAGCCCTGCAAGAAGTCTGACACGTAGACCTCCATCTCTGGAGCCAGCTTGAAGCGGTCTGGTTTCTGGGAGAGGAAAGTGATGGATGAGATTAGTCTGCTGTTAATGTGCATGACCACTGGTTTAAGCAGGCACACAGTCACTTCTCCTTATCTATTTGGAGTGGAGAAATTAACACTGGCCAATAAGGGATGTGACAATAATTAATGTAACTGTACATATCAATCAAATATACTACTGTTATAGCTACAGTAAGTGACAAACAAAAATAGAAGAGTGACAAATTTGACCAAGTCATTATATGGATTGAAACTCTTTGGTACCACTTTCTAATAAGTAACCCTTTATGAATAAGCTCTAAGCCATTGCTGTAATAATGGTTAATAATAATAATAATTTACAAATGCTTCACAGATCATTTATAAGTCATTAATAGGAGCAACTTTTGGGTTGCCAGGTTGTGAAAAATCTCTCCCTGTGATCTACATCCAACCCTAACCAAGACATCTGATTAGCCTTTTTAAGCTCTTTTAATTAATGAGACATCAAGACTTCTGATCACCTGGAAAAACATCTGCACAGCACACAATCAACTTTTTCAAGCGTAACCTGCTATTTACAGTCAACTAGAAAGGGCCACTGACCTGAGCAGACACCACATGTTCCCCATACTGCATCATCACCTCTCCAGACAACACCTCCTTCAGCTGGGCTACAGACAGATGAGGCAGGGCACTGCCCAGCAGACGGAAGCTCAGGTAACTGGACACAAACAGGAGGACACCACAGGAACATGTTAGCAGAATGTAATTAACTGGAACTGGGACTGGACACAAGCAAAAGTGACAAATCAAAGGAAAAAAATGATAGATTAGATAAGTAGAACTGATACAAACGTTTCAATGAAACTGAACGTGTATGGGAGATGTTGAAGCAATGTGTCAGACAGTGTTCTACACCACCACCACCATCGTCATCATCATCATCATCAAACTAAAATCAAGTGCTTTTTGGGATTTTTTTGGCAAGAACAATCCAGTTCTGAATGGAAAATATCTTAGCCCCTCTTTGCTTTCAGCCTTTGAAACGCCTTTGTTCCAGTGTGGACTCACTGAGTTGGCCCGGGCTGCTCCTTCAACATGCCGTGGATGATGGCTTTATTCCAGAAGAGCTGGAAGCTGTCTTCCTTCAGAGAGAGCTTCAGGAGGTCCAGGACCACTGGTGGGAGGACACACTCCTTCTTTACCGAGCGGGCCGCCGTCTTTAACACCTCTGTCAACCTGCCAGAGAGCATCACACATTGATTTTCCACACAGCAGCTGTTAATTACAGCTACTAATTAGCAGATGCAGAAAAGGAAATTGGTGCATATTTTTTTTTTTACAGCTAATATTAGCTAACTGACACAATATGGAGGGAGGTGGGGGGACATAAAACCTACAAAATCCAAATCAAGCCAATCACAGTGTTCTTACTTTGGGATGTTGTCAGTGTTGATGATGGTCGAGGAGCCCAGCAGCTTCTTCAGTTTCTTGGGTTTGAGGGTTTGTGGGAAGCGCTGCAGTGCAACCAGTAGCAGCTGCAGCTGCTCTGGAGTATTGAAGGCTGATGCCAGGTCAGTTTGCAGAGCGCCCAGCAGGACCTCCTCAAACACATCCTCTGAGATCTGACAAGCATGACATACAAATACACATTAGTTTTAGAAAATAAAATGTGTTTTCAGACATAAAAGAATCCATCAAATGACTAACAGTGAACTTCAGGATTTAAGTTACAGATAGAATTAAAACTCCTTGTGCATTACGTATGCGTGTGTCATGGTTATAGTGATATGGCTCTAGTAGTATGAAGCAGTCACCTCATTGAGGATGTCCATCATGGTCTTAGTGGGCAGATCCTTGAGGTGTTGTCTGTGCTGGCCGAGGCTCTGGAGGAGCTTCACACATCCCAACACCACCTGAGGCTCCTGCAGAGACACAACACAGAGCTCAGAGACCACAACACTGTGTTACACTGCAGCTCACACACACAAAAACCTCTACACACAGTGCAGGTCTGCAGCTGTTCAGACTAGACTACAGACTAGAGCTGTATTAACCTGATCTGGGGCAAAAATAATATGTTGGCCCCCACTTTACTCCATGTCAGAGAAAGAAACATAAACTTCTCACATTTGTTAAAATAGAAACATATCTGTTGTGTGTGAAATGACGAAGAATGAGAGAATGAGAATGAGAAATGTAGATTTTATCTACATTTACTCAAAAAAGTTCTCCACTGACTTGGCAATGCATTTCTATTATATTATCAGAATCACGATGGACAGCTGAATTATAAAAGCAGAACCAGCGATATCGTCTTTTTCATTCCATATATTCCTCTTTCTTGAGAAAACCTGGTGTCTACATTACCCACAATGAAACTCTTCCACCTTGGCCATCAGTATTATTACTATTTACACCTGTGTCTATCTTACTATGACAATGTCAAAGTTGAATTTACCAAGCGTAGCTGTCAAACCTCATCATCGGAAAACAAAGTTAAAACTGAACCTTTCCTTTAAAAATGATGAGTGGTGGTGAGACTACTTACTTTAGAGAGGCGGCTGGACTGATGAAGGGCGAGGACGCCAAACAAGTTTCCAAACAAAGCATTTCTGACAAGTTTCTGAAAAACACAAGAAGAAGTTCACAGCCACAGATCTCATTCGTGAAACAGTTTCTCTGCTGACAGAGAAAACACCAAACACTCACCTTTTTCACTGTCTGCAAATTGTGCTTTTCTTCGATTCTGTCGAATATACTCTGCAGAGAGATCTCCTCAAAGGCACTCAAGACCTGAAAAACAAAAAAAACGTATGTCATGCTAAAGCCAACACATGTCGATTATTTCCTGCTTGGCTCAGTTATCTTAAAGCGGCCACTGCCAAAATTGATCGCTTGTGGTTTGCAGCTCAGCATCCGCTGCACGGCCAAGACCGAAACATCTGTCTACTCATTCAAAAACACAATTTTCGCCAATTAAAACGAAATTACAGAATCATTCAGTGTGTTATGAGTCAAATGACAATATCAGCGACATGTAATAAAAAGAATTGCACTTCATTCCTGGCTAGAAAATTTTTTGTCTATGCTGCAACAGACAAATATATTTGACAGTTAAAAGAAATCTGATAATAAAATATCAGCTGATGGGAAAAGATTTCATAATAAGGGTTCAAAATATATACTTGAGTAATTCACCCCCTAGTTTGTAAATGTGACATAAAGACCACTGTGCTATACAGCAACATGTGGAGGTCACAATATCAGTTAATGTATAAAGTAACACGCATTAACTGATGATCTATTCAGTGTTTGCTAATCAAATAACACCATAGTGACTTGATCATCATCAATGATGAGCAACAGGAATATATTATACATCTCTATTATACAACTCTACATTTATTAAAAAATGAGACCAAAATATGAAATGAGTGACAAAATAATCTCAACTGAAGGTCCTTTATACGACCTTATTTCAGGGCTTTCAATGGCATCTCACAGTTTTTAGCAGTGAATGGAACTGGCTCGTGTGTTGTCACTTCACCATCCAGCTCAACTTACAGACAGTGAGATGTATTTGAAAGCTCTTAAAAAGCTAATAAGTGGACCTTTGAGTTGGGAGCCTAATGGTCTCACATACAGTTAAGATATCTCCAAATACAAGTCAACCTGGGATTGTAATAATGGACAGAAAAGTTCAATTAGTTTGGTCTCACCTGTCCCAGAGCCAGGCTGAATCCAGGTCTCGCAGTCTCTCGTGTGTGCGCCAGTCCATCCACCAGTCTTTTAAAGGTGTATTCCAACTCATCTGCCTGTAGGACACAGAGAGCACCATGTCATGATACACAGCCTCACACACCTATTATACACTTAAAGACTGCATACATTCTGTAACATAGAATTTCTATTGGTAACAGGGCTCATGGTTAACACCCAGGCCTTGAAAGCCCCGCATTTACTTTACTCTATTTCTGGCTAGATAATATAATTAATCACAAATTATCTAACAATTATTTTCTTTAATAATCGATTGATCACCATCACTGTTCCCTGGATCCCTACTTCTTTCTTATCTGACTATGAGTCAAAAACCAGTTTACTATCATAGAGAACTGGTAAAATAGCAAATATTCACAGTTGAGAAGCTGGTACCTAGTAATTGTTTGCTTGAGAAATAATTAATCGTTACCTAAATAACTGCTATTTAATTTCTGTTAATCCACTAATCATTTCAGCTCTATAGTTCTAGTTGGTTACCAGGTTCCTGAGGACACAGTCAAACTGTAATGTATAGTGGGGGCCAACAGGGGCACAACAAATTTTTGCCCCTTGGCAATGTCTGATGGAATTACTGTACCTTATATTGTAATACATTTATTTCCCTGCTGTAGTTACTAGATATGTTACATAAATTATATTATATAGAAAACTTATGAGCTTGCAAAAAATGACATTGTAATAGATTAAAGAATCCAAAAGTATGAGACAGTAAAAATGAGCTCAACACAGCCACAAAGTTCCCTACTAATAATGACTCAATAATATAGTAATACAACACTGACCGGGCCCATTATGGATAATGCTAATAGAGTATTTTTAATGAAATTTTACTTCAGTAAGAGAGCAGGACTTTTACTCCTAAGAGTATTTATATATGGTTGTGTTCTCATGTTCACATAATTATTTGAATAATTGTCCCATTGCTGCTGACATTACAACTGCATCTGCTAACAACACTGCTACTATGACTATCCCAGCGTCTTGAGGAGTACATGTCCAACAGGACCATGCTGGGTTTACACTGTCAGTGATCTGCCTCACCTTGTTATTAGTTTTCAGGTACTGGATGAGGTTTTCCACCGCCTTCAGCCGGACCTCCTGATCCGGTTTGGCCAAGTCCCAGAAGAAGTCGAGGAAGACGCGGTTCTGCTGCAGGATCCCGGCGGGTCGGACCGGCTCTGACGCTTTTACCGAGAGCTCCACCATCTCTACAGACATCTCCTCACACCACCACAACTAACTGTCCATGCTGCTGCAGGAGGAAAACGTGCCTCACAGCACAGATACTGCTTCCGGTTCAACATCCTAACCCCGCCCCCATTTTTTCACAACTTTATTGAAAATAAAAACAGAAAAATAACAGACAGACCTAGACGACAACAAAAAGCTGAGGCATTATAATAATCTAATATATAATTCATAATCTTCCAGTAGAGTGGCAGTTCTGACGTGTTTCTGTTACTGTGATTGTTAAAGGATGCATACAGATATTTTACATCAACTGAATAAAGTCTTACGTTGGAGTTTTTTGTAGTTACTGTTTGTATTTTTTCATTCATGGAAAAGTTATTTCCCAAACAAAGCCTTATACACCAATCATCTATTCTGTTGTCACTATGTGCACATAAAAAGAGGACTCTGTATTCAGATTTTTTTCAAATAATTCAGTTTAAAATTAATAGAGATGTTAATAAAGACATGAAATTAGAACTGCAACACCTAGTAAATTAATCGTTTGTGAGAAAAATAATCAGCAACTATTTTGATAATCGATTAATAGTTTTGAGTCATTTTTTAAGAAAGTTGCCCAAGTTCTCTGGTTTCAGCTTCTCGAATGTGAATATTTTCTGATTGCAATAGACTTTCATGATAGTAAACTGAAGATGTTTGGGTTTGGTAGATGTCACCTTGGCCTTGCATAGATTGTGCCATTCAAGAGTAAACTGTAGTTTAGACTTAAATATTCCCTCCAGACATGAATAAGACATAAGAAAAATAGTTTTTGAACAATAATTTGCATCCCATATGTTGTGAAAAGTCCATGTTCAGCATTTGTGCATTGAAGGTTCCAAGCTTCCACATTCAACTTATATATAAGTTGCATATTGGACTATATTTGGCTTTCAAACTAGATATGTTACAAAATCATGAAGTTTTGCTATTAATACATAGCCAGCATTAGCATTAACAGGCATTTACTTACCAGTCTTTGTAAGAACTACAGTGACTCTGTATTGAAAAGTGAAGAGACAGTCCAGACAGGCCAGGCCTAGCTGGTTGGCATGCTAACTTTAGTAATAGAAAAGAAGTGACAGAAATAGAAGTAAAACAAGAGGGTTACTTTCAACCACTGGATACAACTCTTAATGACTAAAGGAAAGAAGTTTGATGATGAATGTTTCTTCTAGACTGGTAAGTAAACAGCTGTTAATTCTAACATTGGCATGTAGCAATAGCAAAACTTACAAATAGCTCCTTTAAGGTGAGACTTTGAGTGGAGGGGGAATTTAAATTGAACCTTAGAGGCAGATATACTGTACGACAACCACAAGAGAGATCATACACAAGACATTACTGTGCATTAAATAGCATAGAAAAAGATCTGAACTTAAACCATTTTATTTTTCCATAAAAAGATATTCTTTATTAAAACTGCATGCAAATTTCATTTTCCCCGTCCAGATCATTTAGTGGCAGAGGGAGAGTTGAGGTTACAAAAAAGATCAGCAGTCAGAGTCCGACACTATCACAATCAGAGTGTGGTTCCTTAGGGATTCTTCAGTCGACAGGAGCAGCCAGCACAGTGTCCAGGGCACTCTGAGCCTCTTTTATCTGCTGCTGCAATCTCTGCTTCATGGCTTCATTCTGGGCTTTCTTCAGCATGTCCTGCATGTCTCTGATGGCTGCCCGGTAGCCCGGGGCATTGTGAAACACTCGGATGGCCTTGTCACCGCTACACACCAAGAAGCGCCCATTAATATCAAATCTAAGGTCATTGATCTCCTCACTGTGGACGCCATTCATTTCTTCTTCTAGCTCGCCAGTGGCAGCGTTGTACATAGCCAAGTTAGAGCCATCACTGATGGCCACCACCCGGCCATCTGGAGATAAGGCCACCCTGCTACCTTCAGATGACGCACAGGGGACAGTCTTCAGGAGGTAGGGATCCTGCTGCTTTTTGTACTCCACATCTGTATTCCACAGCTTCCATGTACCGTCTTTGGATACAGTCACCATTCTGAAAAGCAAAGAACAGAAAACATTTACATGGCAGTGTTATGCTGTCAGTGTGAGCCACTTCTTTGGCTGTGTATTGAAATCAGAAAAGCCTTAAGTTACCTGTGAGAATCATTGGAAAAGGCAAATGCATGAACTCCTGCAGAGTGGCCCTTCAGGTCAAAAGCTCGCGCCACCTCTTTGAACTCTCCTCCCTTCCCGAAGCAAACCTCCCACACCTTCACGTCAGGGGTGAAGCCACATGATGCTACAAACCTGAGCACAGAGACAAATGGCACACACAATTGGATCTCAGCCTAAGTCGCATAGGATTTAAATATGTTTTTTCTCTTGTAGTCATATTTTACCTTCAGATAGTAGGTGTTACAAAATACTTTCCCTTTGTGGCAATTAAAATGGCTATGGATACACAATGGTTTCAGAAGAGGCAGTATCCACATACTACACTTGTGTTCAGACCCATTAGTTCAGACCACTGTGTTGGCACAGATGAACCTGGCTAATCTTTTGCCATAACACAGATGTAAAGAGTTGTAAAATCTTGCCTCATAGGATTATAAACTGCTGTACAGTATTACAATATACAATATCTGAGAAGTCGTCAAACTCATGGATCAATTCCTAAAAACCAGCCTCAAATCCATCCAGGGATATAGTTCATTATCTCGCTGGTACTTGAAACAACATCCCACATCAATGTACACACACTAAGCTCTAATAATTCTATTTTGTCACAGATGTCTTGCCAACTGGTGTGCAATCAATCTCTCTACCCCCATTTGACACCAATTTTTGCTGAGTGTTTACCATACAACTCATTTAGAAAGTAAATGATCAGGTCAAGAATTACAGACAGTGCAGAAGAAATCATTAAAAAGAGACCACTTGTTTGCTAAATTATGAATAAGGGGTGCAAAACTAGGACTTTCAATTAGTAATTTGGTGGAGGGAGAGGTGAGAATTCAAACACAGAAATATGTTCACTTTTCAATCTAAATGACCCCAAGTGATGAACTCATGATGCCTTTACCAGATCTGGTCAAATTTCTAGATGATACTTGAAGAGGGGCAAATCTACAGTGCCTTAAAAAGCATCAATTTGTAGAGATCCATTTTCACTTTTAGAGTCTTCTTCTGTGGATCAGTGTTAAAAAATGCATATGAAATCTACTTTGATTCAATGAAAATAAAACATAAAAACTTTCAAGGGGGAGCACTGTAAATCTGAGATAGATCCCTATTTGATCTTTCAAGTGGAAGATTTGCAGTGATGGAGGGGGTGGGACTGACCTGCCACATGGGGAGATGGCAGCATAAGAATTGGTTATCTGGTTAGTGTTGATAGAGGCCAGTACCTCTCCTTTCAAGTCCCAGACGTGAATGCTGGTGTCAGTAGAGGCGCTCATGATGAACTTGCCTGCAGAGAAGAAACACAGAATCAGCACTACACGTATTGTAGATTGGTGAAAAACTAGAATACCAGTGAAATCTAATATAAGGAAACTGAACTCATCTTTCATCACACAAACTGATTTTAAAGACATTTTCTCTCTTAGCAGTAATTCTACTCATGTGAAACTATCAGTTTCTCAGAGGCATCTAGTTTCTCATCACTGAAATAAATAACCATCAAACACATGGCAGTAACTGACAGAACAAAATGATAAGTCCGTGCTGCTGTTTTGTTATTGCTTCTTTAACAAAGCTGTTCCATTTAACTAGTCTTCATGGACATTCTGATGCAGCAGAAATGCAAACAAGAATATGCAAAAGGAAATTTGTTTTTTTGTCATATTTCCAAAGAAGGAACTTTTCGACAGAAAAGGAGAAACCAAACTCAGGAACAATACCTGTGTTTCGACCAAAAGAACCACAATCAAAATTTAGTTCCCTTTGCCATTGTTCCTGGTACAAAAAAGCTCATGCCATGCTCTAGGAGTAGCACTTTCTGATGGCCCAGAAACTATCACAGCAGCTTTTGCCAAAAAAGAAAAAAAAAACTAACAGGTACAACAATTTCATTCACACAGTCAACAACTCTGGGTGCCACTTCTATCATTACTAGTACGAAGGTCACACAAAAACAAAACAGAAATGACCTTTGCATCCTTGTTCGTCACAAGCTGAAACATACACTAAGAACACACAAAAACACTACAAATTCATACAAGACTAAGATATTTCACATGCTCTGTACCTGTCTCTGCAATGCCAATGTTTAGGATGGGGGCCTTGTGTTTCTGTGGGAAGTCGTCAGCAGCAGCTTTGAAGCTTAAACTGCCGTCATCCTTCTTGGTCATTTTGAAGATTCGAATGGCATCTCCATTAGCCAACCAGGTGATAAACGCCCTGCAGTGAAAATGTGAGAGTCAGGGTAGAAGGTGGTCATCATCATCTGACTGTATCCAAAAATTACCTCCAGATGCCATGTGTGTTTGAGAGACAAAGGCAGAATTCTGCTCAGGTTATCTATATTACTGGTACATGGTGTGCATATTAAAACAAATCTGCATTTGAAAATTACAGGCAATCAAGTGGTTTGATTTTCAGAAAAATTTTAATAAATAAATGGATTTACTTTTGGTAAAATAAAAGCAAGCAAAAGTAACATCATTTACTTTCCTTCAAATGAAGGTGTAGTCGCTGCCTTAGCTGAGATGGTTGCTTAGGAAGTGTACACATTAATACAAATTAAGTCATATGAGGTAATTCTGTCATCACTTCATTTAACCTCTCATTGCTGTTTAAGCTGTGGGGCCTGGTTTATTTAAATTACATTTAGGTCTTGGTTATGCTTAGGCTTGGGAATAGATAGGGGATGCTTCATGTAAATGAGTACATGTAAAGAGATAGCAAAAGACCTGGAGTCCGGGCTGAAGCGGACCAGTGTAGCATGATCCAGCTCCACATTGGCTCTAAGACACTTGTGTTCCCGGTCCAAGAAGTCTTTGGTGCTCCAGATCCTGACGGTGCGATCATCAGAGCAAGATGCCAGGTACTTCCCATTACTGCTGAAATCAAGGCATGTCACATTCCCACTGTGGCCCTGTGACACAAATACACACATGCTCAAAGAATGGCTTTGGAGAGGGAGCCTAAAGTAAAGTATTTGTTCTTTTTGAAGATGCAAATATATAAGAATTGATCACAAATACACACTAGCACAGTAAACAATCCTATTTAAAGTTATAACTTTTAATGCAGTCTTTAACTGTTTTAGAGAGATGATTCTAATATTTAATTCACCCCACTGAGGTCAATGAGTTTAGACTAAATAGAAAAAGGACCCTTTTGGATCTCTGAGCTGTTGACAGACATGTCCCTCAACAACAGCCCTCATTGTAATCAGAGACTCTAACAGTGTGTGCGTTTCATTGTGTCAGCGTGTGTGTTCCAGGTTACCTTAAGCGAGGATGCCAGCAGTTGATGACTGAAACTGTGCTGTGAAGCTTTATCCTTACGGCTGCGCTGCTTCTCCTGCTTCTGTTTCTTGGATGCAGCGCCCTTGACAACACTGCCTTCAGCTGAGAGACAAACAAGAGTACTGAAGAAGATTTTCACTCATGTAATACATCATAGTCGCAGCATGAGCACTGAAACTAATGATCAATAAACCTCTTGTCTTATATGTATTACACTGAAATCTCTAGAGGTCTGCCATATTTTCTTGAATGATATGAAATGCAGCTTTATGTAATATTAATCAAGTAAGTAGTGTTAGTATTAAAAATGTCCGCATGTTTGAGATGAACCCTTGTATTTCATGTTTCTTTGCCACATAAACTATTGATCATTTGTTCCTTCAGTGTGAACACACAAGCGGATTTTGAAAAGTTATACAAATTTTGTTGTCCTTTAAAAAATAAAATATGCAAATGATCTAATAAACGACATTCCTTAAATGTATTTAAGTCTCAAACGTATACAATGAAGAGTAAAATTGCAAAATGTTTCACTTACAGATTAAAATATATTTTCTTTTTACTGACTCTTGTGAATAGATATAGTTCATAATATTCCTATTTTGGCTAATTTGTTGTTCCCTTTCTTAATCTCCAGTTTGCTTTTGTATTTCGTATTTAATTGCTTATCCATGTTTACATAATTAATAGGCAATGACTGGACATAAAGAAGTCACTGCCATTGGTCCGTCAGTGTGACATCTGACGATTGGCCAAAGACAGGTGACAGTTTACCATACAGTCGCACAAAAGTTGCTTAAGCTTCTCATGCGTCTATATGTGTTGCTGTGTGAAGGAGTAACAAATATCAAACACACTGCTACTACTACTACTTCTACTACTATCTGTCCACACTGGTTGTGAATGTCTGCAGCTGAAGAAACGTGCTAGAGAGGCGGACAGAGACGGTGTACGCGTCAGTGACTCACCGCTTCAGAGGCTAGCTACAGTTAGGTTAGCTAGTTAGATAGCTCTTACCGGCAAACTCCGCTGCTTGTTCTGTTTCCTCTCTTATTTCTTCCTTCCGTTGGCTCAACGCTAATGCGACCAGAATAACCAGTGCGCCTAGTATTAAAGTCAAGGCCACCAGAGCAGATACCTCCATATCGAGAGCTTTCTGCCACGTACCTCGTACCGCTAACGGCTACTACTTGGCGTTCACTCTACTGAAGCACTGCGCATGCGTCGTTGCGTCCTAATCTTCTTCGTGTTCTTTCATAGTGTCACTACGGCAAACTGAGATTACCACAACCTAACGGACTGGAGTGGAGCTGCTACACCTATGCATGTCTGGATTCTTCAGAGGTAGTTTATAATTACTCCAGATCAACAGATCTTTAAGCCAAAACCTCTAAAAGTGCTGCTCATTGACAATTAGCTGGATCATGACCAAGAGTATTAAGGTGAATCCCAAGCATGAACTCATTTTCAGATACAATCAAAGAAAGCTGATATAACTATGATTTTAGATGAGAACATTTAGGTTATTGAGGAAACATTGTGACCTGTTTTTCACAATTTAACTGTCTATATTTATACATGATTATGTATAAAAGTTTGTAAGATTTTGAAATACTGTGTGCAAAAAGAAATGAACTCAACAAAAAATTCAGACAGTTAAAGGACAAATGAAGCCAGATATGGCATTTAATTTGATATAGAAATTTATCATTTGAACACTAAAACTTAGTAAATGATAAACTCCAGAACTCACTTTACTGAAAAGACTTTATGAGACTAAAGCTGCTTTTTAAGATTTTTGAGAAAATTTTAATTTTCACAGCAGGCTTGCAATTATCATTTAGAAGTGTCTTGCATGTCCAACCTCACAATTCATGCACCCAGCCTCACTCTAACCACAATCACTGATGTCTATTTGAACAGTCATGAGAGTGTGGAAATATTGTGGAGTACAATGTAGAACAAAATCATATTCTCAGTTATATTGTAATAAATTAATGTCATGTTCAACAAATGCCTGTTTAAACTTGTGTCACCCTTTTATTGAGATGTACTGTAAAAAAAAAAAAAAAAGACTGTATATGGTGGTTACATCAACACAGCTAGAGAAGAAACATATATTGCATGTGTGCCTATTGGTTATTCAGTGACACTGGTAATAGTAGTTTATTTAGTAACCCTTTATTCAAAAGCAGATACAAACTAGAACTGAACTAATGGTCACAGCCAGTGGCCCGTCATTTGGTTGGAAAGCAAAAGAATGGGGCCTTGAAGGGTTGAATGTGTTCTTGTCCATGTCCAAAATTCAGTTTTTATTCATTCAAAAACAACAATCAAAAACTGCATCAGATACTGCTCACTTTTCACAAGAAGAGGTGATTATTAATCAGAACAGAAATGATTTTGATAAAAATAACTTTGACTGCTGACATCAGTGGGTTTACTGTCATGTTTGCTTGACAAAGTTCCTCACCCCATGGTGCAAGTAAGACATTAGAGACAACAAAAATCCCTGCATCATAGTGAGAGTTTCTGGAAGATAAGGGTTTCCAATTTGACAGATTGTGTTTTTGGTCAATCTGATGTTACATTAATGTGGTGTGATCTATTATGACAGTGACATTTCAGAAGTGGAGATAATGTGCAGATGTTTTAAAGAACTCAACTGTATTTATTAAGGTACATCTGTAATAACAGTAGTTGAAGGTAAAATCTTATTTGTCAATGATGTCAGATTTGTTATTTTTCAGTGAACTAACAAGGATTCAGTGCCTGGGAGTAAAGAGAGGTAGTCTGGCACAAACAAACACATCTCAGGATGATTTAAAGATGAGATAGAGATCACAGATTCTTTTCACAGGCATGAAGCTGAAGAATTGGCTTTGGTTTGACAACACAAGTCAATAGTAGTCATCCTAATCACGTACTGACCTACTAATTACATCAGAGTTGGCAATCACTATTAAAAAAGGCTGTCCACAGGAGGACTCTGGGAATGCTTGCAATGATAAAGAGTATGAAACAAGAACAAAAGGATCTTCACTCACTACATTAAGACATTTACTAAGTTGCCCTTAAGTGCAGAAACAAATCATTCATATACAGGGTCAGAGAGCCAATTAAAAAAAATAATTTAAAATGCAAACGACTCATAACTTTACATTTACACTGCAGCATTGTGTACCTTATCTGAATCAACTGTGCATTTCACCCTACTCAGACTCATTCAGAGAATGTACTCAAATATTCCGTAACATACAAACCAGTGAGCACTTCACGTAAAAAAATAAATGTTTGAGCCAAGGCTCCATGTCTTTGTCGGACTCAACTTTCTCCTTAAGACGAACCAATGGGAGTGTCCACATACTGTAAAAGGAAAAAGAACTTTGGATATGCTTTTGTTCAGAATCAAACTAATCAATTGTCTTTTCTCTCTTCAAGTATTGTACATTGTTCTGGATTCTGTCTCCTCACTGCTACGATCCCTCACTGAGTCATGTAGTCATCCAGGCAGCATGAACTCAGCAAGCTGGTGTGCTCTTTCTAACTCCTCTGCAAACACAATGTTTCCGGCCAGCACAACCCACTGGAGGAGGGGAAGGAAGCAGCGGGCATGGTGGTGGCCTGGTTGGGGGATGTTGGGCTTAGAACAGAGCAATGTTAGCCAGATTAGCCATAGCAGCAACAGCTGAAGTCCTTTGAAAGCAGTGTTGGACACATGTAGCAGGTTACTTCTTCCTGTTGTGTTGCCTCCGTGCCTGCAGTCTCTGACGTGCTCCAGATGGTTTTGATCCAGCTCCAATAGAGAAGGAGGGAGTAGCTGGAGACCCTGATGAGGAAAAACAAAAAAAACAAACACAGGTGACACTTTAGGACGTGTCAATACTAAGAAACAACATAAACATTTCTTTGTACTCTTTCTACTTCTAACAATTTAACATATACGTCTGTTTCTGGTTGCCTTATCTAGGGCTGCACCTGAATTTTCCAAGTGATTTGCCTCAAACAGTTCAACTTTGGACATACTCCAAATATAACTGATTCTGTTTGTACAGACATAAATTTTGGGCTGCACACAACATCCCTGCAGAGTGTCTCTACTGCATGGCTACTGAAACCAGTCAAACTATATGGCAAAACAGTAAGTGATACAACAGTCTTGTATGTTTAAGCAGCGGTTTAGCCAACTCCTTTATTGCTCAGCCAACACCAAGATATCAGCGTGAAGTAACAGGGATGAAGTAGCAGTAACTACAAATCCCTCTTCTCTGCATTTCCATTGGAGTTGAAGTTTTTCTTGTTCAGCTCTCAGTACTTTAGTAGCCCTGGGGTGGTTTGGAGTTTAGTTTTACTCATACATTCCTGTTCAATATCAACCTCATTTTAATGTTTACAGACTCTTCTCTGTGTTACTGCTGTTACACGGGCAAAACCAACAGGAAGTTTTGTTTGCAAAGAAGTTATAGAAAATTAGCAGAATTTTGTTAGCAGTCCTATTCCTCAATAAAATTTCTCCACACAGCAAGATACTGACACATTCTGAGCTATTTGGTCATATATTGCAGAGAGAAATATTAGAAGCAATGACTTGTTAGGAGTCTGTAGCACTTATTCTAACTGCTACTGATACTCATTAACACCTTTTACCTTCCTGCGCAATGGGGAGAAAAAGCCTTTAAGCATTGCTTGAACAGCTGTGGTTGCTCAGGGCTCATCTGGTCACAGGTATAACAAAATATATAAGACATACCAAAAGGAGCAGCATTGAAGCCTTGGACTGGATTTCCAGGACTTCCAAAGGCAATTGGACCTGCCGCAGCATTCTGGCCAAAGGATGGGGTAGATGTCCCTGCAGAGAAAGTAGCACATAACTTGA
The DNA here is from genome assembly GCF_002260705.1 of Seriola dumerili. Lineage (NCBI taxonomy): Eukaryota > Metazoa > Chordata > Actinopteri > Carangiformes > Carangidae > Seriola > Seriola dumerili. The sequence continues at coordinate 3,590,106 of NW_019174704.1, forward strand.
ACCAACCAAACAACCACTGAATTCTACTGTGACAGAAACAAATGTAGACCAGTTTTTGAAGCATCATCAAAACAACAGTGTAATCAAGAGGATGTTTATGAGAAGAAAGAAATCTCACCGTAGAGACCCCTGCGGCTGGATTTAAAATATAAACAATCAAAACATAAGTTGTCTTTGTTCCTTACCAAAAGCTGGTTTGTCAGTAGCAGCAGCCCCAAAATTGAAGCTTCCCATATGCGGTGCAGGATTATTGGAGACTGGTGTTCCAAACTGGGGGCATGCCATACCAGCACCAAAGTTAAATCCACTGGGTGCTGGCTGAGCAGGGCCAGAGGGAGCCGGCTGAGGAGCACCACTACCAAATGTAAAGGTGGATGAGGAGGAGCTCTGAGTCTGGGTTGCAGCACCGAAGCTTGGTGCAGCTGAGGGTGCAGCTGAGGGGGCTGTGGAGCCACCAAAAGCAAAACCAGTGGAGCTGGCTCCAAATGCTGGTTTAGCAGGGGTCCCGAACGTGGTTGCTGTGGTGGCAGCAGGTGCCCCAAAAGTGAAAGGAGCTGGGGCGGGGTTAGAGGCAGGTGTGGATGATGCAACGCTGCCTCCAAAAGTGAATGGTTTTGACGGTGCTGCTGAGGAGCCAAATGTTGTCTGTGCTGCTGGCGCCTCAAATGACGGCTTTCCAAAGGTGAAAGTGGACTGGGTGGTGGCGGCAGAAGTGGTGGAGGCAGTGTTGGCCATGGCAAAGCCTCCAAATGAAGCAGTGGTTGTGTTCTGACTGGGGGCTGGTTGGCCAAAAGCAAATACCTTCTGGTTGGCAGCTTGTGGGTCCGGCTGTGTGACACCAAATGTGAAGGTGCCATTGCTGGAGGTTGTGGTAGCAGTAGCTGGGGCAGCTGCTGCTGCAGCTGCAGCTGCAGTAGTGGTGGGAACAGTTCCAAATTGAAATGTGCTCCCTGTATTAGGGGCCTGCGTTGTGGCTGAGCCTGTACTTGTTGTGGATGGTGTGGACCAGTTTCCAAAGAGGGATTTCACACCTGGCTGGGCTGCAGGCTGTGTGGTGGTGATGGAGCCAGTGGAGGCTGTTCCAGTGGGGGTGTTGGTCAAGCCTGGAAAAACAGATGAGGCAGCTGTGGTGCTGCTTGTTGATCCACCAAATATTGAGGGTGTACTACTTGAAGAAACTGTAGAGACTGGGTTGGTGGTTGTGAGGGATACAGGCTGCCCAAAGCCAGCATTTGTAGTAGCACCTCCAAAGATGGGTTTGAAATTTTGAACAGGAGGTTTGCTCTCTGGAGCTGATGTAGCTGAGGAGGGGGTGGTGCTGACAGCAAAGATGGGCTTGAACCCTGAAGCCAGCAGAGGGTTTGTGTTACTGAGTGACTCATAGCTGCTGGCTGGAGCAGTAGTAGCAACAGTGACTGTGTTGGAGGCTGTAGAAGCAGAGGGGGTGCTGATCTGGCTAGCCAATCCAAACAGGCCTGTTCCTGCTACAGGTGGGGTGCTGCTGGAAGCCTTGAAGACCTGACCAAGGACCTGAGTAAAGGCTGAGGGCTGCTCCACACCAGCAGTGGAGGACTGAGACTGGGAGGCAGGAGGGAGCTGTGGGACACCCACTGCAGTTGTTGCCTTCAGGTTTAAACTGCTGGGTTGCACTGGTGTGGTCGATGCAGACACTGCAGAGACAACAAGGTGGAGATAATCAATACATGTCATGAGATATATGAGAAGATATTTAAAATGTAAACCTTAAATTGAAAATAATAACAGAACAAATAAAAAGAATACAGAGAAATAACATCTGTTTATTTATTCTTCTGTTTAAGGATTTTTATATTTTTAATCTCCTTGAGTATAATAATAAAACAAGACTATATTGATTCAAGTTTCAAACTTAATCTTTAATTTAAAAAAAATTTCGTTGAATCAAAAACCAGGTGAATATCAGATCATGAGAGATGCTAAATACAAAAATCTGGAAACAGTATCACACATCAGAAACGCCTTCAGTTCAGTGATTGTACCTGTGGTTGTGCTGGCAGCAGATGTGGAGATAGCAGGAGTGCTGGTCTTCATTTTGAGAGCCTCCAGCAGTGGGTTGGAAGCTGCAGGTGCTGTGCTCACACTGCTGCCTGGGCTGGGATCAAGGTTGATGACTGGGATGGCAGAGCTGGAGGCTGTAGGCAGAGGAGCTGCAAGAAGGCTGCTCAGGGTGGTGGTCGTGGTAGAGCTGGTGGAGGAGGTGGGCTTGGTGGAATTGGTGGCTGGGGGAGAGACAGACTTCTCTTGCTCTGGAGCTAAACAAGGACAAATTAAGAGGAGGGTCAGAGGTCAGGCTGGGAGCTTATCCAATCAACAGCCAACTGGTCAGGCCTCATAGTTGCAGAGGGCGGCAGCAGGATAATTCAAGGTTCAGTTAATGAATAGCAGCCTGTCACTCCTCCAGCCTTGTAGTATGTATGTGTGAATGGAGGGTAACAGAGCAGCATGAAGTGCAGAGTGCAGAAGTTAAAGAGGAGGGATTAAATGTTTTATTCCTGTGGCTGCTTCTACTCACCAGGCGTTTCCAGGACTTTCTGGATCTTGCTGATAGCAGCCTTTTTCTCTTCATCTAGGTCTTTCACAGTGATGGTGTAACCAAGCTCTGGAGGTGGGGGCTGCCAATCAACAAGTATGGAGAGTGAAATATATCTAGGTCATCCTCACACAGGAACTATACAAACAAGGGTTTCTCTGAGTCTGAGAATGTAGCAGTCCTTACCAGTGAGATGTGATCGTCCCGGTGGCTGGACACCAGCTGGATCTTCCGTTTTCTCTTCCCACCACTACCAGTAGAGTCTGCTGAGGTAGTGACGGGGATCTTGGGAACTGGAGTCAGTTTGGCTGCAACAACATAATATAATGAAAAATCAAAAACCTTCAACTTTAATACAACTAAATAACAAATCACAGTGTGTATGTCTGCACATGGACTTCTATACATGACTTACAAGTAACAGGTGCCTTGTCGGTGGCTATCTGGTCTGACCTCACAGAGGATGCTGAGCTGGGAGACTGCCCATCGTCCTCTCTGGTAATGAAACCACAAGTTAAAAAACTTAATATTAGATTAAATGTGGATGACTGGACTCAGCAGGGACTAAGCAGATATAACCTGGGTCTTTTGGAGGCTCCTTCTGGAGTCTGGGAGCGAGATGATCCAGGGCTTGACAGAGGTGAGCTGGGAGCTGACGGTTTCTTCCACTGTGAAGGTAAACATGGAGATAAACCTTAGCTACTCCACTTTATCTCTGCAGGGCCACGTGCACTATAATGGAGCAAGGAAGTGTTACCTGGCTGAGGCCTAATGAAGAGCTGTAGGAGCTGTGGATAGGGTTTCTCTTGCTGCCTGGGGTTCCTCTAGGGGCATGTGCCCCACTGCCAGAGCTGATGGACGAGGTGCGAGACCTCTTCATGATCGACTCCTCTGCCAATGAGGTCATCCCTCTTTTCAGGCTTCCTGGCCTGGAAGAGGGAAGGAAAAGCATTTCAGCCTGCATTTAGACAGCCACACTATACTTCATATGGTGCTATGGGCTTCGGTAGCAGTCAAAAAACAACAAGATCTGAACACTGAACTCACTTAGGGACCAACTGTGATGGTGTTCCATTGGGCAAAAGAGGTTCAAAAGCAGAGTGTGCGCTTCCACCACTGTCATTACGCCTTGGGAAAATGAAAATGGATTACAAACATGCATAATACTTCAATTCAATGAATGTATGAGGAGACAATGTTCAAGGAAAACGTCATTTGACAGAAAGAGTCAACTGAAGACATCTGTAGACTACTTTTCGGTAGCCCACCTCTAGACGTGGTCTGGCTAAGCTGACATTGCTGTGTGCACATTTACAATGTTAGCAGTAACAGGTGTTTACTCTAATCTTGAAGAAACGTTTCGACTTCAGCATCAAACTTAATTCCTTTACTCGCAAAGAGCTGTGTCCAGAGTTGAAAGCCACACCAATGTTATCTCTTGTTGTGCTTCTATTTCCATCACTTCTTTTAGAGGTTAGCATGCTAACCAGCTAGCCCCAGTCCATCTCATCATTTTCCAGTACCAAGACACTGTAGCACCCAGTCTGTCCTAAAGATGTAGCCCTGCTCAGAGAGCATATTATATAACCTCTTGCCTTGCATGCAACAATGAAACAATGGCTGAAGCTCTAAGTAAAACTGGTAAATAAACAGCTGTTAATGATAACATTGGCTTTTTGTAATAGCAAAACTTACAAAGCTCTTTTAAGCAAATATAGTGTTCATGTGTTGCCTTTCAGACACTGTTTCAGCCTGGTACCTTCGCTTGCTTTTCTGCTCAGTTGTGAAGCTCCTGTCCTCATCTTCCACTTCTCTCTTGCGGCTTTCCTTCAACACCCTGAGGACACTTTCTCTGGAGCAGGGGTCTGCAGGGGCCCTGGGGAGCCCTGCACAACTCAGATGGTCCAAACTAAACGAAAAAAAACAGCAGACAGTGCAGCTCTGGTCAATGTTAACATTCAAACGGGAAAGGCACAAATCAGGGTTTTACTTATGACAAAATGTAAGAAACATATCAATATAATGTGATTTAAGTAAGACACAGCCACTCTCTGTGGCATCAACAATCACAAAAGTTGTTGTATCAAAGTTGTATCAAAACTTTGCTGACACAGTGTCAAGAAATACTTTTACGGACAAGAATTTAATTCCGTAGATAGAAGAACATTTCCCTTTTTTATGTCTACAACATTTGTTATACTCGCTACAAGTTCTCTGTAAACTCTTTTTTTTTTAAAACTCACATCCCGACTGTTTAGGTAAACTGTTCAGGTAGGAAGTAATCCATGTCAGTGAACATCATGACTTCCTTAAATGTTATTTAAGGAAGTTATTTATGTCAAAGTTATTTTACTGTTACAAACAAGGCTGCAGAAAATTGTGAAAAATGACCCCCACAATTTCAACCACAGGACCAACAGTCCAAAACCCAAAGATATTCAGTTTACAAATCCTCACATTTGAGAATGTGGAACCAGAAAATATTTGGTACTTTTGCTTAACAAATAACTCCAAAGATTATGTTTCAGCTCTAGTTGTATACTTAAAACAGTTACATGTGCAGGTTGATTTTAAAAAGTCTCCACTGCATTACCTCATAACAATAATACAACACTGACAAAAATTCAGTGGGCAAGATAGATTATCTGACTCAAGCGGATTACCTCAGTTTTAAAATGGCACACAGTAATGAAATATATACGGTATACAGCAGTTTATTCCGAGATAATGGACAAAATAATAAGAACACTGGCATGATGACAGACTACAAGTTTGCATTAATATAGAAACCTGGGGGTGTTGTGGTTGGGCCTGGCAATCTTCACTGTGACAGGACTGAGGGCTGCCGGGGAGTTACGGGGGCTGAGGACATTTTTCTTCCTGAAGCCATCCCACTTGACAGGAGGTAGGACTCCCACTGACGAGACACCTGGCTGCTGCAACGGGTAATGACGCTGCGGGGTGATGGTGAACCTGCCTACTGTGCCCAGTGGCTCCCTGCAAGGCGGAAAAACAAGAGTAGACATATGTTACCTGCATATACTAATGAATATTCAACTGAGATGTATACATTTTTTAAAAAAAAACACATTTTCTTCACACAGAGCCCCATTTGTGACTTCAGCCCTCTCTGTATCACTTGATTCAGTCACAGAGCCTTCCCTACACATAAATACAACTTTGAGACAAAGAAAAGTTCATTTGAAGCTACAATCTGCTGCTGGATAAGTTAAAGTTAAAACAAACATTTAGATTTTTAACCTGAGGTTTGAGTAGGGAAGGCTATATGACCATATCACAGTGACGCACAGAGGGCTGAGGTCAACAACGTATCTATATGACGCAGTACATTTTATGAAATATTCTTGCAATATGTTGAAATTGTGAGTCGTGCAACTGTGTGACTCCATGCCACCTTTGTCCACTAACAGTAGCCTCTCTGGGTAACAGAAAATATATATCACTGACCACTTACTTGTAAATATTAGTGATGATGGATTTCTTTTTTGGGACTCTATGATACTTTATTACAATGTCTGCCTCCTGAAAAAGCTGATTGTGTGATTAAATTTCCTAGATTTTAGTTTGTAATTTCTAAGGTTTGTTAATATCACTGAATAACTGCCTATCATGGTAAAGGTTGGAACTATATGAACACCAGGACCAACAAGGAAATAAGTCCATGGTTTTATCATTCTACCTCTGTTACAGTCTGATAAGTTGTATTTTGTGAATATTGTTTGTCTAGAGAGTGGACTCATCTGACAGAATGATGCTACCTTGTAACAGAATAGACTGCCCATTTGTATATCACATCTTTTAAGATTTGTGCAGCTCTATATACATATATATCCACTCTACTTGAACTGATGCAGTGTATTAAAGTATATAATATATCCACCAGTGTTTACTGTATATTCAGCACACAGTAAAGCTACAGGTCTATCTTTGGTCTCTATTTTTTTTTTTCAATAATTTGTATTTTACTTGATTTAATCTACTTAGTCATTATACACAATTTAGCCTTTAATTGCATTGTTTGTATTTACCTACCTCATTGATTTTTTGACTTACGTTAAGTGGCTGTTGCAACACTGCAATTTCCTATTGGAATTAATAAAGCATTATATTAAAATGATCAATAAACTGGAAGCGAAGTTTCTATTCATTATGATAGGTCACAATTTAAATACTATTTTTACAAATGCATCTCCCCATACGTTACAGTAAATCAAAGAGCAAGTAAAGAGGGGGGTATTACAGAGAATTTCACCAATGTGCAGCTAATAAGTACGATTTGCATTTTTAAATGTGCTGATAAAATACTGCATAAGATTTACGAGTAAATAATTAAAACCCGCCAAGAAGCTGGACCTTTGACTTCTGGATGGCACGGACTCTAACGGTACTGCCTCCTAACGGTGGCTCATGTTGTTATAGCGTTATTTGATTATAAACATACCCAGCAAATGACAACCTCCTGTTTGGGGTATAGACAGCATGGTTGGGTCTAGACAGCTTTTCCCGCAGCTGCTCTCGGGGATTTCTCCCTGCCCTCGGCCTCCCGGAGTCAGCGGTTGGACTTTCGGGTTTCCCGATGTAACTCCCCATGAGGAAATCCCGGGGGCTGAAAAGAAACGAGTCACTTGCCAAAGCTTCCCTCCGATAAATCCCAGTTTCCGTGAGCGTTGGTCTGAAGTGTCCCTCTGGTCCCCGGAGCTCGGTTCTGTTGCTGCTACTCTTCGTTTTCCCTCGGGCAGCCACCGACACGCCGGTCACCCCCCAACCCAACAACCAACGCCTGAGCAAGGCTGGGACGTTTAGTCCAGCTCGCGGATTCAGGCCTAACCTGGCGGGAAGCGGTTCTCCGCTGTGATAGTAACACACAATGCAACAAACTCCAATAATTAAAGTCGCGTAAAGAAAAGTAGGAATATAATAAAGGGCAAGACTAACTACGCATAAAACAGAGAGAAGCGCTAAATGTTTCTCTCTAGGTGACATGGCGGCAACGCGCCGCCGGAGGACTCTCATATCCCATCATGCTGCTCTTCTGAAACTACTTCTTCTTCTTTGGATTTAAGAGCGTTGCTGAATCAGCGCGCCACCTTCCGGGTTGGAGTTTGTGTTACAACGAAGAATTGTTAATCAAAAGTTGTTTCCACTAAGTTTCATAAACAAATCCAGGTTTACAGTGTAACCAGTGGAGGAGTACTCAGATCCTTAGCTTAAGTAAAAGTACCTGTACACCAACTTGATTACGGGTAAAAGTCCATTCAAAATGCCATCAAAGACAAAGAACAAAAGTGTTCTCAGCAAAACATAAGCAAAATGTAAAAAGTAAAAGTTCTCAATATGAACAAATAAGTACCCTGTCAGTGATACATTATTTTATATGGCATATTAGATTGTTAACACTTATATGCATCAAATAAGCATTTTACTGTGGTAGCTGCTTGAGCAGCTCGACTTTATTACAGTTAGATAGTTCAGTCCAATGGCTTCCAACTTGGATGTCTGGCCCGTGCAGAGGGTCACAAGATAAATCTGATCTGAGGGGTTGTGAAATGATTGTTGAGGGTTGGAAAGAAGAACACAAACTTGTAATGCTCAAATTTTTGTAGTCATTTTCTTGGACTTTTTTTTGCCAGTTTGGACCTGAAAGAGTTTCACAAACACATTTATCTGAAAGCTTTAGTTAGTTACTTTGCAGATTACGGTTTTCTATACAATATATATGATGAAATCATCTGATAAAATGTGATAAATAAACTTAAGACATTCCAACAGACCATAAAGTTATGTAATGATAAGACACTGACAGGGGTCATTCTGCTGTATAATGAGCACTTCAAATGTTGATACTTTATGCACATTTTTTTGATGGTACCTGACAGGACCATGTTACATGGTGACAACCTAGCCAGTAACCACTCACTGAACAAACTGTCTAGAGTTGAAAGGTTCTCAATAAGTTAATAAGTGGACCTTGGAGTAAATTTTATTTTACCACAGTACTTTTTCAACTGCTCAGAAAAGACCACAGACAATTGGGTTTAGCAGGATGTTTATTTTTATTTTTAAAAAATGATTTAAACACAACATAAAACATCTCATAATGTAACATACATTTAATGGAATATATAAAAACATCGAGCAAACTTTATACACAGACAAATGAAAAACAGAAAGTATGCCTACCCTGAAATTTATATTAATGAAGGATGAATGTTATGGTTTATCAGGGAATATCACTGAATGCAATATTATATGCAATATTAATGTGCAGACACAACAACTGTTTGTTTAGCCAACATTTTCTAAAACAAAGCGTCTTGTTCATTTGCTGAGCTCCTGTCTTTTGCGCTCAGTAAGGACATTTGTATCTCAAAGGTTTTGTCAAATGCACTGTAGTCCACACGAAATGCCCCTTTCTCCAAGGAAATGCATGACTCAAATCGGTGACCCCACAGGATCTCATCCTCTGTGTAGGAAGTCCTTGCCTGGCATGTCATACCTGCAACACAAGTCATCGGGGAATCTGGTAAATGTCACTTTCTTGGATGAAGAGCTGACAAATAAATTCAGAACAGAATACAGAATACTGTATATACTGCTATGTAGCATTTTATGTCAACTGTTTTGAAAATACATTTGATTTCTCAATAAAACAGTGGTTTTGTTTAGCAGAGTTAATTAAAACACTGATTTAAGATACTTTCTTTCCAAGTCTGTTGCTCAGAGCTATTGGTGTGCTGTATCTTAACAGTAACAGCAGGGTGCAACTCTGCTGCCACCACGGCTACTGGCTATAACAGATCCTGCACACAACTTGTACCATATGCTAGAGGCTGCTGCTATCCACAAAATACAATCTCATCACATACCCAAGTTGTTATCTAAAATAAACAAAATAGTGATGGTATAATTAAGTTTAGATGCTCTAAGACCAATTTTGTTTTGTTTATGATGTTACATACCAATATAATTATGTCCTGCTTACATTGGTCTACACTATTAAAATGTTTACACTGAAAACACTGGAGGCCACAACCACCCACTGTGTAAAAGCCCCTCAGTTGTTTTCAGCTTAGCAGCAGTGTTAAGACTCCTTCGGCTGCCATTAAATTTCCAAGTGATTGCTCAGAATACAGAGTACAAATCAGGCATTGCAGAAGACAGAGGCTCAAATCTCACTACACCGAAGGCATTCTCCTTTTTTGCATGAGATCCAAGTAAGCATGAAGACCCACAATCAAATCACAATTTTAAAATTATACAGAAACAAAGACAGCAGATTTGTTGTGTCTTCAGGGAAGCTAAAAAACAAAATAAGTGATCAGAGAGAGTCAGAGTAGATAAAACAGATGGTCTTTCCATCCAACCACACCTCTTTGACAAATCTTCTTTCAAGGTAGAAAATCATAATGTTTTTAAATGCAACTGCTTCACTATGGACATGATCTTAGTTGATCTAGTAGTTCTACAAACCTGACGCTTCCACGATGCCCTCCAGGATGACAATGATCTCAAAGGTTTCCCTCTTCAGGCGCTCAGCCCCAACCTCCCAGAAGGGGCTGCTTTCATTGATGACATGGGTAATGGTCTGGGGTTCCACCAGGAGCAGCCTGTCTCCCCCGGTGTCATAGCCCAGATTGATCTCTGACTGCTCCAGTGGGATGAACTCCCCCTCCTTGGTCTGCCTGGACTTGATCAGTTTAGCTCGGATCTTGGCGTCCACCATGTGGCTCTCTCTCAGATCCCCGATGCGGAAGAGCATGCACAACTTCTCATCACGCTCACATATGACACAGTGCTTGCTGAAGATCAACGTCTGGGCCCTCTGCTGTGGCCGGGAGATTTTAACAAACATGCAGCCCACCATGAGTGCGTCGATAATGGAGCCAAGGATGGACTGGACCATCAGGACCACCGTACCCTCAGGGCAGTTAGCTGTCACCATCCTAGAGCCATACCCAATCGTCCTCTGGCTCTCCAATGACAGCAGCAGAGCTGATAGGAAACTGTCTACATTTTGGTAGCACGCCTGCCATTGTATATCATTAAGATGTGCAATGTCGCCACGCAACCAGGCACCTAAAAAGTAGATTCCACCAAAGGTCACCCATGTGAGAATGTAGCACATAGTGAAGACAAGAAGGAACCAGCGATACTTGAGGTCCACTAATGTGGTGAAAATATCTGAGATAAAGCGACTCTTGTCTTCAATAGGTCCCAGATTGACCCTGCACTTGCCGTCCTTGGTGACGTAACGCTGCCGCTGATTGCTGGCAATGACGTGCAATGAGTGCTCATCACCCAGCAGCTTACAACGCTTCTTGTGGCTCTTTGCACCATGTTGCCTCTCTATTGCAGACACTGGAACATTGACGCTGCCAGTGGAACCCCTCGATTGCCATCTGGAGCTAAAGCGCTTGAGGTGTCTTCTGCAATGCAAACGCTGAGCCTTTGGGGTCTCTTCTACTGGTTCCAGAGGAGCTGCTTGGATAGTGTGCTGTTGGGGGGAATCTTGCCTAGCCAAAGTCAGAGCCTGAGAGGACTGACTCCAGAGACTCTGGGTCTGGGAGGGAGAGGCCTCCTGGGATGGTAGGAGTGATGAGCAGTTAGCATAGTTCAAGTTGTGGATAAGAGAGGCTCTTTTTGGAATCATCATGGAAGCAACAGTGGATTTAGCTGCAGCCTGAAATGAAAGACAACAATGCATACTCTTCACAAAATATATGAAACCATAAATAACCATACACTTTACAGAACACAACACCATTGCACTGGATGAGAGGTTCTGTCATTACCATCAACATGACCATTTTGACTCAGTCATTACTGGTCCAACTGTGTATTAATCCGCAGGTGAAAATAGTCCTCAGAAAATACACAATTTCCTCCCATTTGAGTAACATTTGCTAAAAACTACAGTGCCTATCTGTTTTGTTCTGTTTTGTACTTGGGGCTGAAACCCACAGACAGAGTAGAGAACTTGGACTAACACATTGTTGGTGTTGGTCTTTTTCATAGGATTTGCAGGCAATATACCTTTTAATACAGGCAACAAATAAGTAGGAAATTTACAGTGGTGTACTTTCACTTATGGCAACTATATGATACATTTTTTAAGAGTTGATTTACAAATTATAAAGCTAGCCGTTAGAAAAAACAACAAATCTTTTTTCCTCTCTGTTGTGAAATTAAGCATGACTCAGTACCAGGGGAGTTGCATTTGAAATGGGATGCAAATTTTGGCACAATACAGGCTGGACAACTGTACAGTATTAGTGGTGGTTTACAGAGATTAATATAGAAAGTGGTACCTTAAAAGTGTAAGGAGTGTAACGTATTGACTCTGGCTGTGGTCTGGGCAGGTATGCCAGCAGATGTTTAGCAGTGAGAGTCTGCGTTGGGGGAATGGAGTTCCTGCGAGGCTCGATCTTGACGGGGCTCCTGATGTGGCTGTTGTACTGAACGTTTTGTAGCGTCTCTCTGCTGCATATCACAGTGGTGCTCATTGCTGAGGTCTTCAAGGCGCTGATTACTCTTCCAGCTTTGTTTCTGTTTGGGCAACAACATTAAATTGAGATCGAAAGCAGCTACAGTTACATGACCTAAACAACTAATTGCAGTACTTCAATACTTCAATAAGTGTTTGCAGAAATGAAAAAATCTGTGTGCCATTGATAAAAGCACTTTAGAGGCTTTGAAAATGTAATTCAATGCAATATTAAAAATTTCTTTCTTTAAATTTTCCATTTTCATTTTGCTGACAACCCCTGTTTATATTCTGCTGCTCTTCCAAGAAGAGAATCATTAAGATCCCTCATATACGTCTGTAGATCAGCCCAAGATGTGATGGTGTCTGATGGTGTGCCAAAAGCAAATGTTGCTTTACTTCCTCATCAGCATGAGGTTTCATTTGTCTGAAGTGGGCTCATCAGTGTCTCAGCACTGCTGCAATTTATTACACATGAAGGGATTATCACTAATCCTCAAAATTAATCTGAGAAACACCAAGGAACATGATGGATTTCAAAAGATTACTGACTGTATTTGCCAGAGGGCTTAGAAGTAGTATTGTCCAGATGGGGCCAAATGAACTGTTGTAAATTCACTTCTCTCTTGCAAAAAAGCTGTGTTTACTGTATCACAACAAACACAAAATATGAACACGTCTCTGAATCCTGACCATAACCCATCTGTGAGGAGCCAATCACGCTTATCAAATTTTACTTTGAGGGAATCTGTCTTCAAAAAACAAAACAAAAAACAATTGGTCCTATCACAAGTCATTAAAAGGTAGAGAGGGAATTTGAGTCAGTTACATCATTTTCTTTTCTGAATCTGAGTGATGCTGTACTATTTTTAGTTTAAGTGTCCCAATTGACAAAAACACTGTTTAATTAGTACCAAATTAGTTCTTTACAGGAAACATCATGCAAATTAAAGTGTGAGCTGAAGCAAGTGGTCAATTCATCGATTAGTTGATCAAGGGAAAGTTAATCACAAACAATTTTTATAATCATATAATCGTTCTGTTCTCTGGTTTCTGCTTCTCCATTGTGACAATTTGTTGCTTTCCCTGTTATATATTATAGTAAACTTAATATTTTTTACTTAGTCAGACATAATAAAGACATTTGATTGTGTCACCCTAGGAAATTGTGATTTTATACACGAAAAAATGTATCAATTAATTGAAAAAATAATTGGCATTGACTGATAATGAAGATAATGGTTAATTACAAACCTAAAATTGTTATTCAAAAATCCTTCTGTTAATTTTACAAATACAAAATGTCGAGTAAGTTTTTTCTGATTGCTACCAGATTACAATAGATCCACTGAAAAGGTCATCACAAAAAGGGGAAAATAATCACATACCTCTGCAAAGCATACCTTAAGATAAATACAGCTGCTGCCAGAATGTTGAAGTCAGGTTAGATCAAATGAAGAAAGAGACACAGAGTGAGCGAAGAGCTACTGTGCGCCTGTCCAGCTGTTTGTCTCCTCCCTCCGCGTCATTCACAGTGCACATACTGACAATGTTCAACCCATCACACCACGTGGCTGCGGCAGCTCTGTCAGTGGACCACTATTATATCAGGTCAGATTATTAGTTAAATTTAAACATCAAGTGTTAGGTGAGAAGAATCACTTTCATGTATGCTACATAAAGCATGACACTAGAACAAGGACACCCCCAGCCCCAGGCAATTTCCTGGCTGACAACATAAGCAGTTGCAATTTTTTTTTATGTAGTGGCACCAAGATCATCATGATATTCATTAAAAAACAAACAGTTAAGAAAAGTGTTTTGGTTTATTTGCGCAAATAAATACAGTATGTTAAGAGTTCAGTTTAATGGCTTGTACAAGAAAAATTTTAACCAGAGATGCAAGGTCCAGGGTGTCTTTGTTAGAACTAAATGTTCATTTAGAGGCATTAAGGTTTGAACAAACATCACTCGACAAACTCTCTTCTGAAATGACAGCAGTACAGACAAGTGGAGACGTCTGAAACAAGCCACGGATGAAGTTCAACCAAGTTACAGCAAAGTTAACCGTGGATACAACATCACGTGTCAACAGATGGCGAGCCACTGGTTACACAACCTCAGTTGGCTTTGTCATAGTAAACCCCCAAAGCTATATGACTGAGTCTGCAGGATGCTGATGTTAAGAAGCCTTCGTGTAATCTCTGTAGGACTAATTGCAGTCTGAATGCTGAGAAGGAACACATCCCACAGATTGATTACAACCAGCTTATACCCCCAGAAAGGACAAACATTCCTCTGCGACAAACTGTTCAATCTACATACATGTAAGTGTATATATTTAATAGACATGACAGAAAATGGAAACGAATAAAGACATGAATCATATTTTCCAGAGAGGAAAAAGTGCTGTGTATCTTCTCGGTGGTCCAAGTATCTATTTGATTTTGGTCAGAGCCACAGCTCTCCTCTCTGTGTTCTGGAACAAGGCTCGGATCAGATTCTTCACCTCCGAACTGGAGAACTCCAACGCCAGCGGACCTTTACCATCAGCCCACCTGTGGAGAGGAATCATGGGCAAATCAGCCGGTCCGACACATCCATGAAAAAAACAGTATGACTTTAACCAGAGGCCCTTCTGTCAATGATAAAGGAGCACTCCATCAATTTTACACAAAAGGGTCAGTTTACTTGTCATGAGGAGAACTACTGAGCATGTGAAAACGCTAATGTAAAGTCTTCTGTGGCTCTGGTCGAGCTTTGTAAAGTCTGAGAAAATGACCTAGTAACTTAGCTTTGGCTTGGAGACAACAAATTTATAAAAGCCTGTGTTACAAATCGTGAAAATCTTTTAAGACTGTAACACCTTAAAATACCCGAAACTATGTTTTATTTAGTTTATAGTTTTATCTATCGTCAAGTTTTCTCTTACCTATCGACAATCTCCTGCAGGTTGGCCCGCAGCACGATGACCAGCTCCTTGAAGGTACTCCACTTCTTCACATAGAGAGGCACTTCCTCCTGATATTTCTTGTTCTTGTTTTCCTCAGCCAGAGGGATGAAGACCAGCGGCCCTTCCTCGATGATGGTTTGACACAGAGTGTGTAAGTGCTCCCCATCCTCAGAGGAAATATCCTGTGGACAGTCAAGTCCAGTTTTTTTTGTTAGAATTTACAGAGACATCTCTTCAGCCAGTTGGGCCTCACAATTGTTTCAGAGTTTTTGCCCATGATCACATTGTTCATTTGAGGGCTTGGATGACATTTAACTATTGGAATATTGGATGACTCCTCATTTATATCTAAAATGGTATACATTTGCAACATTTGTAAAATACTTTTTAAGGATTCCCAGTTTTTATATTTTTTGTTATGTTCGTTTTATCGCAGTAAAACCTCTGCATTGGTATAAGACAAGTCCAACATTTACATAGAGATAATGTAATGGAAAAAAGACAAACCTCCAGCATCATGATTTTAGCAATGACTTCTGAGATGGCAGTGTTGAGGAGGTTGCCCATGGCTTTACAATAGATGCTGACTGGTAGGACGTCCTGCCATACTGTACCCAACTGTTTCAACTGATGAATGACCTGCAGTGCATGAATGAATAATAAAGTCTTGGTGAGATATGTAATGGAGTGTAATCCATTACAACACAAACATCTTTAATTGAATCACAGTTTTTCTGACACACACTCATAATTACAATATTATTATAACTCATTTCCTCTCACCTGTCTTACTGCTTTGCTAGCTGCAATGTAATTATCTTCATCATCCAGGTTGCAGAAGTTGTGAGCGGTGGAAAGTCTCTCCAACAGTTCAGCTCTCTGAACATTCATCTGTGCTAAGAAGCACTGGGCACCTAAAGGAAAATGTGCAGAACATGAATGTCTACAAAAATTTTTAATGAAACCAAGCAAGCAGTTTTGGAGAAACCCTGTCCTAGACAAAAGTGTTGCTCACCAAAATAATTAGGAATCAGATTCTGGCGACCACAAAATTCAGTACCAAATTTCATAGCAATGTGGCTGACAGTAGTAGAAATGTTTGTTTACCCAGTTTCCTGAATCCGGGCACCATGTCAACAAATGTTGCAACGCCCTCACTGAGGGGCTGTGGCAAGTGGGCTCTGAAATGGTGTCCTAGGGTGAGCAGGTGGTGGGCCAGGTACATGCAGTTGTTGTGCTGAATGGCAGCTAGGTGGGGGAACTTGAGCAGGTTCTCCCTGAATGGAGTAGCAGAGAAACAAGAGAAAACCTTTTACACCTTCAGGTGAAATGTGCTTGTTTGGTCTGTTATGTCATGTGATGGAAACATTCTTACTTGTGATATGTTGGTACAACATCATAGAACAGCTGGAAAATGTTTCTCACAGTGAAGAAGAGCTGCAATGCACTGAAAAGAACAGACAAAATGTGTTACTTTGAACAACTCTTATTTGGCAATGAAGCCTTGTGGGCATGAGTATGACAGATTTTTTTTTATCTATCTATTGTGTATGATGATGGCATTTCTCTGACAATAGGCTGTTTAATTGACTGTAATTGTTTTTTATCTATTGCTGTTAATATGTAGGTCATTACCCTACTCCTGACAGCAGACTGCAACTATATTGACTTAACTAGCTTCACAGTGTTTTTAATGATAGCTCAACAGTGCTGTGAACCAAATACTCTTTGTATTAAATTAAATAATCATAAATCCTGCTAAATCATTACGGTCAGGGAAGTCTTGGTTTTTCTGTTGAACTATTACATTGCGCTGCCAGGCACATTAAACTTATACGTAGGTCAGGACAATAGACAGTGAGGTCTTTGATCAATCTAACATACCATTGTGTGGAGCTTCCAACGGCCTCACACAGGGTGTTGAGTGTTAGCTCCATCAGCTGCTGCACGGACTCACTGATGCGACAGGCGGGTAGACAAAGACTCCATGCAGACAGCTGCTTTGTGTTCTCCATTATTATCTCGTTTTGGGTCTCTTGCTTCACCTTCACCTCTGAACTTGGAGCAGGCAGCTTGGGGAGATGCAGCTTGGAGTCCGGTGTGATCTAACGGAGGGAGATTGAAAAATAAATAAATAAATAAGGGATTTAGATATGAAGACAAATAAAAATCCACATCTGGAGATTTCAGGAGAAACATCATGTAAAACTGGACATAGTGTAGTCTAATACAATATTGTCAGATTTATAAAGTACCATTCTTTATGTGACAGTCAGGGAAATATTTATTTCAATTTCATTGTACTTTTTTGCAGCCATGATCTAATGGTGCTGTTGTACTGGATATATCTATTCAGGTCTCAGGTCAGGTATTCTAGGGATGAAGCAAAATGATTAAAACAATTATACATTTACATTCTGCTTACACTCTGCCCATTTCATGGTTCACTTTTACAAGTGAAACAAATGTCTTCTCCTTCAACTAGCAAATTTTTGTTATTAAAACTTTTTTTTACTGAAAAACAGCCAAACTTATGCATGCTTAATATTTCCTTTATCCATTTTAGTTCATGGCAAATTGAATCAATCACTGGTCTCCAGTATATTCATCCAGACACTTAGCCCAAGCTCACACGTACTTTGACAGTGTTGTGCATCTTGGAAGTCATGAGTTTGCGGGCTGCCACGATAACATCCTTGCACTTCTTGCTGGCAAAGTGACAGTTGACATCCCTGGCATATTTGAGTAGGTCTGTGGAATCACCCTGCAGATACTCCATCTCCTTCAGAGACTTCTCAAACTCCTCAGTTTCCTTGATCACCTTAAATATAGGTACAAGTATATAGACACTTCTGTTACACAGACTAAAATAACATCATAGAACAGCAAGACAAAGATACAATTGTTGTCTATCTGTGAGCCTTAAGAATTGCTCACAAAAGTGAACCGGTAACATATATTTTCTGTATGTGCTGCAATATCCTTATACAATACAAACTGATGTTAGGTCCATACAGTGTTGTATTTCTCCAGCTGACTGCTGTTCGTGGGGATGGAATACAGCAGACACTCATGGATGATGCACTGGGAAATTTCCTCCCAAATCAGCTCCCCCAAGACAGCTGCAAGCTTTTTATCACCAATGGACACATCTGGAAAATAACACATGTGATTTGCCTTTCACAAGCTCATCATGTAATACTTCACAAATAGAGAGTCTGAGTTAAGCATGGGGATTACATGTGATGGATGCTGTTTACATCTCATATTCAGACTGTCACTACTTTGTAGTTCAAACTTGTCCACCTGCTGACTTTTTGGTTTCTACTTTTTCTACTCATGTGACTGGTTTACATTACACATAGACTCATGAATCATGAAGTCCTGATCAGCATGTAAAACACAGTAACACTTAAAAACCTTAAAGCATGATATATCATTTCTATATGGGCCAGCAATACTGTACCTAGCAGGTGTGAGTGCAGTGTCTTGAGCACCAGGAGCAGTTTGCTGTAGACCTGTGAAGGAGTTGATCGCTCCTCGTGGCTCTCCTCCAAACACTGTAAGGCCAGGATAGTTCCCTCATCCTGCTGCTCTGTTACCCTCACTGACAGTGACGGGTACATCACCAACGGCTTCAACATGTTCTTCAACAGTACTTGACCTGAGCGACAGAAAACAACGGAACATAAACTTGAACTGAGCAGGTTTTGAACTTGGATACACTGTGCTTTAGGGCTAAATTGATAGATTATCCAGGCCCATATATCAGCTGATATTAGCTTATTCCAGATACATCAGTATCAATGTAGATATGAGCTGATATGTTACAAGAAGTTGCAGTGCAGAAATGCCAAAACTGTGCTTAAAAAACAGTGTCTCTATTACATACTCCACCGGAAAGCACTGACTTGTTTATTTTTCGACTGCAAAATGTCCCAGACAGTACATACTGAATGTTGTAGTCTCTAATGTGCTGAGAATATCAAATAAACAAAAAAAAAAAAAAAAAGTATCTGGAAGCTGCTTTTTTAGTTGATCATTAAGGTACTGCATATTTAACAGCGATCAGTGTTGCTTGTTCTTACTGAAGAGTTTGATCTTGTGCTGAAGGTCTCCCTGGATGGCCAACGCTTGCAGGACACAGCACAACAAAGCAGGTGGATTCGGTTCACCATCCTTACTGCAAGGATGGCTCAGGTTCAGCTCCACCTTCAGGAAGGACTTCACACCTGCAGGCTCTGGTGGTACAAATCCAACAGCTACTGCTAATGCAATTCATTCAGATATGCAGTTGTGTTTTCGAGAGTATGTTTTTGAAAGTCAAAGACCATCTTATAAAATGGAATTATACCTGACACACATATTGAAAAATTTCAACAACTTTTCTGAGGAAGTCTTACCCTTTGAGGATGGCAATCTCCAGATGACGAGGCGCTTCCATTCATCTCCTAGGTGGTAAATCAGGTTTTCTCTCTGCACTGTCAGCTCAGAGCTGAGAGTACTGAGCAGCGGCAGCTGGGAAGTCTTCCAGCCCTTCAATGAATCCACACTGGCTTTAGCCTGTAAAAATATATTACCCATCAATCAGCATGTTGAAATGCAATTAAGAAACAAGGTTACTTTAAATAGGCATGCATGTAGCATGGCAGTCATCAGGGTGCTTATTTCAACTGTATAAATGTTTATCCACACGGGAGGTGATTCGGCCATATTTTACGGTTGTCACATTTGACTGAGACAGTCTTTTCACAGGATTGAATGGAAAGGTGTTGCTGGTGTCACTTCACAGGACACTAGGGATGTCACGCGAACCAATACTTTGGTACCAAGTAGATGCGAAAATTCTAAAAATGTGATGGTACTTGTTCAATAGTACTGTTGGTAGCGAAGGTACAGCAGATGCCCTACTTTCTGACAAAATTTAGATTTAACTTTGTTTCCGACTGTCCAAATCATGCCTATGGCACACCAGCATGGCATCTTTTTCTTGTTATTGCTATTTTTCTGATATTCTCATTACTTTCTCTAACAAGTTAAAGCCCCTTTCCAGGCTCCCCTGGGCTTTTGATAAGTAATTATATCACAAAAAAATGCTAAGTAAAGTTGATGTATTTTCAGGTGTAAGACAGCCTGTATGAAGAAATTTACCATACACAGAGAAAGATAAGAGAAAGATTTTAGCTCAGTTTTCAATTTTCGATTAAGTGCCCAGTCTTAGTTCAGAGTAGAGGTAAGTTGTGTGGACAAGATGTAAGCAGCTCTTACCCTTTTCAGCTGGTTGGCTGCATCAACATACTTCTTCTCCTGTAAAGCTTTGCTGAACTCCTCCATTGCATTGTGAAACTAAGCCCCACAAAAGAAATGACACCAAAAGAAACATTCAAACGTGTAAATTATGGATGCTCAAAATACCACTTTTTCTCTGCTAATAAATCCTGAAAGCTAGACTTTTATTTAATGTATGGTAACAAAAACCCCCTATCTATTTGTTTTTTTCAGGACAATGCAGATGGAAACTTGTAATATGAGTTACTTAAAGAAAGAGATTAAAATAATAATAAAAAATTAAATTAGAATCATTTTTTGTGTGAATAATGTCACATTTATCATTCTCATGATTTTAAAGATGTGTCAGTTTTTCCATCTTATCTTGTATAAAGTTTGTTCATAAGACATATCCACACTATTTACAGATTACTATTTATAACATTATATTTGACTTGACTTTGAACTGTTCGTATCGTGTACCTCTTTTAGGTGTCCTAGCATTGTTATGATGATGGTATTTTTCTCCAGCTGCTGCTTCAGCTTTGCATACTCAGCCACAGCCACATGGATATTCTGCTGCACCTGTGTTCACATATACAAACAACAAACAGTTTAAAACTATGACACTGCTGTAGTAAATCCACCCCAAGAAAAAACAACAGTTTTATACATACCTCATTCTCAATGCAGTTTTTAAGGACATCCATTTCTTTGGAGACATCATCAACCTGTACCATTAGGTCCTCAGATCCTTGAAGACTTGGTAAGAAGTCACCATACCTCTTATTTATCATGTCACATACTTCTTCCTATAAAAAAAAGTTTATTGGGAATTTGTCAGTTTGTTTGTTTGAAACTTTCTGCAGTTTGTGTACAATTAACTGTGTGCATCATAATTCTCATCCACTTGTACCAGTCATTCTAGGTAGGCCTTTCTTTTCAACTATTGTCCATTATCCTGAGTTGAAGCATGGCAAATTATAGCTGGTTCAGTTTATGGAGCAACTGTGTAAACATAACACACACAACTGTTGAATAATAGCTTTAAAGAAAAGTGCATTCAATCAAACATATTGCACTTGCTGTAAATCTTTACATTTAGGAGAATGTTGGTCATTTATGTTGTATTGTAATGACTGATAATTGATAGATTTTTAAAATTGGCAGTTTTCGGGTCGATCAGTCGTTTGAGCAATTCTACTACTGTACACACATAAGCCTGTGTCCTCCAACTAATGCCTGACAGCATAAATAATTTTAGTAATCACGTTTCCCTTTTGGTTAATACAGCTAAGGAGAGGGTAATTTTTAACTAGTGGATGCACGCTGATACTTCTAATGTAAAGCTATTTTCTTAATGTTTCAAATGTGCCCTCATGTGTAATGTTTGTATATAATGGAGCCACGTAGCTAGTTAGATGGCACAACAAACAGCTAACAGTCTTGCTAACGAAAATGCACTAAACTCGCTTTAAACTAGCTGGAGAGGTCGCTTTGTATTAGCTAATCACGTCGCTCACGTTCACTTGCAGATGAATGTTATTTCAGAGAAAACCGTAAAAATCTAGCCAATGTCAGTCAGACATCTGTCAATGTTAGCGCTAACAGCTAACGCTAGTTCAAACTTTACTCTGTGCAGCTACTGCTATGCTAGCTAACGGATTACCTTTGTGTCTTCCACCTTGCGCGACATTTTGCTTATTTTACTGGATAGATCCTCTTTCTCCAGTTTGCCAGAGCTGGCGAGTACTTCAGTCACAAACGACGCCATACTTTAGCAATGTTTTAATATTTTTTCAAAAGTGTGACAGGTCAGCACAACAACTCAAGACCCGCCAGGTGGTGTGATTGGTTACGAGATGTTGGCCACTGGATCCTCCGCCTCCCTGACTTCTTCGTCGTTTTTATTGGATGACAAATTGCTATCATTACCGCCCCAGATGTTAGGAGCGTGTATAACCTGCCAGTCACATGGTGATTTCAGCTTAACTCATGCAAAAAAGTATAACAAGAAAACTGAGAAAACTGGAACAGAAATGAAACATGAAGGGAAATATATAAGGTAAAAAGCATGTTGTGCTGGTGCTGAAAGAATACAGGACAGAAAGGGAAAAAGAAAACATTATTACCTGTATGGACATAAATGACCAGTGGTGGAAGAAGCATGTTTCACCAGTGTTGTGGAAACCCATTCCAGGGAAAAGAAACATAACTTAAATTAAGTAAAGTAAGTAAAGAAATTAAAAAGAAAAAAATACATTATTATCTTTTCCAATTATGACTTTGGCCAAATAAGTATCTTGTAACTATGACTCAAGGAGACTTCAGATTGCGTTTTTAATGTTCAAAACATAAAGATTTTTTATTTACTACAATATAGACAGGTAAAGATATCAAATTCACACATTTGAGAAGCTGGAGCCATTAAATGTTTGCCATTTTTGATTGGGAAATTGACTGAGCAGTGTAATCAGAAATATGTTATTAGACAGAATTACTGGGTGTGTGTGGATAACATAGCATTACAATAGACTGTCTTACTGGGAAGTATTTGATTAGTTAACTATATAGAAACAGCATTAGCAGAGAAGTTGATCTTTGTGCTCTGTGGTTTCCCGTCAAACTACTGCTCCATTTACCACTCCAGCTCAGTAGGTGGCAGGTCTGCTCCTGAAAAACAAAAGAAGAAGAACTACCATTATCTCTATGGCAACGACAACTATCCATTTGCCGTGCCTTTTGCTTGACTGTTAGCCTGTTAGCTTCTCATTGTTGCTTTAACCAACAACATTTACATTAACTTTACATTTGTAAACACTGTGGGCTAACACACTGCATGTTGTTTTGAGTACGTAAAAGACAAAGCTAATAAAACTAGCTGTGTGCCAGCTCTAGCTAACCTCAAACCAACAGCGTTTTATGTTTACGTGCTAAATGTTAATGGCAGAATGTTGGAACACAGATACCGGAGAAGCTGTGTATCGATCCCGGGATGCTGTCAAAAACTTGAGAATAAAGTAAGTAGCTAAAGGTAACATTAGCATTTAGCCTAGCTACAAAACTCCAGTATGCTAACATTACTCAGAAGGATGGGCTCAGAACGCGTTATTTCAACACGGTATCTAATTGTTTCTTCACTTCAGGGTGCATATACAGAGGGTGACCTCCACAGCAGCCCTCTCCCAGCACCTCCAGCAGGAAGTTCTGTCCCAGCAAGACAGAGGAGCCATTGAACTGGAAACCCTCACCTCACAAGGCCAGACAGGTAATATTACTTCTACTGCTGGGAGATGGATGGACCGTAATGATTATTTCCACTGGAAAAATACTATTGGACAGTTTCACGTTTGCCCATAATCCACAAATTGTTTTTGTAAATGTACTGTACTCCTGTGTTGCACGTGTTAGCATTTGATCTTAAGTAAATATTGTAATTTTCCTGCTTGACTTTCAAACTGGTCAGGACTTGATGGTTTTAAATGTCAGGTGAGAGACCCATGACCAAATCAGTAGGCACTCCACTGGTAACTAACAGCAAGTAGTGATCAGTTTCAAAGAAGTTGTAGCTTTTACTCAAAGCACAGTATGTCTTGCCTGTGGACTCCTTGGGCTGTTTTTGGTGGAGAATCTGAGATCAGATACGAGTTGTGGTCACAAGAAAGAGGTAAAATTGACCTTGAAATATTTCTCCTGTTAAATATGAATATCTAACATGGAGTTATGTTACATTGTCTTTATTTTGTCAGGTGGTCACAGAAAGTAAAATATACCATGACACTAGAATGGGTACAAGAATCTAACAGACATGTATAACTTGTATTTATAAATACATACATATTTTAGGGTGGATGTTTCCTTCCAAGCATATTTTAGTAACTTGATATTTCTGTTACTGTCTCACCAGGTAATAATGAGGAGGAACTGGTGGTGGGCTGGCAGGAGAAACTCTTCAGTCAGGTAGAACTTTGTGCCTTTAGTTTCCTCATCCCACAGCAAATTGTAATGGTCACCTTCATGTAGCTCAAAGTGGTTTAGATTAAAAAGAAAACAACTATTACGGCCAAGAGTTAAAGCATTTTTTTTGCCAATTGTAGTTTACTTTACCTTGCTAAAATCTAGATTTATTTCCGTGTGTTCTGTTTGTGTACACCACCTCCTCCACCTCCTTGCCATCATGTCTCTCTGTCTGTGGTTCTAGTATGAGATGGAGTTGTTCCAGAATGAGTCAGCATGTCAGACCCCACTGGACCGGCAGTACCACACAGAAGTCAAGGCCCTGAACAGGGCAAAGGGCAAACGAAATCACAGGATTTTTACATATACTGATCATGACCGCTACACCAACTGTCTTCCACTCCACCAACTGGTAGGTTGTGCTGCATCCTACATCACACTGTCTACCAATAATTCACACAGCATTATAGTTTCATATATAAAAAGATAGAAGTCAAGCTCAAAAGGGATCCACTACAGACACAGTGATTAAGCAAATTTCTTGGGGTGTCAACCTAATCTGTCTTTGGTTTCTTAATCCAAAACCACTTTGTCCAGCTACCACTTTGTAGAGATGAGAGACATTTCCTGAAGGCATTGACAAACAGATTCAATTTTATTCTGTTGGGTGTTCTGTCATTTAAGTCTGCATCTTTGAATTTGTGACAGCTATAGCTTTTATGGTAAGTTTACCTTCTCTGACTACTTGGTGTGAACCAGACTTCTCTCCATACTTCAGTGTAAGTGCTGTAACTACAAGAGGAAACAGTTTTTCTCATATTGTATTGCACAACATAGTCTTTCTATGTGAAAATTATTGTGAAACCACAAATTCTACAGTTATTGTCTGCTACTGTGTTTGTGAGTAGATTTTGTTTTTGATCCTGAAAGCAGCACTCCACTGACTTATTGACCACAACCAAATCCAGCCCCACCTTCCTGGCTGTAAGGATGGCCAGCATAAGACACAGGCGGCAGGACAGACGCACCATGTAGGTGAAACACCAGCTCACTCATTTAAAAGGACTGATAACTTCTTCTGTCTTCCTTTGTATTCTGTTTACCAGTTTATGAAACTTTAAGAAACTTTCATCTAAATGATGCTTTCTCAAAGATGGGACTTGTCATTTTTAATGCTATGAACAGTCATGTAATATGATGGTCTGGTGTATTTTGCAGGGACTGTAATATCCCAAAGTCAAAAATCATCAACTGGGAGCCCACAGAGGAGTTTGTGAAAAGCAGTCATGTGGTGAATAATGCTATGCAGACCATGCACATCATGGCAGACCTGGGCTCCCCTGGAAGGTCAGACCATAACCACGAAGACCCAGTTTCTGTTCAGTTCGGTCTTTATTTCTGCCCATGCGAATTGATGTTGTGGATGTTGTGTGGTTCAGTGGTAATTTTCTCACCATGTATTTGCTCTCAGGCTGGGCCAGAAGGAAAATGAATGTTTGCTGGTAACCATAACATCAGATGGCAGTGGAACAGTTGTTGTAAAACCTGACTTCAACAAAGGCAAAGAGCCTTACAGGCAAGTTCAAAACATGCAACAGCATTGACTGATATTGTGTCATATTGACATGTTTAAGAACAAGTGTATGACCGATATTTTTAATGTCAAAGCTGTACTATGTCAGATTAGCAGCTAAAAGTCCACCACTTTGGTCCAGACTGAAATATACCAACAAATACTGGATGGATTGTGTGGAAACAAAGAAAGCAAAGCTATCTTTATCATTTAATATAAAATATATGATATTTGATTAATCAAAAGAAAACCAATATGGTGTGTGTGATGCTGAGCAGGATTTTAACAGAGGGGGAAAAGAGAGAAGTTTGGCGTCTTACCCTGGAGAATGTATCCACGTCCATGAAAACAGAGGAAAAGGACAGGGAGCAGAACATGTACAAAGATGTGAGTTCATCTTCATCACCTTTTCATCAGAACCAGAGAAGAATTGTAGAGTATAGCTTTAAATGATCATGTTCATATTATTGATTACGGAGTCAAATGATACATATATTATGACATGGACACATCAACTTTTCTATGTTTCTAGCTGTATGTAAGGCACAAGGAATACCTTAATAGCCTCGTTGGACAAGACTTTGAAATGGTAAGTTATTTAAAAGGAAAATGCCCAATATTATTATTATTATTATTAAATCCTATATCTAAAAATGAAATTGCATTGAGAACTGAAACTGAAATCCTCACATTTGAGATGCTCCAGCCAACAAATGTTTGGTGTTTTTGCTTGAAAAAGACTGATCAAGTATTAACACTAGATTAACAACTGGCCTTGAGAAGGCTTTAATACTAATCAGATATCTCTCCTCTAGCCTCCTGTGGGTATTCTGCGTTACCTGATGAATGGAGAGATAGGTGAGTAGGAAGGCTGTGCTCATAGTTCACCTTTCTAAATTAGCAATCTTTGGCAATTAAATCTCATTCTTCTTTCTACCCAGTCTCAGCTAAAGGTTTTGAATATGATAACTTATACATCCACTTCTTCATGGAGCTGCCCAACAGTGAGTCATATACAGTATATGGCACTATTTACATTGTGATACTTAGGTGTTGTTGACACTTTTTAAGTCAGCTAAACTAAATTCAGTTTACCACTTCAACTTGTATTATTCTTGTTTTAAGATTGGTCCAGCTTGCCATTCCAGTCTCTCTCAGGGGTTACCCAGACCTGCCGAACCAAAACATTAGGGAAGGTGTGTATACTGTAAACAAAAATGGTGAACAACCTCAGAGCATGTCTACTGAGATTTGTCAAACCATCAACATTCTCTCTGCCGACAGGAAAACGTAGCTTTCTTCAGTTACCCCTTCAACTTTGAGGCTTTCTACATGTGCGAAAAAGAGAGTGAGGGTTAGTATCAGCTATTGTATGTTGTGTTTAAATTATTTATACATGTGTTTTATGCATGTAAAATGCTAGTGAATTTGTTTATTTGAATGATATGTAGCAACATTTGAAAGATTAGACTGATACATGAGTTTTCTCCTTATTTCAGAATCAGTTCCCCAGTGGCCAGTGCTCTACTTCAAGGTTCTTTCCCTGGACACCTGGCAACGCTATCGAACTGAAGGCTATGGCTATCTGCTTTTTCCTGCCATACCTGGTATGATGTGTATATTGAAGCTGTGGGATTAAAATTAGGGCTGCAGTGAACAATTATTTTCATGATCAATTAATCTTTTTTTTTTTAGAAAATATTGAAAAAGTCCCATTATTATATTATTATTATATTATATATAATATTTGGCATTTTTGCTCAAAAACATTTAATGATTGCTCAATTATCAAAGTAGCTGCAATTAATTGTCCATCAATTGACTACTCAATTAATCACTCAGTTGTTTCAGTTTACAAGATATTCTTTTCCATTCTAAATTTGGATTTTTATTTTTTATTTTTTTTATTTTTTTTATTTTTTTAAGAAGACACTTGTGTCACTGAAAGAAACTGTATATCTTTACAGTTTCTTTCAGTGACACAAGTGTCTCCTGTTGAGATTAGAAATGTAGATGCCGAACTAATGACTAATTCACTTACAAAGCAAAGTATTTACATGTTTCATAAATTGTGTGTGTGTGTGTGTTTATATACCAGGTAAACATATAATAACATGTAATACGTGGAGACCTCTTCAGACGGGGACAGTGTCTGCACTAAGACGCTTCTTTATTGGAGGTTCTCCAGAGCTTGAAGACCAAAGCTACGTTCGAATTCCAGGGACGTTCAAGGTAGGCTCAAAACTGCATGCAAGCTTTCAAGGGATGGTGTGTGAATATGTACAATTAACCTCATCATTTTCATTTTTTGCCAATTTTTATTCAAAGATGCACAGAACTGGATTTAACCCGGATTTTATGTTTAAATACATTGAATAGTCGCACCGCTTTCTTTTTCTGAGTTTGAGTAAATAGGGTCACCCGGTGGTGAGGACACTTCAGAATAAACTTCCAGCAGTAGAAAGTGAAGACAAAAATAGTAGAAAACATAAAGAAAGCTGGAGATTCTGCTGCAGTTGATTATTCTGAACCTGGAACCTGTACTGTTTGTTTACATGTTAAGTCAATAATGACATTGAAGAAAGTTTATTTATTTTAATTTTTTTGTACCTCTATATGTGTCTAGGGAGACAGACTGAGCCGCTTTGGCTTTTGCACTGAAACCACAGGAAGTGTCACCTTTAATCTGCACTGCATCCAGCAAGCCAGGTAAGTCATGATCAAATTAACTCAGCATTGAAAGGAAAAAACACTAAATTTCTGAGGTTGGTGTGCTCTGGATATGCATGGTGAAGATTTATTATTGAGTCCTATAGCCAATTGTATATATTATTTTCACTGCAAAGGTTAATCTACAATATCCCACAACTCTCCAGCACCACAGTGAATTAGTAGGGAAGTAGCTATGTATATCATCAACATCATTCAGTGCATCATTCAGTCAACTTACCTGACCAGAACAACATACTGTACGCTGTTATAATTTTTCCCATGGTGCAAGATGTAATCATCAGAAGCCAAATTCAGGTCATTAAGAGTTTCACTAGATCAGGTGAAACTCTTCTCTTGAATCGAAACTCTTGAATTATTCAGCTTTTGAGGAAATGCATATCTTAATTTTGAACCTAGCAGTCAAACCACTTTCTTACTACATTTCTTACAAACTTTGTCCACATTGGGCTCATATGGCCATCTGTTAATACAGAAGATAATGCATTTAATATCAAAAGTCAGCTAAATATGTCATCATTTATCATAATATTAAATGAGTTCATTTCCTGTACTGTAGCTTAATGTGTGGTTTATTGTATCCATGTTGTGTATGTGTCAGGTCGTTTGTTGATGCCACCATGTTGAAGAAAAGGAGGCAGAAAGTTTTTGACCAGTTGGGAGGATTTAGTCAACAAGGAGCTGTCTGCACCATCCTTGGTAAAAACATTAACTCAGAACTACTTCATGTACCTCAAGTTCAGGAGATGTACAGAAATATTTGAGTATGTATTGTTTACTAAGTATTTTTTTTCTCTGTCAGAGGCCTTCCAGAGGGCCAGGAGGAAGATGCAAGAAGCCAGAGAAAGTCTTCCCAGAGATCTAATCAACACCACATCCCAACTCAAAATTGAATCCTCTGCATAGGTGTGAAAAACATTGTTGGACTGCTTATCAAATGTTTTAAGTGCCTGAATGGCATAGACATACTAATGTGATCTTTAGAATCGAGGTGAGATTAGCTGCAAGTAAGAATTGCCATTTCAAATATTGCACCAATTTTTAAGTTTCCTGATAATGTAGGGCGGTGATGTGTTGTAACAAGTCTGAGAAAAGAAAATATTGTACGATTGCTATTTATTCTTTGTAAAAACTAACATGTCAGGAGGGGTAAAAATTGGGGTACAATATGGATTTACATGGTTATGATATGGTGAAGGAGCAAAGTATGGTGTGATCACAAACTTTATTTCAAACATGTAACAAGTATTACAATTGTGTAATATAGATTTTTTTATATCAACTGTTATTGTGTATTTTTGCCCTTATGATTATAGCTGCTGTCATTCAGGTTTTGCACAAACTTATGCTTGGACTATATGTTTTTATATAAGGTAGTTAAATTCCATATAAGTTTTGTGCACGTATACTACTGTGGCATGAATGGCATTGGAAGTAAGTAAGGGCTATTGTGGGTCAAAAGGTTTCTGCTCTGTTCTCAATAATTGTGAGTATTTGATGTTGTATGGAGCATCATTCAAGTTTTCTGCTGTTTAGAGTCAAATACTACCAGAACAGTCAACATCTTCTTTGCTCAGTCTACTGTTCAATACAAAAGCTACAACTCAAACGGAAAAGAACAGCAGATTGACATTTAGAACACATACTTTTCAAAGGATTAACTAGCTGCAAGTGTCACATGTTGCAGTTCTGACATGTTCGTGTAACACAAAAGACATTGTATGCACAAAATGTACTTTGTGGCTCTAAATGTTACATTATTTGCCATGAAATACAGAAAATAAAATTTACGTGG
Organism: Seriola dumerili; assembly: GCF_002260705.1. NCBI lineage: Eukaryota > Metazoa > Chordata > Actinopteri > Carangiformes > Carangidae > Seriola > Seriola dumerili. The sequence continues at coordinate 3,620,456 of NW_019174704.1, forward strand.
GCTATTATGTATTGTATGACTGTACTGATTTACAGCAAAAAGATTTTATAGACTTGATGTGACAATTTGTCACAAACAAGCCATACCACAAAATATGTTTTGACCCAGTGACTGCACAGTTGTGCTATTTAATCTAGCTGAAAATCACATGAATGTGAAGTTCTCCATCACTGTAAATCACCTTGATCTATGCCACTCAAACGAATGACTTTTACTGAAGCATCCACTTAAGTTAAATCTGGGGAACCCAAGAAAGCTATGCTAAGGACATTTCTGAGGGAAAATGTGTTACTGTTAATCCAACCACGACATTTGGATTTTATATACCAAACATACTGTATGATCAGTTTATATATGATGCATTAAATTACCCAACACTACATAAGTAGTCAATATTATCTCCATCTCGACCTACTACAACATTTACAAGTTGTGTACATGGTAATAAATCAATAATAATAGTCTAATAATATAATACAGTCACTTCAGGGTATAATATTATCACACTCCAAAGCAGCGATTCTGTACAATGAATACTTTTAGTTTTGAGACTTGACATGCTTACTGCTGATAATACTCGCGTGCCTGGGTTCCACGCTGACAGTCAGGACATCATTGAGATCCCAACCGAACCTTTCCTCACGTGCTACATTCATTACTATGGGAAATTGCAGAACAATAACCAGTCACGCCCGAGATCCATTGAATAGCCTTTACATTTAAATCTCAATTAAGATACAATACTTCCACTAAATAATATAACGTGTGGATCTAAACGACAGTGGAACAGAATGATCTGTCCACACCAACTGTCTGCCGTCGGTTATGGGTGGTGTCAATGCCCCTGTTTACCTTGCTGTGTGTGGTGTGTCCGGTTCTTTGCGTACACATACATTTAGTTCCTGTCCACTATTCGCAGATCCAAACCATATAAAATCTAACAATAGCCATCCATAAAGCATTGGATCAATCGAATTTGTCTGTGGCACAACCTGGCCAAATATGCACTACTTCCTTGGAGGCTCAATCTCAAGAGAGAAGCTTTCCAGTTTCCGGCGACAGTGAACGTACCATCACAATCCAGATTCTCCATCTTTCTCCAACCAAGCAAAGGGACCAACCTGCGTCTTACATCCACTGTAACTTAATATTTTCCCGCTGACATACACTCAACCAGGTATATGAAATGTTTTACAATTCACATTTATTGTAACGTCATTGGCATTTGTGTGTGATTTCGTGTCGATCAGTTTGCTGGGCAGGTCATCACCTACATTAACGTTAACAGAGTTCCTGTCAGCAGCAATGGAAACTGGGCCGCTGGTTACTTCTGTTTTAATGTCCGATTTAATACTGTAACGTTACAAGTCACACCTGATTAGAAAAGCCTGCTGATGCTCGTTATCCCACAGTCGATATTGTCTGCAGTTTGTCGTTATTAGCCAGCTAGCATCGCTAGTCTTGGGCTAGCGTTAGCGGCAATCATTTAACTGATGCATTTAGCATGCAGTAAGCTAACGTTAGCAAAGTTAAATTGCTGTGGTAATAGTTAATTGTAGCTAACTTGATGCTGGAGAAGTCAAACGTTGTCATGGTCAGAAACACTTTGTCGTAAATGGCACGTCTAATCAGGCTTATCGATTGTTTAACGAGGAAATTGATGATATATATAACTAACATATAACAGCCACGGTTAATTGTTAACGTTAAAGCCATAACCAGGTTATTAGCTACGTAACGCAAGCTTGCTAACATTTGTAATGAAGTAAACCCTATAACATAAAGCCAAATATTGAAGCAGACAAAGTCTTACCGTAAGATGCCGTTTGTATATTTAACATTGAATATATTTGTGTAGCATCCTACAAACAGTACAAAAAATCAGTACCCTGTTGGATTTATAAAAATAAAAATATCACCAAATTGTTCATAAAGTTTGTCCACAGTCCGCCGTTGACATTTATTTTCATTTTTATGTTGATATAATAGCCTCCACCTTTAAGGGAAGGCATTTAACCATATTGTGGAACCTAGCTGGCTGTTAGGGATTAATTGCTCCCATTCAGCCACAAAAGCATTAGTGAGGTTGGGAACTGATTTTGGGTGATAAGGTCTGGTTCTCTGTCAGTGTTCCAGTTCATTCCAAAGATATTAGATGGGGTTGAGGCCAGAGCGCTGTCTCTGTTAAGTTCTTCCACACCAAAGTGGGAAAACTATTTCTTTATTGACCTTGGTCACAAGGGACATTGTCATATTTGTGTGCTTCCAATTTTGAGGTTGGAACATTGTGTGTATGTATGATAGTAGGCCAAGGGACTGTTGTAAAGCCTGACAGTCCTGCCAGGTTTCAAACCTGGTACTTGTATCAGGCATAATTATTAGTCTCTGCTGGTTATCCTAACATTGCAATGATAGAGACTTGTAGAGGAGTTACTTCCAGTAAGCATGATATATTTATGTCTAAGTTAACTTTGGACCATTATCTAATCACAACAATATGACTTAGTTGCTGTTAATACCAATTTCCGAGCATATATCATCCACAACCTAACATAACAAACGTTATGGTAATAACACAGCTATAATACTGCGTATCTAATTACAGGGCTTTACTTCGAGCTAAGATAAAATGCATTTATCTTTAAGTTGACATGACTGGTTAAGTGTCACAAAATTTACCTGTTATCCATGCCCTACTGTGAATGAAGTTCTTTTCCAGCACCTAAGCTGCGCCCACCCCTTCAGCCACATACAGCCAGTCACAGTACTGGGGCACACCCACTCACCCTGTGATCAGAGCCAGTGGCTACGGCAACAGTCAAGAGCTTTTCCCTGCTGCACTCTTTTCTACAATATTATTAAGAGTTGCCATTATTGGAACTACTCACCAAACTTTACAGTTGGCACTGCATTTCATTGGGTAGGGTTCTCTTGGCGGCTGCCAAATCTAGAATGGTCCAAGGTGATTCATCAAATCATGAATGGTGATGTGCATTTGGCATTGTGCATGGAGATCTTAGGCTTGTGTGCTTTTGCTCCACCATGGAAACCCACATCGTGAAGCTGTCGTTGAACAGCGCTGACATTGCTCCCTGATGCAGTTTGGGACTTGCTAGTGAGTGTTGCAACCAAAGATTAGAAATGATTTGTAGTGCACCACAGGACTTGGCGGTCAAATTTTGTGAGCTAGTATGGCCTACCGGTTCACGAGAAGAACTGTTGTGGCTCCGACATGTTTCCACTTGACAATAATGGCACTTACAGCTGACTGGAACAAACCTAAGGGCAGAAATTTGATAAACTGACATATGGGAAAGATGGTGTCCTCTGACTGCGCCACATTAAAAAGTGGCTCAAAAGTGGTACAACCTATTCCAGATAAATTTGGAGGCAACACAGATAAACTAAATGGCTGAGCTTCATGGAGCTAATGTGGGATGTGATCATCACTACGCCTCATAGTCACACACCATCTCAGGGAGGAAGGAACAGTAAAAACATCTGGATATTGAATTAAGAAATAAACTATCATTCTTTGCAAAAAGGGAAATTGGGAAGGGCTAAAGGGAATCATTAATACACATTTTGCTGATAGGATAAATTTGTGTATTTCTTCTGTACAGATTTAAAGGACCACAATCATGACGGACTCAAAATATTTCACAACAAACAAAAAAGGTGAGTAAGGATGGCAGTGGTGCTGAAAAATCTGACTAGCTCTTTATACCATTATTATTTGTAAATTTCAGTCTGTCCAGTGAAAAATTAATTTAACCCATAAAAATTCAGTTTTCTTTAATTTCCACTTCCGGTAGCTTTAAGGTTAGAGGAACCATCTTATTTGTCACTATCTGACCGTGTGCTCAAACTGTGCTGCAGCCAAAACTCTTTGTGATTCCTCTGTCAGGGGAGATCTTTGAACTGAAGGCAGAGCTGAACAATGAGAAGAAGGAGAAGCGAAAAGAGGCAGTGAAGAAGGTCATTGCAGCCATGACTGTTGGCAAGGATGTCAGGTACAGTATAAAATTTGATCTTTGACATAAACCAGAAACTTCTATGAATAAGTTCTATAAATTACTATTTTCTAAGTTTACAAAAATGAGGACCCCCATCAGAAGGATGAGCTTTCTACTATCAAACAGTACTTTTGAGTATATATATATTGGCCTTTTGGGTGAATTGTTTATCACATTGCTCTTGATGTTAACATAAGAACAGCCTTGAAACCGTGTACTGTAAGCTTTGAGTAATTCATTTTGCTTTTTCTGTCAGTTCTTTGTTCCCAGATGTGGTGAACTGCATGCAGACTGACAACCTGGAGCTGAAGAAGTTGGTTTACCTTTACTTAATGAACTACGCCAAGAGCCAGCCTGATATGGCCATCATGGCCGTCAACAGTTTTGTCAAGGCAAGGACCTAAAAGAACTTAATTTGTTTTTTCAACTGTTAATACTGACAGGATTTTCTAACGTTTGACTAGATCTACACTAAGGCAGATAAATCCAGCAAATAAATGCTGTTTTTTTCCCATCCATGCTCAAATGAGAAAAAAATGCATTTTCAAATGTAGCTGCTGGCATTGTGTACACTGTCAGTCCCCCAGGCCAAGGAAAGTTAAGATTGTCATAAATTTTGAGATGTATTTTCCAGATAAGTAAAGTAATGAATTTCACAATGCCTTGGAATTGCTCTGACTTAGTTATGGAAAGATATTGAATTGCCCAATGAAATCTAATCAGTTTCAAGCCAAAACTGCCTTGCTTGCAATGCTCTCCAGGACTGTGAGGACCCCAACCCTCTCATCCGAGCTCTGGCTGTCCGCACCATGGGCTGCATCAGGGTGGACAAGATCACTGAGTACCTGTGTGAGCCACTGAGGAAGTGCCTGAAGGATGAGGACCCGTATGTGAGGAAGACGGCAGCTGTTTGTGTGGCTAAACTCCATGACATCAATGCCCAGATGGTGGAGGACCAGGGCTTCCTGGATTCTCTGAGAGATCTCATTGCTGACTCAAATCCAATGGTAGGTGTCAGGCTGATGATGGGAAGTGTTTTTTTCAACCTAGGTTTCATTTTCTTAGGTTTTCATAAAATTTTGGCATGTATATGTGTTCTCATAGCTACAGAACTCTCATCACATACCATCTCTGTCTTTTAGGTTGTAGCCAATGCAGTTGCCGCCCTGTCAGAGATCAGCGAGTCTCATCCCAACAGCAACCTGCTGGACCTCAATCCTCAGAACATCAATAAGCTGCTGACGGCCCTCAACGAGTGCACAGAGTGGGGACAGATCTTCATTCTGGACTGCCTCTCCAACTATAACCCCAAGGATGAGCGTGAGGCCCAAAGGTAGTCAACAAAATAAAATGCTTTTAAATATAACTAGTTAAATTTCCTTTACTGACTATCATCTTTTCCTGTTTCCTTTTCAAAGCATCTGTGAGCGTGTCACTCCCAGGCTGTCTCATGCCAACTCAGCAGTGGTGCTGTCAGCTGTCAAGGTGCTGATGAAGTTCTTAGAGCTGCTGCCCAAGGACTCTGACTACTACAACACCTTGCTGAAGAAGTTATCCCCACCACTGGTCACCTTGCTCTCCGGAGAGCCTGAGGTCCAGTATGTGGCTCTGAGGAACATCAACCTGATTGTCCAAAAAAGGTGCGTGATCACAAACACCAAAAACTATTTTTTACCTTTAGTGGACTTCATTTGCTGTTACACATTTGGCAGAAACTTTTTTTGAATTAAGATTTAAAATAAATTTGAACTAAATAATGTAGTCAATATATTGTTTTAACATTTTTTGGACTCACCACCTTTCAACATGATATTCTTTAAGTATAAATCAACTTAGTAGACACTCATCACATGTACAGGTAGAAATTTGCTAGACTAGCAGCATGAGGGCAACAAACAATCCAAAATGCAACAGTCTTACAGTAAGATGTAATTTTGACAATGGAAAGCCATAGTCACATATTCAGGTCAATAAGATAATTATGTCTTCTGGAGTACAAACATACAAATTCCTCAGTGCTTTTGGATCACAGTCTTGAGTGTAATGTGTTAATGTTTGCAGGCCTGAGATCCTGAAGCAGGAGATCAAGGTGTTCTTTGTCAAGTACAATGACCCTATCTATGTGAAACTGGAGAAACTGGACATCATGATCCGCTTGGCCTCTCAGGCCAACATCGCCCAGGTAACACAACTATGTGGTAACTTTGTATAGACAATAATTTTTTCTATAAAGGGTTTTGTTCTCTTTACCAATTATGGTTTACAGTAATATATATTCTATTGAGGTATCTGGGTAGAGGGTATATTTTGCATGTGTACATGATTGCAGGGAGAGACATTTATTGAATTTCAGAATGGTATTGGGCCGGTCAGGTCTAAAAAGAACCAATATGGGATTTCAGCATAGTACCTTGTGTGTATATACCACTAGGTACAGTATACTGCTGCATAGAATTGAACCATATTAAAAGATTAACTTTTTATTGTTTGAATCATGTTGTCTAATGTTAAGAGAAGGTAAGCCGCCACAAAATTGAAATCGATATATACTGTATATATACTGTATGTTTGTGGTGTTGTTAATACGCACAGTATATTTCCCTGCCGTTATCTGTCACTTTCAGGTGCTGGCTGAACTGAAGGAATACGCCACAGAAGTGGATGTTGACTTTGTGCGCAAGGCTGTGCGAGCCATTGGACGTTGTGCCATCAAAGTGGAAGTAAGGAATGCCACCATCACTGATCTCTTTGCTAAAGATGTCTCGTGTGCCCCCCCCGAGCACAAGAATCTTAATTCATGTCAGTCTTGTCACCAAAGTATTATGTTAGTAGAAATATCATAATATCAAATATCATTCAAATACATCTGCCCTGTGTGTACCTTTTTGCTGCAGTGCAACAGGAATTCTAAATCTGTTTTTCACTGAAAGCTTCAAGTTTTAAATCCACATTAAATCTGCTCTAGTATCAACAATATATATTAATCAATTTCTTATTGTATCCATTGTTGTTGTTTATGTCTTTGGTTCCTCATTGAAATTTAAATCTCCAATCTTACACCATTTATGTGTTAAATAAATTCCTCTCATGAAGCATCACCCTTCGCCAGTGTAAACAAATTGAAATGATAAGTTATATTGTATTATTACTGTCATATTATAATGACCTTTAACCCCAAGTAATGGTGACATGGTGCCTCTGTCCTCCTCATCTCCAGCAATCAGCTGAGCGCTGTGTTAGCACCCTGCTGGACCTGATCCAGACCAAGGTCAACTACGTGGTTCAGGAGGCTATTGTGGTTATCAGGGACATCTTCCGCAAGTACCCCAACAAGTATGTTTCCCACTGAACGCCTGAGAACTGATCAACTAATACCAACTAACTAACCAGTCGATTACATATACTTGTTAGCTGACATAGTCCATCCAGGATTGCAGCTTGCACATGTCCAGCCATTATATGCTGGATAATTAGTCAATCTTTCAATCTAATTCACATTTTTTAGCTTTAGCTTTTATTATACATCATACATTGAAGTTAAGGTGCTTGTAAAGTTTCTTTCTGACCACTGAGATACTGGTGCTCTCCAGGTATGAAAGCATCATTGCCACGTTGTGTGAGAATCTTGACTCTCTGGATGAGCCCGATGCTCGTGCCGCCATGATCTGGATTGTCGGCGAGTACGCAGAGAGGATCGACAACGCTGATGAGTTGCTCGAGAGCTTCCTCGAGGGTTTCCATGATGAGAGCACTCAGGTGAGTTCACTGTCAAAGCAAGAGAGGATTTTACTGGAAATAAAGTGAGGTGTACAGAAGGTATAGAAAGTATGGTAGGTCAAAGTTAAACGAATGTGACTCTTTTTTTTTTTTTCAACCATGCCCTGTTAAACAGCTCGAGGTACCTGGGATTTATTACATGTATGTCCTTGTGTAGCACACAGGAGAGCATGTACAGTGGTTTTCCTGTATGCATTAACAAAATATCATCTTGTTTGGGTATTTCCATACTTTACTTGCTTCCATCTCCCACAGTGAAGACAAGGGGGTGGCAGTTTGTGAGGCATTGTACACTGAAAATGACCATAATACAACGCTGTATGTTTTCATTTACAGGTCCAGCTCACTCTGCTGACAGCCATTGTCAAGCTGTTCCTTAAGAAGCCATCAGAGACTCAGGAGTTGGTGCAGCAGGTCCTCAGTCTGGCCACTCAGGTTAGTTATTGTGAAGAGGTGCAGGTTAACATCTGTTTGATGATCTGTTTATTCACTGCTGGATAATGTTGCATGTTTTAGAGGCACCTGCTTAGAAACATACTGTAGCTTTCTCTAACATCAATATATCTTCCATTTTTTTGTTTAATCAAGTTAAATCCTCTTAGCTACCACCATTGCAACCGCTAGTCCAACTGTGGCCCTCAAGATGTAATTCCTTCACTGAAACAAAGCAATCAATATTACAGCATGTGTGTTGACCTCTCTGCCTCTTCTGCAGGATTCTGACAACCCTGACCTGCGTGACAGGGGCTACATTTATTGGCGTCTTTTGTCCACCGACCCTGTGACTGCCAAGGAGGTGGTGTTGTCAGAAAAGCCCCTGATCTCAGAGGAGACAGACTTGATTGAGCCCACTCTGCTGGATGAGCTCATCTGCCACATTGGCTCTCTGGCCTCTGTCTATCACAAACCCCCCAGCGCCTTTGTGGAGGGCAGCCATGGAATCCACAGGAAACACCTTCCTGTCCAGCACAGCAGGTCAGACACACAAACACTATGCACATTATGACTGACCCACATTTCAACTTTTCACTTGGCAGTTGTGCGCCTTTTGATTACACTCACATGCTCTGACTACCTTTGGCCTAATTGCTATGTGGCCTCTTTGTACTCTCTGTGAAACGTGCAGCATGCACTTGGTTAAATCAGTTTTGCACTTGGTTAAATCAGTTTACATAATATGTGATAGATGATTTAATACATATCACCCACTCTTTGTAAGCTGTATGTCTAAGTTAAAGGTGATGTTGAAATCAGTAGTAGTTACAACATTAATATATATAAAATATTAAAATTTTCTTCACTAACAATTTAAAGCCATTTTTGCCATGTCACCAGTTTTCTCATCTGTGTGAACACCGTCATGCAGATCGTTTATGAAAGTAATAAGTAATATGTCATGCTGTCTAGATCACCGGGCGTCATTTTTAGGCTCTTAAGCAATGTTGTATGGTTTTTAAAGCAGTTGGCGTAAAACGTATCAACACTGAGTATAAATAAACTAACAATCATTCCAGTCCACGTTTTATAGCACATTTCATGCTGGGCCAACTGCATTGGCCAACACCCTGAAGATATTGCGCCACGTCTCAGAGATATCTAACAGGGAAGAAATATCTTTTGCGAAAGAGGATCCAGTGCTGCTTATGAACAGGAAATGGTGTATGGAAGGTTTCACTTGGTCACAGAATGTCCAGTTAAAATGAATTTGAATAACAGCACAGAAATGTAATATACACTGATAAATGATAAAAATAACCGGCAAACTGGTTTTGCAAAATTATGTTGCTAGCATTGGTTTGAATATGACTTTAAAATCACCATGAAATGGACAGTGTCTTCACAAAACATTATTCATTGTTTATTGTTTCAGATATGTGTTCCCCATTTCTGACATGGAATTTTCTTCAAGTAATGTATGATTTAAACAAGCTTCGAACTGTAGCAGACAGACCAACCCATTTCTCAAGACGGCTAAGTAAAAGATCATGGTCAGTTGTGTCGAAGGCAGCGCTAAGGTAAAGCAAGGACAGATGTGTTTCCACAATCAGCATTTAATCTGAGAGCTGAGAACTGTCTCTGTGCCATGGTTTGCTCTGAAGCCAGATTGAAACTTTTCATCAATCTGTGACAGACTGATCTGCACTGGACCCATGGAGGGGCTCATTGTGATCACGTGATGGACAGGTGGACGTAGGAGTGCGAGGATGGTAAATGCTGTATGCTAGGTTGGTAGAAAGTAACCGCACGCCAGCTTTGCACAAATGGACACTATCAGCAGCAAAAAATGTTTATGTTCCCAGTAGGGTTTAAAGTTGTTAAAATGCACTGTTGGTGTCACATACAAAGGAGAGCCAGGTGTTGAGGTTACTGAAACGCCCTATTACATACTTAAAACCTTGCTATGGGACTGTTTGAGGATGTTAAAAAGATTGACAGAGTTGTTTTAACAGCTCGGACAGCTGCTTTGAAATGCTACCCTCGGTTAGCTCAGTTAGCTGCTGCGTTAAAAACAAGCATTGTGAGCAGTTAAATGCCCGTCCTGACTGGTCTGTTGTTTTTCCTGTGCCAGCATTGATACAGGTGAGAGCCCAGTGAGCGGTGGGCCAGCAGCTGCCATGGACCAGCCACATGTGATCCCCAGCCAGGGTGACCTGCTGGGTGACCTGCTCAACCTGGACCTGGGCCCTCCAGTCAATGTGCCCCAGGTCTCTTCCATGCAAATGGGTGCAGTGGATCTTCTGGGAGGAGGCTTGGACAGCTTGGTGAGCTCTCTCTCTCTCTCTCTCTCTCTCTCTCTCTCTCTCTCTCAGACACACACTAATTTTGCTGTAGAGGAGAAGCATAAATGGCTGTCGACCCAATCAACTTTCTGTATTTCCTTGTTTTTGGACCAATGGGACTGCTTATCTCAAACAAGGCTTGGCATGGCATGTCCAAAGGGCAATAAGTTACGGGCGCTCACAACACAAAGTCTGTACTGCAATAATTACACAAAACACATCTATCCTCTGACATATACACAGTATTTCTCCATATAGGAGTATCTCCATTCTGTTTTTTTTTTTTATTATTATTATTAAAAACTGCAAAAAACCAATTGATTTGGGGCCTAGTGCTGCAGACATGGCTGGGAGGTCAGAAAAGAACTGAGAGAAGAACACATTGTACATTTTAGTCTTTTCGTGGGATTTGTTGAAAATTAAAAAAAATATAGAATAACACCATTTAAATCTTTACAATGGATCAACTCATGCTTTGTCTCTTTTTAAGTTGAACTCTTTTCAACATCATTTATCAGAGCTGATTAATGCTCTTAAAAGATAATTGCCTTTTCATGGTCATCACAAACTGACAGGATTATCTAATATTGTGGGAACACACTATTGTAGTGTGATTCTGAGGAGAGAGTTTTGCAGTTTAGCTGTTTTTTAAAAAAAATCTTTACATCAGCATTTTGGCAATAGTTCCTCATTTATCCAGTAGAAAGCAATATATGCTGAAATATTGGCTTGCATTCACTCTGCTCCTTCTTCTGATTCTTACTGCTGAACATAAAAACAGCCCATTGACTCTTTGAGCAGGAAGGGAAAGATTGCTCAAGACATTTTATCTTTCAACAGTAAATTTCTTTCTCTTTGTAAATGAAATTTTGTTTCCTGGAGTGTTAAGGTTCATGCTCGTATTTAAAATAGCTAAATAATCTCTTTTGTAGTTTTGCTGTATTTTATATTCTGTGTAACATAACACAGAAATTACTCTGGCCATGAAAACTTCAAATGTTTGAAATTCTAAACAAATTTGTTAAATTAATGTTAATAAACTTAAGTATTTTTCCATCCTTGTTGTATTTTCACTCTGTTAATGGTCATTTTTTCCACTTCTCTAAGATCCTGGAATATCTGGACCTCTTGATAATCTTGTTGCAGTTTTTAAAGCCTTATTTTAATGTCTAAAATACCATGTGGAGATACAATTTTCCCAGAAAGTGAGAGCTCCTTCTTGATGGGTTGCGGTTGCTAAGAAAGTCTCTGTCTCTGTCTTTGTTCGTGTGTTTGGTCTGTCTGTGATGTTTGGATGCTGTCTTTGGGGTCCTCTCTTCTCTCCTGTAGCTGGGGGGAGACCTGGGCGGAGGTGTTGGGGGAAGTCCAGCAGTAAGTCAAGCCCTTCTGTTTGACAGCCTGCCTGTCTGCATGCTGCATGCTTCCTGAATTTAACCCACCACACTCTCAAACCAACTTCTTCAAGTTTTCATGAAGCTTTTAAACCTGGCTTTGCTGTTTAACACTCACATCATTTAATTGATCGTGTTGACGTTTTCTCTTTCATAAGGTTTTTTGGCTAATCACGTAAACCTGATATGATTGAAATTTTCATTTTTTCTCATAATCACTGACGAGTTTTACTAATTATTTCTACCTCTGGCATGATATTAGATCTCCAGTGTGATTTTTTTTTTTTTTTTTTTTTTTTTTTTTTTTTGTAGATTGACAAGTTACCAGTGATGCTTACTAAAATTATGATTTCTTAAATTCTGTGTTTTGTGTGTGTGTGTGTGTTTTTCTCGTGATTGCTTTAGGTGGGACAGAACTTCATCCCCTCATCTGTCCCCAGTACTTTCGCTCCATCACCTACACCAGCACCTCCAGCTGTCAGCAGTGGCCTCAACGACTTGTTTGAGCTTTCCACAGGCATGGCCATCACCACTGGAGGCTACATAGCCACAAAAGCAGTAAGTTCACACAATGTCTCAGCAAGTAGGCCAGAATTCACTTGAATAATGGCTAACATACATTCAGACAATAATAGATGCATCGCTCACAATAAAGGGAGTAGTTTAGTGAAAAATGAAGAAATAATGGTTGTTTCAGGTGGCTACTTTCTGTGTTCTTACTTTTTGGTCAGACTGAGAGACGAGTTGGAAATGATCAGTGATTATGAGAAATATGCAAGGTTGAAGTATATTGAAATTTTCCTTTAAACAGGCTCAGAAAGGTTTGGCTTTGAAATTGAAGAGAATTAAGTCTTAATCGCAGCATACAAATTAGAAAGTGCGTCACACTACTTAGTGTTGTAATAACTTTTTCAGAGGGTGCATGGCTTTCTCACATACACGCTAGAGAGGTAAGAGAGTGACTCTTGCTTCTTTCCAGTCTGCAGAATCAAGTACTTGTAAACTTACATGTTGTCCCAACTGGGCTGCTACAGTAAACCGTTGAGGCAGTCAACTCAATCTCACTTTTAAGTTTCCTGGACTCTAGTAGTTAGTCCTAATTTATGCTTTTCAGAATTTCCAAATAATTTCAGACTCATTTTCAAGCTATCATTTTTATCCATACTTGAAGAGAAGGTTCTTTTTTTTAATTAAGTTCCCAGTACATCCCTCTGAGGTCTGTTTTTCTCTAGTAATAATTAAAAGGTTTTGTTGGTTGAGCACATAGTGAACATTGTGGATCAGACTGTATTCTGCTCGTCAAAAGTCTGGCAATGCAAAAAACTAACTTGATGTTCTGACTGAAAATGGCCCTATGTTAAAAACACATCCGCTTTGATGTGGCCGTATTGCTTCAGGTACCAATACAATCCACAAGTCCAGTGTGTAATGGATCCATTGAGTTTTAAGATTCATCTAAAGCCAAAACACTGCACTGTGTTTTGTAATAATATGAGATCAGACTTAAAACTCAGGAAAGATTGCGATAACTGTTATTTTATCCACCACTGAGACGATACAAAATAATCCACGAATGACAGTGTTTTGTGTTGCGGCAAGTTCAGTTTTCTGTTTTTTGCCCTTTTAATATTAACCAGGTGTGGCTGCCTGCAGTGAAAGCCAAGGGACTGGAGATCTCCGGAACCTTCTCTCGTCGCCAGGGCCACATGTACATGGACATGACCTTCACCAACAAGGCCCTGCAACACATGACCGACTTCGCTATCCAGTTCAACAAGAACAGGTCAGTGAAATAACTCACAGGAAAAACTTATGTTCAACTACAATATCACTACTGTAAAGCTGAATCAACACCTCTCTAAAACAGTGGGGCAGTTATATTGGCTGCTTTACTTTTAACTTGGTGTACCTCATAAACTGGCAGCTGAGTGTATACACTACAGCTGAATACAGGTGCTGAAAGCCACTAATTTTGTTTGTCGGTTTGTTTGCTTCCTACATGTAGTTTTGGGGTGATCCCCACCAGTCCTCTGCCCGTTCACACTCCTCTGATGCCCAGCCAGAGTATTGAGATCTCTTTGCCTCTCAACACCATTGGGCCTGTCATGAAGATGGACCCACTCAATAATCTGCAGGTAACAGAAGAAGTCACTCACCAGCAACATACATTTGAACAATAGCACAACACACTGGAGATTTACAGACGCAACTTTTGACTGTCACTAAGCTGCTGTTGAGCATCTGTGGCTCATTATCACTTCTATTTATTGATGTGTGTCCGGAAGCGTTTTACCCAGCCAGGTCACTATCAGGAGTCGAGACAGTTAGTTAGAGAAAGCTTTCTCACTGGCTGTTTAGTTTACAGAATCTGTGACTTGACTATGACATTATGTCCCATTTTTTGCTTCCATCTCTTCTTTTCTTTTCCAGTTTTGAACAAGAATTGCAAGCTGAGGGAAGCAGCTAGCCCGTCTTCCAACAACAAAGCAATTTTCTTTTTTACTAGAGATTTGCCATTAACTAGAGATACTGTCCACAAGCACTTGCCCACCAAAGACAAGTGCATTGTTACAGCAAATACATTGGCTTAGATCTTACTGTCCTACTAATCTGGTTATTTTATTTAGGAGACTGATGTTGAGTTTACCTTTTGTAGGTTATTTTGCAAAGCAGTTGGTGCAAATAGGACAGAAGGAGCTGATATGAAATTAAACAATTTCTGTTGTTATCTTATTTAATTTCTGTTGTCAAATGACATAATGATGATAATTTAAACAACATTAAAGCCACACAGAACAAGTATAACAAGTATAAGTGTTTAAACATTGCTTGTTAGACCTGAGTTTTCTAATGTGAAACTCACATTCTTTTTTTGTCTGCTTGCACACAGGTGGCTGTGAAGAACAACATCGACGTCTTCTACTTCAGTGTACTCATCCCTCTCAATGTATTCTTTGTTGAGGATGGAAAAATGGGTATGATTGTTACTCACCACTTTATAAAACAACATCACATCTCTGTTCACACCATCACTATCACACCATGACATTAATGGTAAATTATGTCTTAATTATGTCCACAACCAGGAATAAAATATTTGGAATATATAAATATGGAATATACAGTACATTTTCAATATATGGAATATTTGAAATATTTGGAAAATGTTTATTCACATACAGTAGGGTCCAGACTACTGACTACTACTGAAAGTGGTCTCAGATGTTTGGACCCCATTAGTTCTCACACTGGACGTGAAATGCTTTGTACAATAATATATAGAAAATAGATAGAAACACCACTGACATTTCTGAAAATACAGAATACAATTAGTCAAAAACAGATTTCAGTTGTATCTATGGAAGATTTTTTTGAATCTTGTAAGCAGCTGAAAACCTAATTGCTAAGTTGAGTTACCACTGAATCTTTAATTTATGGCAATGAAATATTCCACCAAATTTAGACACCAAAATTGAAGATGTGGAATTCAAGGTTGAACATCTAGGATTACAAAAATGAAAAAGTCAAGCCTGAACAGAATGGATCTGGCATATTTTAAAACAATAACTCTGTAAAAGGCCCTGAAATGTGCACTTGATGTCTACATACACAATATGATGAAAGACTGGCCATTGTTTGCATTATTTCAACCAATAATATCTAGTGTTTTTCCCTGCAAAAATCAATTGTTGGTCTAATGTTGATGAGACTGTTTGTTTTTTTTCCTTCTTCAGAGCGACAGGTGTTCCTTGCTACCTGGAAAGACATCCCAAATGAGAATGAGCTACAGTATCAGATAAAGGAGTGCCACCTAAATGCAGGTAGGCAAGTTTTTGAATTAAGTGCCCTCAGTTACGTAGCAGTTTTTATGTCCCTCCACCATGGTACAGTATATGCGACATTAAGTTCTAATGCTGGCGTCTGTGACTCTGTAGACACTTTTTTTTTTTTAAACTTCTGGTAGAATTCTTGACGACAAAGCACACGTGTTCTTTTATCACCGACATCATGGCGGGACATTCTTTTGTCCTAATGTCTAGTCCTATCAAAACAGATTTGAAAATCTGGATATTCTTTGGTTGTTTGTCTTCTATGTCAAAATTATTAATAATTGGTTAAAAACGTATATATTAATATAATAAATATACAAAAAATATGATGTATGGCTAAATGGATGCTTTCACTGCTCAATTAGGAGTGGTGATTCTTACTTCGTTAAGATGATTTACAGCATTTTCTACTTTTTCATTGCTGCAGTGGCATCAAACCCTAACCCTTCTGATCTGTCTTTACTTGTTCTGTTCAGGAGATGTAACTATCTAATATAAAACATGACACCAGCTCATTCGTTTAGTGTGCCAAGGTCGCAAAGTCTGCACAATGATGAGGAGCTAAGGACAACAAGAGAAATAAGATTTGATTTAAAGTTCTTTGCTCTCAAAGGAAATTATTTATTAAAGCTAATATAATAATATATAAATAATATATGTAAACAAAAGCACACAGCAAAAGACCAACATCAGAGTGTCTGTACTAAACATGCAGATGACTGGACCGCACATTTTCAGCTCTTCCTCAGGCAGTATTGGTGGTTATAAAATCAGAAAAATAATTTTCATGCAACCAATTGTCCTCTCTTGATCACTCAGCGGTCCACGGGCCCAATGTTGAAAATATGTGTACGCTCATTCCAGGACTGCACCAAGCACCACTTTAAAGACTTCAAAACTGTCTTTAGAAATCATGTCTGGACAGCTGCCGGCTACAACTCATCCAAAGACCTCACACTTCTCTCTTGTGTTTTCTTTCTCCACCCACATGCCTATCTTGGGATGCTTCAACATTTCCTCTTCTTTGTACCTGAAGGACAGCTTCACCTCTTTGCTTTTATAAGCTGCTCATAATTGTTCCACTATTACCTGGCAGCAAGATGGCTAACAACCCATGGTGGCTCTTCTTAGAGCCCAGTGTTGTAGTATACTTGGTCAGGTTTTCTGAAATCAGAGTATTCCCAGTCACGATTCATTAAAATCTTCATAGAGCTAAGATACCCTTGATTACTTGAATACTTAGAATCTAATGTAATATAATATATAAAACTAATAATTACTTAAATTACTTAAATAACATTTGCCAGTGGTAGAATTTGCATTAGCTCATGTATGTATTAGTTTTAGTACCCATAGTGATTGCAGCTTCCTGTGTGTTTGTTTTTCATGTTAGTCATGTGGCTCAGTAACTAGATGGTAGCACCAAGTGAGATGTGTTCACTGCCTGAAGTAACCTTGATTCTGGTCTTTCAGACACAGTATCAGGGAAGCTTCAGAATAACAACATCTACACCATTGCCAAGAGAAACGTAGAAGGCCAGGACATGCTGTACCAGTCCCTCAAGCTAACCAATGGCATCTGGATCTTGGCTGAGCTCCGCATTCAGCCCGGCAACCCCAACTACACGGTAGAGTATTAAATAATTTGCAATCAGTGTGTTTACTATTTGGCCTTCAGCTATGCTTTATGATTGTTTAATGTCCAAAGATTTGCACATAATCTTTGGAAAATGGCCATGGTGACATTTAGGTTTACTATACAACTCTAAAGCAGGTCATTTGGTTAGAAAGAGATAGAAAATAAAACAAAGAAAAATCTCAAGGTCTTAAAAGGTTTAGGAAAAATGTACAAAAGTCTAGACAATAGAATTGACCTCATGGTCATGTGTCATTGCTTTTTCTAACTTGTGTGATGAGTGATTTATAATTATAAGGAATCGTACCACACCATACCTCAGTGTGCATTTTATTCAAATTACCGGTAGTCACTATATTAAATAATCTATGGCCATCAGTATTGGATAATCATTGATAATGTGGTTTGAAAAAAAAAAAGTATAATGAACACCAGGACTTATTACATGTAGGGCTGCAACTAATGAAGTACTTTCATTATCAATTCTAGAGGCATTTTTTTTTATTATTTGTTTAGTCTATAAAATGTCAGGAAGTAGTGAAAAAAATGCCCATCCTAGTTTTCCAAAGTCCAAGTTGACATCTTCAGATGTCTTATTTGGTCTGGCCAAAGATATTCAGTTTACAGGGATCTACAACAGAAAAGCAGCAAATCTTTACATTGAAGACGGTGGAACCAGAGAATAAGTAGCATTTTTCACTTATTGCTTGGAAAATGATTGCTATGATTAATCTATTATCAAAAGAGTTCAAGAGTTATTTCCCTAACCATGGTGTATCCACCATGCATTACATAAACCTTCCATTAGCTGTCTATCTCTAATAATTATTTGTCTACACTGATCAGTAGCAAATCATGCAGAACAATAACTAATATTAATAGTTTTACTAACGACCTAAAAATGCGTCCTCTCGTGACTTCTTAAATGGTTTGTTCAAATTGTGTGGTTAGGTTCAAATAGTGTGACAGGCCTAATAACCCATGGGTTGGTGTTCCTAAACTGTGCAGTATGAGTAATATAAAGAAAAACGCGATTAGGCTCTGAAAAGAGCATCTTTCAGACAGGCTGCGTATGAGTGAAGGTGTCTCCCGTTGTAACTCTGTGTTCTCCCTCTGCTTTTACAGCTGTCTCTCAAGTGTCGGGCACCTGAGGTCTCTCAGTATGTCTACCAGATGTACGACTCTGTGCTGAAGAACTGACCTTCTCTAACACTTACCCACTCTGCTTCATCCTGACAACAAACAGCAATGTTTTATCATTTTCTGTCACCTTGAGCTTACTGCCAAAACAAGGGAATCCAAACAGTAAATTATTTTTAAATTTGGGATATTGGAATATTTTTCCTCTGAGGGTATCAACAAGGCAAATTTCACTGTTAAGTAGTTCTGTCTAATGTACTGAGGTTAAACATGCTGTTGATGTTTCCTTTATTTTGGCAGTATTGAATTCTCTTATCCAACTCCCCATTTCGATTTTTACTTCCCAATGAAAATTTGTCTATCATTCCATCCTTAACTTAGTGTCTTAATGTTGTAAAGCTGTGACTGATGGTGAAACTGTCCTGAGTGGAAAAAAATCTCCCCAGTTTCCATTAAGCCATTGTTGTTGCTTTTTTGTACAGTGTGGCTTCTTTTGGTATTGATTTATTTTTGATACTGGCTTTGCTTCAGTTGTACCTACATAATAATACCAGTGTTGATTTCTTCCTCTCACCATTAATGTGCTAAGAGTCGAAAAAAGTAATGTGTTTGTCTGTTCTTCACCAGGTTAGACTCCTGGAAGTCATGGCTTACAGTTACTAATAGAGACTTGTTCAAATAACAAAAATACATCGCATTCAGCAGCATGTTTTACTGTTTTTCCTATCATGATTTTAACACAGCTTCTTGTATGTAATGGGATTACTTACAGTTTTTGCAGCATTAGATAGAAACCTTACTTTTTCCACTATGAGTCTTAAACATTGTACAATAATTGAAAAGCTTTAAGTAAAATTCCAAAAAGTTGGAAAAAGAAAATGAAGACCAGAGATTACATAAGTAAGGGCACTAGTAACTCTAATGTAATTAGTAAACCCCAGCATTTTACTGCTGCGTCCCACCTGTGAATTATGTTACTCAATGTTTTTCATTAATCTGTTAACACATCTGATGTTTTTGACTCCTGCCGTTTGGGGTCTATCTGGCAGAGTGGAGGCATGTATTTTTAGATGGCTGCAGTGCGGTGATGCTCTGCAGGTGGTAAAACATAGAAGCAGGACACACAGAAGGCTTTATTACAAAGATCTCTTTCCATCAGCACTCACCACATGCTGTATTGATTGGTACTCCACGTAGTCACACTTGTCTGTAAATTCAAAAAGCAAACAAAACTTTAAGCCATGTGAAGCAACTTTATTGGAACTGCTCTGGTATAAAAGAGCAAATTTTTACATCATTTTAAAATCGTGTTAGAGAATACATTCAGCGTAGTGAGTGTGTCTGCAGGCTATGTAAATGGACGGACGCAACAATGTGAACTATCAGTCGAACAGGCAAGAAGCTTCAGCGTATAGTATATTTGTGGGTTTACATTCCTGGACAAAATTGTGAGTTTGCTATTATTATCTTATCTTTGCTTATTAGCTTGGAACCACTACACACCACAACCACAGCAGCTATTGATTATGTGTTCACACACCAGTGCCACTCCATTTTAAGAATGATATTTGCTAATTAATTTCAAATGTATTTTTATTTTAATAGCCCCGTTTACTGCAACCACATAGTTGTACTCGGCTTTATACACCTATATTGTCATTCGTATTTATTGTGCATCTACCTCTGTGTTAACTGTTGCAGTAGCTTCAATTCTGTCATGTGCTTTAAATATTTCACATTTCCTTTTGATGCCAGTGTTGTTCTTGTAATCTTCATGCCATTGTTGTCAAGCTAGTCTAAATCTGTGGCTAGTCAGCCAAACCAGTCTCACAGGACCAAGCATTCATGCAAATTAAATGCCAAGTTTATGTTTTAATACCCTTGTGTCAATATAACCTTCTAATGTTGGCGTTGTGTGTGCTATAGAACATTAGAGCGCATACACACAAAGACCCAGAGTTGCCCTAGTACAGTGTAGTCCAGTGATGGTGTAGTAAGTGTAGCTAACTAATTAAAATTTTTCGGTATTGCCCTGAAAATGATATGAAGCCTTCTATCTATTCAACAGAAAAGGCTTTTTTCAGTTGTGTTGGTGACACTATTTTCATACACAGTAATATAAAAATAAATTTATGTGCCTGCATGAGCTCACTGTCCATTTGATCCTTTTTCATTTAGACTGTGGATTTGCATTTAATAACTAATATTCTCCCAACTTCATGTCTGAATTGATCTTTTAAGCAGCAATGACTCTAGCACTCCCACATATAGAAGTTTATCCGAAACGGTTTCCAGCAATCTAGAATGTATGGAGAGAGCTACTATAGCATCTTAGGAAATGGAATATTTCGAGCGTCATTGCTGTAACCCTGTTGTAAATGATTTGTTATTGTCACAGTACCACATCTTATGTCAATAAATTGTGAAACTCATGATATTGTGCTTTCAGAGGTATTTACCACCACACAAGCACATCAACAGGGGCCAGTATCACAATCTAAGGTTAGTGGGGTTGGCCAGCTATTGTGATTTAGCTTAACTCAACTTCTGTCAACAAATACATGTAGACCAAAACCAACATCTAATACATCTCATTTGTCTGTGCCATAGAGATCCACTGTTGGTCAAGAACTATCATAAACATCAATGAGCCACACTGTTGTACTTGGTGACATGTTCATTATCATGAAGACATGCACTTTGAGTCAGTGCCACATGCTGCAAAATACTAGATCACCAAATGTGTGTTTGAGTACCATTTACTCTTGTTGCTTTTGCTGAAAACTAGTGCCCAGGTGGTTTAGGAAATTACTTTCTTTTTCAAAAAGAAAAGTGTTTATGGCCCATTTTTAAATATTTCTAATCACAGTAGGGACAAATTGGCATGAGGCTGAGAAGCACAGACTGGGTAGGCAGAGACTGATTAACGCACTGCTGGTTTTGGTCTTTTTATGGGATTTTTCGACTAACAAATACACTGAATATTGCTAGCCTTATCCTTTCACAAAAAACCTGGGGCCATGTAGTGTCCCTGCATAGAAGTGCTGATTTTCCTATGGTCTCTGGGCAAATTACAAAGCTGTAACATATAGCATTCTGTGCAGTCACCACACTGCACATAATGGGGACTTTGAGGCTACAGGGTACATGCACAATACACAGAGGGTAGAAGGTGGGGGTGGTCAATAGGGGGGCCCAGTCAGTAAAGCCAGCATCGTGTGTAGCTAATGTAGTTATCATCCCTAAAGAGACGAATAACAACAAGCACAGGACCACATGATCACAGTTATTTTCTTTTTCAAAGTGAATAGATTGATAATTTATGAAATTATATTTACACTTATGTATGAATGAAGTTGGCTGTTGTGAAAAAGGACAATGAGAAATCTCTGTGAAGAAACTCTTTTAGACTCAATGAGATGCTGATAAAGTCAAAGTATGCTCATTTTTGGAGGACCAAATCAATTATTGAAACCAAATGGATGGCTCTGAAAACAATTGTGTTTACATTCAACTTTACAGATGAAGTACAGGGAGTTGATCATGTCTGAACGTGAAGACTCTTTTTCGCCTGGACCAATCTATGGTTGAAACCTACGTCTTTGACAACGATTGTCTATATATCCACCTGATATGAAGAGTTCCCAGTGATCTCAACAAAAAGCACATCCTTCGAGCCGGAGTTGAACCAGCGACCTAAGGATAACTGCCACTGTGAACCTACAGTCCTCCGCTCTACCAGCTGAGCTATCGAAGGAGCAGCTCATTGCTCAATTGTTCAGTTTTTGGGTGAAACAGAAGATTAACAAAACTATGCTTTTCAAAGAGCCAAAATTATGGGGAGTGGATCAAGGCAAAAGGCTAAATTTTTTGTTCTATTTCTTTATTTGACATTCACTCATGATGACACATGACGTCCCCTAGACTATGTTGTCTACACCCCAACTTTGAGGTCAGCCAATTAATGTAGTTCCAAAGGTGGAGAATCTTTTCGTTTGTAGTTAAGTAAATCATTGAAACCAAATGGATGGCTCTGAAAACAATCGTGTTTACATTCATCTTTACATTTGCATTACAGGGAGTTGTTCATATCAGAACGTGAAGACTCTTTTTCGGTTGAACCAATCTATAGTTGAAACCTACGTCTCTGACTACAACTTTCTACATATCCATGTGATGTGAAGAGTTCAGAATGACCCTAACGAAAAGCACATCCTTCGAGCCGGAGTTGAACCAGCGACCTAAGGATAACTGCCACTGTGAACCTACAGTCCTCCGCTCTACCAGCTGAGCTATCGAAGGAGCAGCTCATTGCTCAAGTGTTCAGTTTTTGGGTGAAACAGAAGATTAACGAAACTATGCTTTTCAAAGAGCCAAAATTATGGGGAGTGGATCAAGGCAAAAGGCTAAATTTTTTGTTCTATTTCTTTGTTTGACATTCACTCATGATGACACATGACGTCCCCTAGACTATGTTGTCTACACCCCAACTTTGAGGTCAGCCAATTAATGTAGTTCCAAGGGTGGAGGATCTTTTCGTTTTGGTTTAGCAAATCAATCATTGAAACCAAATGGATGGCTCTGAAAACAATTGTGTTTACATTCATCTTTACATTTACATTACAGGGAGTTGTTCATGTAAGAACGTGAAGACTCTTTTTCGGTTGAACCAATCTATGGTTGAAACCTACATCTCTGACTACGACTTTCTACATATCCATGTGATGTGAAGAATTCAGAACGACACTAACGAAAAGCACATCCTTCGAGCCGGAGTTGAACCAGCGACCTAAGGATAACTGCCACTGTGAACCTACAGTCCTCCGCTCTACCAGCTGAGCTATCGAAGGAGCAGCTCATTGCTCAAGTGTTCAGTTTTTGGGTGAAACAGAAGATTAACGAAACTATGCTTTTCAAAGAGCCAAAATTATGGGGAGTGGATCAAGGCAAAAGGCTAAATTTTTTGTTCTATTTCTTTGTTTGACATTCACTCATGATGACACATGACGTCCCCTAGACTATGTTGTCTACACCCCAACTTTGAGGTCAGCCAATTAATGTAGTTCCAAGGGTGGAGGATCTTTTCGTTTTGGTTTAGCAAATCAATCATTGAAACCAAATGGATGGCTCTGAAAACAATTGTGTTTACATTCATCTTTACATTTACATTACAGGGAGTTGTTCATGTAAGAACGTGAAGACTCTTTTTCGGTTGAACCAATCTATAGTTGAAACCTACATCTCTGACTACGACTTTCTACATATCCATGTGATGTGAAGAATTCAGAACGACCCTAACGAAAAGCACATCCTTCGAGCCGGAGTTGAACCAGCGACCTAAGGATAACTGCCACTGTGAACCTACAGTCCTCCGCTCTACCAGCTGAGCTATCGAAGGAGCAGCTCATTGCTCAAGTGTTCAGTTTTTGGGTGAAACAGAAGATTAACGAAACTATGCTTTTCAAAGAGCCAAAATTATGGGGAGTGGATCAAGGCAAAAGGCTAAATTTTTTGTTCTATTTCTTTGTTTGACATTCACTCATGATGACACATGACGTCCCCTAGACTATGTTGTCTACACCCCAACTTTGAGGTCAGCCAATTAATGTAGTTCCAAGGGTGGAGGATCTTTTCGTTTTGGTTTAGCAAATCAATCATTGAAACCAAATGGATGGCTCTGAAAACAATTGTGTTTACATTCATCTTTACATTTACATTACAGGGAGTTGTTCATGTAAGAACGTGAAGACTCTTTTTCGGTTGAACCAATCTATAGTTGAAACCTACATCTCTGACTACGACTTTCTACATATCCATGTGATGTGAAGAATTCAGAACGACCCTAACGAAAAGCACATCCTTCGAGCCGGAGTTGAACCAGCGACCTAAGGATAACTGCCACTGTGAACCTACAGTCCTCCGCTCTACCAGCTGAGCTATCGAAGGAGCAGCTCATTGCTCAAGTGTTCAGTTTTTGGGTGAAACAGAAGATTAACGAAACTATGCTTTTCAAAGAGCCAAAATTATGGGGAGTGGATCAAGGCAAAAGGCTAAATTTTTTGTTCTATTTCTTTGTTTGACATTCACTCATGATGACACATGACGTCCCCTAGACTATGTTGTCTACACCCCAACTTTGAGGTCAGCCAATTAATGTAGTTCCAAGGGTGGAGGATCTTTTCGTTTTGGTTTAGCAAATCAATCATTGAAACCAAATGGATGGCTCTGAAAACAATTGTGTTTACATTCATCTTTACATTTACATTACAGGGAGTTGTTCATGTAAGAACGTGAAGACTCTTTTTCGGTTGAACCAATCTATAGTTGAAACCTACATCTCTGACTACGACTTTCTACATATCCATGTGATGTGAAGAATTCAGAACGACCCTAACGAAAAGCACATCCTTCGAGCCGGAGTTGAACCAGCGACCTAAGGATAACTGCCACTGTGAACCTACAGTCCTCCGCTCTACCAGCTGAGCTATCGAAGGAGCAGCTCATTGCTCAAGTGTTCAGTTTTTGGGTGAAACAGAAGATTAACGAAACTATGCTTTTCAAAGAGCCAAAATTATGGGGAGTGGATCAAGGCAAAAGGCTAAATTTTTTGTTCTATTTCTTTGTTTGACATTCACTCATGATGACACATGACGTCCCCTAGACTATGTTGTCTACACCCCAACTTTGAGGTCAGCCAATTAATGTAGTTCCAAGGGTGGAGGATCTTTTCGTTTTGGTTTAGCAAATCAATCATTGAAACCAAATGGATGGCTCTGAAAACAATTGTGTTTACATTCATCTTTACATTTACATTACAGGGAGTTGTTCATGTAAGAACGTGAAGACTCTTTTTCGGTTGAACCAATCTATAGTTGAAACCTACATCTCTGACTACGACTTTCTACATATCCATGTGATGTGAAGAATTCAGAACGACCCTAACGAAAAGCACATCCTTCGAGCCGGAGTTGAACCAGCGACCTAAGGATAACTGCCACTGTGAACCTACAGTCCTCCGCTCTACCAGCTGAGCTATCGAAGGAGCAGCTCATTGCTCAAGTGTTCAGTTTTTGGGTGAAACAGAAGATTAACGAAACTATGCTTTTCAAAGAGCCAAAATTATGGGGAGTGGATCAAGGCAAAAGGCTAAATTTTTTGTTCTATTTCTTTGTTTGACATTCACTCATGATGACACATGACGTCCCCTAGACTATGTTGTCTACACCCCAACTTTGAGGTCAGCCAATTAATGTAGTTCCAAGGGTGGAGGATCTTTTCGTTTTGGTTTAGCAAATCAATCATTGAAACCAAATGGATGGCTCTGAAAACAATTGTGTTTACATTCATCTTTACATTTACATTACAGGGAGTTGTTCATGTAAGAACGTGAAGACTCTTTTTCGGTTGAACCAATCTATAGTTGAAACCTACATCTCTGACTACGACTTTCTACATATCCATGTGATGTGAAGAATTCAGAACGACCCTAACGAAAAGCACATCCTTCGAGCCGGAGTTGAACCAGCGACCTAAGGATAACTGCCACTGTGAACCTACAGTCCTCCGCTCTACCAGCTGAGCTATCGAAGGAGCAGCTCATTGCTCAAGTGTTCAGTTTTTGGGTGAAACAGAAGATTAACGAAACTATGCTTTTCAAAGAGCCAAAATTATGGGGAGTGGATCAAGGCAAAAGGCTAAATTTTTTGTTCTATTTCTTTGTTTGACATTCACTCATGATGACACATGACGTCCCCTAGACTATGTTGTCTACACCCCAACTTTGAGGTCAGCCAATTAATGTAGTTCCAAGGGTGGAGGATCTTTTCGTTTTGGTTTAGCAAATCAATCATTGAAACCAAATGGATGGCTCTGAAAACAATTGTGTTTACATTCATCTTTACATTTACATTACAGGGAGTTGTTCATGTAAGAACGTGAAGACTCTTTTTCGGTTGAACCAATCTATAGTTGAAACCTACATCTCTGACTACGACTTTCTACATATCCATGTGATGTGAAGAATTCAGAACGACACTAACGAAAAGCACATCCTTCGAGCCGGAGTTGAACCAGCGACCTAAGGATAACTGCCACTGTGAACCTACAGTCCTCCACTCTACCAGCTGAGCTATCGAAGGAGCAGCTCATTGCTCAATTATTCAGTTTTTCGGTGAAACAGAAGATTAACAAAACTATGCTTTTCAAAGAGCCAAAATTATGGGGAGTGGATCAAGGCAAAAGGCTAAATTTTTTATTCTATTTCTTTGTTTGACATTCACTCATGATGACACATGGCGTCCCCTAGACTATGTTGTCTACACCCCAACTTTGAGGTCAGCCAATTAATGTAGTTCCAAGGTTGGAGGATCTTTTCGTTTTGGTTTAGCAAATCAATCATTGAAACCAAATGGATGGCTCTGAAAACAATTGTGTTTACATTCATCTTTACATTTACATTACAGGGAGTTGTTCATGTCAGAACGTGAAGACTCTTTTTCGGTTGAACCAATCTTTGGTTGAAACCTACATCTCTGACTACGACTTTCTACATATCCATGTGATGTGAAGAGTTCAGAACAACCCTAACGAAAAGCACATCCTTCGAGCCGGAGTTGAACCAGCGACCTAAGGATAACTGCCACTGTGAACCTACAGTCCTCCGCTCTACCAGCTGAGCTATCGAAGGAGCAACTCATTGCTCAAGTGTTCAGTTTTTCGGTGATACAGAAGATTAACAAAACTATGCTTTTCAAGAGCCAAAATTATGAGGAGTGGATCAAGGCAAAAGGCCTAGTTTCTTGTTCTATTTCTTTGTTTGACATTCACTCATGATGACACATGACGTTCCCTAGACTATGTTGTCTACACCCCAACTTTGAAGTCAGCCAATTAATGTAGTTCCAAGGGTGGAGGATCTTTTCGTTTTGGTTTAGCAAATCAATCATTGAAACTAAACAGATGGCTCTGAAAACAATTGTGTTTACATTCATCTTTACATTTAATTACAGGGAGTTGTTCACCTTAGAACGTAAAGACTCTTTTTCGGTTGAACCAATCTATGGTTGAAACCTACATCTCAGACTACGACTTTCTACATATCCATGTGATCTGAAGAGTTCCAAATGAAAATCACATCCTTCGAGCCGGAGCTGAACCAGCGACCTAAGGATAACTGCCACTGTGAACCTACAGTCCTCCGCTCTACCAACTGAGCTATCAAAGGAGCAGCACATTGCTGAATTGGTCAGTTTTTGCCTGAAACAGAAAATTAACAAACCTATGCTTTTTAAAGAGCTAAAATTATGGGGAGTGAATCAAGGCAGAAAGCCAAGTTTCTTGTTCTTTTTCTGTGTTTGACATTTACTCATGATGTCTTTGGACTGACATGACTTTTGACTGGATACATGTCAACTACAACATATCTTATTTCTTTATGTGAAGCATTTTGTTACTCTACTCAATTTGAAACACAAGCAGAAGGCGTTCTTTGGGTGACAGACATCTATTTTGGACATCCATGTTGTCAAAATATTGTGAGAATTGAATAAATAAAATACATAAATCATTAATTAGCACAGTATAATAATATCAAGCATTCTCATTGAGAACAATCACATAAACAAAAGTAATACAAACATCATTTATGTTACACAATTTTTCAACTGTAAAGGCCACACGCGGTTAAATTAGCGACTAATTTACTTGTTAATGATAAATGAAATGCAGGCGGACTATCGCGCTGCGATCATTAATAATCAATATGCAAACATTATACAGAAACACAAAATGAAGTTCCATACCTCAATGGCCGCGTTATCTTAAAAAAGTGCAGTAAGAAAGTAATCTTCACCCTTGAAAGATCTTCACTAATTCGTCTTCTTGAAATGAAACTTAAGTCACTCTCTCCATCGAATCCGACACACCCGCTACCTCACATGCTGACCATGGGGTGCAACAACAATAACAAACCCCACCCCATGCAACACTAAAACCTTAGTTCCTATGAAACACCAAACATGTCCTTTTAAATATTTATTCTTATATGTATTTTGAGTATGTTTTTAACTATTAATATTATATAACAAAAAAAATCCTCTATTTTAAAACGTAAATTATTCTTATATTTTAAATCAAATTAAAATATAATTAATTAATTAAATGAACTTAAAAATGCATAACTCTCTCTTATGGCAGCTACACACCTTGTAAATCAGTTCACAATACAACTAATCAAATAGTTTTTCTAACCTTTTTAGTGAAATCCATTTTTAAAATGGATCTGTATGTTGATGTTATGTTAGCTTTGATATCCTCCAGTCTGTGGTTCTCCTTTAATTTGCCAATAATCTGGGCTGGACATTTCCCTATAGGCCCTGCTCATGCAGAAGATTGATAATCCATATGTCACAGATACATATTTGAAAAGAAACATTCTTCTCACTCTTTGTTTTGAGAATTTCACCTTTTTATTAAAGTTTGTATAAAATTTACCATGGCCCCTCCTTCAACATGACGTTGTCTTTCCTCTCAATTAAAATGCTATTGAATCATCTAGTAGAACTAAAATAGTAATGACAAAATATTACAAAGTAACTACTGGATTTCATTGAACATTACAGAAAATATCACATAACACTGTAACAGAGTAGCATTTCTAAGGGTTAAGGTTTCTTTTTTTTTCTTTTTTTTTTTTTTTTTTTTACAAAATTTGTCAATAATCTTTTCACATTTAAGCTTTATAAACAACAAATCTCATCTTGTGTGGTGATGATTTTGAAATGACAGTAAAGCATAAAGAGAAGTATGCGTGGGGCAAGTGTGTTTGCCATCTAATTGAACTTCTCTTCATTACACAGCAGTTTGACAGTTACATCTTACCAACCCAACCTAAGCTTCATGAAGACTACTTGCCATTTCTCAAAGTTCAGGTTTTCTAATTCCTGTAACCAATGACAGTAGTGGTGTGTGGTGAACACAGATACAGACTTCAAAGCCATTTAAAAACATGTCTGATATCATGCTCCATTCACATTTCCCTACAGGCTGTGCTTTTAACCTTCAAAGCAACTGCTATTTAAGTCATGGTTTACTTTGATAATATCGACAGGCAGTAATGACATTGTAAAGCCCCAGAAAATAGTTTAGAGATCTTTTCCAAACTCCGTGCGGATTTGCAGGAAGTTGCCATCGGGAGAAGTATACAGTAGGACGGTCTGACCTCCCATTTGCTGTGACGTGGAGAGTTTAAACCGATGAGCTTTCAGGTGTACCTATGGGTGGAGCAGGTAGGGGACCCAGGAGACTGGGTAAGAGAAGCGGTGTACTTGGGGTAACTGGTGTAGCATGGTGGGTTGTCAAGTTCAGAAGGAGATCCAATACTGTTGCTGGATGAGTCATCCATGGAGGGATCCTGCAAAACAAGACGCCTTCTGCTGAAATACATTCTCTGCTAAACAAAGATAATTTAATATAAAATAATAACATTTATCTTGTGGAAAAAGCTCCTAGAAATTCACAGTCTCAATTATCACCTATCTGCAACAGCCAATTAGGTTGGAGCATTTAAGGGACTAAGTTGGACTGTTTTCTGCAGTTGAAGAGACAACTCATTTGGAATATTTGCTGTTGTGTATGTACATACGACTATTATTAATTGCCCTACTTTCTATTTGTAACTGTGTTTTCTTATCTGTGTGGAAATCTGTCAATGATTATGCATGTTCTTTACTATTTGGCATAGTGTAATGTAAAAGCGTAGTGATTTATGTGGAGCCTGTATAGTATAGTTAATGTTGCATTTGTTCCATTTGGTGCCTCATATTTTTCCTCACTGCTAATAAGAGGAAGTGATAGAAGAGGAGGAATACTGCAACAACAAAGCTCTTACTGATGCTCTTTATGATCACTCTGAGAACTCTTAATAACTGAAGGAGACCCAGATATTCTGTCATTTGGACTGTTGTGGCAAAACAGCAAGTGAACAAGGTTCACAGGGACAAAAGATTCAGTATCAAATTATTACTAGATTGCCATGCGCTGAAATTTCCTGAACACATTTCTGCTCCCAGAAGGATAACCCTGTGGTATTAACTGTATTACCACCTTTAGGAAAACCTTTGCATTTTTAGTTCCACTATTGATAATGCTGTATGAAAAGAAAAGATGTCACTCTGCTGTTTGTTATGTGGGGTGTAATGATCATCACACCCTCCAGGGAAAGCTAAAGTTGCAGCAGATTTTTAGTCCAGCTACCTTTTGTGAGTCACAGAATCTAATAAAATTAGAGTGATGATGAGAGTCTTACCTTTTGCTGCAGGATGTAAAGCGAAGTAACTGCATTTATTCCATTATGCTCTGTCATTTTTGGAAGCACATCATCTGTGGCAAAGAATAAAACATTGGACAGTCTATCATACACATAGTCTGATTTCTTCATGGGGATTACTCCAGCCTCATGTTAGAGTAGCTGATCACTTTTTTGATTAACTATCAGTACAGTGGAATATTGTTTAAATATAGCAATACCATACCTCTTGTATTGATTGGTGAGCGATGAGAACGGTCATAAAACCTGGAGAGAGGTTTTCTAGGTGGATGTTTTGGCCTAACAAAGACAAAACGTTATCAATGCATTTCTAAAATCTGGCCATTCTAAAATCAGTCTCACACTATTGAGGCATGATAGTAATTAATAGTAATTCTTACTTTTTGGAAGGCGTCCAGCAGGCACATACTGTTACCAAGGTGATGAGGAGGAAGATACCTCCAGTGGAAAGAATGATATAAAGGGAACTTCTTCCTGGTAGGGGTCAGGATAACAGCTAATGCATATTAACAGTGAGCAGAACAACATGGGAACATGCAAGAAAGAATATTATATAGTATGATTGTTGAAATATAATTGCAAATTCTGGTAGTAAAGCTAGGTTTAGCAATGCTAGGTCAGTTGACCAGTCCACCACTTTGGTTCATGCTAAAATATCTCAACAACTACTGGGTGGATGAAATTTTGTTTTTCTGAAATTTGCTTTGTTTTATAAGGAAATGCATTCAATACATTTGTTAGAAGTAATTTTGATCTCTGCTACAGACCTTCATGGTCACCGTCAGAATAATAAGTAATCTGAAATGATCCCTTAACTTTTCATTGAGCGTTGCCATCAGCAATTTTAAAATAGCTGAAATAGTTTTATTGTCTGGATGTTACTTAAATTATATGTTTATTTGTGGTTATTTGCCCAAACTTAGTTTCAGAATCCACAAGACTTTATTACATATTGTGGATATATCATGTATTTGTGTATTAGGTTACGGGTACATAGTTAAAGTATACTAATTGTGTCAAATGTCTGTCCTACAGAAACTATTAATTATGTAGGAGAAACTGCCTTTTCTAGTTATAATTAATTACTATTTTAACGTTCAGATCTTATTGAATTGTTGATAGAATATGTTTTCATGAAGAAGTTTTTCTCTCTGATTGCTCTTCTGTCTGATAAACTGCATATAAACAGATCAACCTCCTGCTGCCCATGTCACTATGTCTAGCATGATGGGTTTAGCTCTTGCTGGCACTGTAACAAATAACAAAGGTAGTATCACATACTGTAGACGGTCAATCTGATAGGTAGGCTTGACATATTGCCCACGGGATTCTCCACTGCGCAGCTGTAGATATCATCATCTGCCATCAACACCCGTGTGATGGTCAAGAGCTTCTGGTCAGGTGACAATACAAATCTTGTTTCATTGGTCTGAGGCTTTCCACCTTTGAACCACCTGTATGTAGTCCTGGTTCCATTTTCATGGGAGCAGTTGAGGATGACGTTTTCGCTGAGCTCCAGTACTGATGAAGACTCCATGTGGATATAGGGCCTGGAAATAGGTTCTGGATATAGGTGACAGTAAATACAATAGTTTAAATAGACAAAAAAAGTCAAGTAAGCATGCTGTTTTCTATGTAGTATATATGGTAACCTTTAGGTCTAAGCCACATTACAGCAACCAAAACAATTTCACAAGAAAACATTTCACAAACCAGATGAAATTGAAAACAGAAACAAGATGCAAACACAATCAAAACAGAGCTATTTGGGTCCTCACACCATTCGGTGCTTGGGCCCAATTACTAATTGCTTACTAATACAAGTAATTACTAATACACATATCGAGCAGGCACATAGCAAAATTACCATGAATTTACAGTTATGTTTCTGTCTGCCTGATGAAGGTAAGTCCAATATTTGTTATGTCTTACCTTTCTTCAAGCATGACGTCAATTCAGCCTTTAATCAAAAACATGCAATTTCTTGCTACTAACGCCGAACATATATGCCGATAACAATTAATCTATGATAAGCTAATATCAACCGATAGTATCAACCTGGCTGTTTTATTGGTGTGGCTTTAGACTGGAGTGCGATGAATTTACATGTTGGACTGTGGGATATAAAGAAGAACATTTGTTTTTTTGTTTTGTTTTGCAAGTCAAACACAAGTCTTGACGATCCTGAAAGTCCCAAGTGTGAAAGTACAACTACAATTGTAGTACAATGTTATCGAAATTGATAAAAATGTTATGAATAATTATATTGAGGTAATGCAGGCTGATGGAAACATAGCATATTAATGTATTGTAGACGGCTCCTAAGAGCCTTTTTTAACAGGGGTTTGTATTCTCTGCAGTAGAGTAGGAAGAAACGGTCTCCTTGACACATTGGCTCCTGTGGAACGTTATTTCCCCCTCCTACTCTTCTCCAGGATACAGGTGACCTTCACTCAGGCTTCTATGTGGGCAGGGCTGATGCCATTCTTTCACTATGACATAGATCACTGAACTGCAACATATTAGGAGGTGTTTTACACGAACCCCTTTGACTGTCAAGCTGGCAATTGAAGATCTGTCTCTGTTGGAGAGGTTAGAGGTGAGCATGAGCCACAAGAGGCCCTAATACACGGGGTATTAACATGGACGGTAGTGCCTTCAAGCAAGTTGCCAGGGCCAGCTTTGCAGCTTCTACTATAACTGCTGGCTGGACTGTGTGAACTTGCACAGTCTATGTTTGGCTGACATCTCCTTCACATGCTAGTGTGATTGACATTTATCACCACGGAGCTGCAACATGAAAGTATTTTCCATATACAGTGCTTATTTTCCTATTTCTATATTTGTGAGCCAACATCATTTCACTCTGCTGTGCACTTTTCCTTTTGTATATTCTGAATGACAATAAAGTTCATCTTGATCTTGATTTTGCATGCTTTCCCAAACTTGACTGGCCACATGCTGGTTTGTGCCAACTGTGTTTAGTTTGTCCTCCATTTCAGTCCTACATGCAAAACAGGCACTTGTGCCTTATGCTGACTTCAATCAATTGCTCTGTGTGACAAGTAAACAAAATACCACATGTACTAACAGCATAAACAACATACCAAAAACCACATATTTCACATTGCTTGTGGTGGCTGAATCTGATTACACAATGTTCTGTAGTGTCTCTGCCACCACTTAAAAGCTGTGGGAAAAAAATATGCATCTCCACAAGATACTTGTTTCCATATCTGTTACCTCGCGAGCTGCCTGCGCTCCATTCAACTGGGTTTTCCTGTCCTATCTTGTACATAACAAGCACATAAGAAGTGCATGGAGGTGCACATGGTGCACATGGTCCAGAGTCCTCATATAATTCGTAGCAGTGCCAAAGTGACACCTGTATGTGTATATATATAAGGCCTTTAAATCTGTCAGGTAGGGTAGCTTTTCAAAGATAAGAAAATATGTAGTCAAGCCAACAATCATCAAACTTGGGACTTAAGTTGGACTTGAGCCTAATGTGATCTTACCCTGGAATTACCTGTACAGAATAATACAATAGAACATGTCCTCCTACCATCCACAGTGAGTGTGATGCTGCCCTCTCCTGTAAAGGTATCATCTGTGATGGAGATCTCCACGTCATAAGTTCCGTCATCAGAGAATCTGAGGTTGTGGAGAAGCAGAGTCCCATTCTCAAACACCAGAATTCGGTCACGGTACTCAGGCCTCAGGGTGCCAATGATGTCAGTTCCAATCGACTGGACGACAGTGACAGACTTTTCCCTCTGGAGCTGCCACTTGATGACTGGCAGGTCTAGGCTGAAACTGCTGTAGCGGACAGACAGAAGGGCCTCCCCTCCTACTGTACCTTTAATGAGAGTGTTGGGGATAGTCATATTTACTGCCAGCACCTCACCTGGATAGAGACATGGAAGAGAGATTGCTGTGTTAGATTTTCTTTCCTCAAATCCACATAATTCCAATATATCTTAACTTCTACAAATTGAATAATACCACAGTTTTAACCTCTTATACTGATAGGAGTTTTCACAAATCCCCATCACCCTGCTGCATCTTTACTTAACTCTGCCCTATAAATGCAGAGCAATAACTTTAGAAGCAATGAAGACAAAAAAAGAGATGAAAGTTTTTAAGGATGGTTGTCAAACTACTGTATATAACATACAATATCAGTTGCCAATTCATGAGGAACACCTAGCTAAAACTAATGCAGTCCAATATAGCAATAAATCAGCAATACATTCCTGCCAGTTCAGTTTATGTTGAAACTAATTGATCATTTTGGAGGATTCATTTGTGGTGCTGTTGGCACTGTATGGCACTGTATAGAGAGGTGTTCTGTTTACAGGGTGGACAAAATTGTAGAAAAACCCTTTTAGTATAATGTAATACAATTCAGGAGCCCTATAGGGATACTGCTGTCTATTGCAATAACATGAATAATCATTATTGACATTTTTCCTACATACAGGCAAGATGTAAATAGTCCTCATTTTGCTGTGCATATACAGTAAGTGTTTTTGTTTTTTCAACTACAGGGAGTGATACAGTAGTTAACTGAAAGCTAGTGTGGGCATCACACCCCATCACTGCTGTGTACTGGGGCCAGTTTGCATGGCAGATCCACATTACCATGGTAACAGCTGTCAGTCCTTGGGATGGGCGAGCATGAGCCAACAAAAGTGAGGATTGTTTGTTCAAATTTCCTTCTTGGCAGTTCATGAAAAGAGCACTGGGAGCAATCCAGATGCCATGCTAGCCTTGCAGAAACAGAGCAGCTCAGTGACTCTGGTGCTAGCCACAACAATAGCAGGACAGGGATGAGACACAGCCACAGTTGAAAATAACTAAACATCTGAAAACACTTGTTCTTGTACAGCCTGTAGGCACAATTACTGTATTACTTACAAAGGGTGGGCACAAGACTGTAAAAGCACCCACATAGTCTGATGCAATCAAATACCCCAACAACAAATACTACCTTTGTGATGTCTCTAATGTTCAGTTTTCACAGCATTGTCAATTTTTTTCTGACACTGTTATTTACGATGACATTGAACATGTTACAATATTATGCAATAAAAACAATACAGTAGTTAACACAAACCTCTGGTGATATCATATTGTGTCAAAGCAAAATTATACCTGCAAATTGTATTTTTGTTTTTTGATTCGCTCATACTAAAACAAAAAATTAAAACAGTAATCAGACTTAGATTATCACTTGTTACCTATCTGCTACATTGTAAACAATGTGTGATCTTAATTGTTACACAATCTTCCAGAAACATTTCATAAACATGCAAGTGAAACATCAGACCACTGTGAGGCAAAACTATGTGATCTACTTAGCATAACATCACATAGATGGTGCATTACAAAAGCAAATTTTAAAGCAGTTTTACAGCAAATTCTAAAGTAGAAAACATGACATACCTGAATTGAAGAATCCAAGAAACATCAACAATAAAATTTGAGAAATCGTTCTGGCTTTTGGAGAATCCTTCTCTGCCTTCATCTTGGGTGTCAAGCTTTGTTTTCCTCCCAGACAACCAGCATAATCTGTGACTCTGGGCAGGACGGGAGCACACAGTTACTCATTCAGTCTCTGTAGGGACTGAGTACATGCTGTTCTCAAAAACCGCTGCAGAAACTGGACAAAAGTGCATGTGTCTGGATGTCCGTTTTGTATTATTTGTTTACTTAGCTTTATGTTTTTGTTGCAACAGTATCTGATGTATTCATAAACAAAAGCTTTTACACAGTCATGAGCTGCTTCAGTGTCTATATATGCATCAGTGTTGTTTAAATAAACACAATTTACTTGTTTTTCAGCCTTACCAGTGGTGGAGCTGAACTTGTAAAGTATAACTGAGGCTGGCACAAGAGGATGTGAGGTAAATAAAGAAGAAAGAGTTCATCCTCTGGGAACCAGCACTAAATATCATGGCAATCAGATCCATAGGACTGATATTTCTCATGCACCAGCTAATAATTTAGTCTATTCTTGGTGTTAGAGGAAAGGTCAATAATTTGCAAAAAATTGTAGAAATAAAACTTTGGGGACCATGAATATATAAAACTAATGTCAAGAGAAACTAGCCATTACCTTTCGAGAGACTGTCATGGACTTAAGGGTTGCTCAAAGGGAAATTTTGTCATGCTGCTGGTGGATAGGTAATAGAGAAGAATATTAGCAATCATACTCTGGGAACAGTGGCTGTCCATGTTGGCAATTTGGTCAGTATTTGCCAAGGTATAGTATCTTTACATACAATCAGTGTCTGTCTGTCTTGAACCAAACTGTTGAACAACCAGGTGGACTGTGTGCAAATTGCCGGCAAATTACTGCATTAACAATGTAGGCAGGAATGTTTATTGCATCACCCACATGCACCTGTGCAAACCACAAATGTCAGTCTTATGGTGGTGCTAAATTAAAAATCAGGGGATGACCCCAGTCAGGGGGATACATTTTTGTAGGCATTATGAATATTTATATTTCACTAAAATCCAAAAATGTCAATCTGCTGCTGGCAAACGAGTAGGGTTCAACATCTGGGGACCATGAATGTTTATAAAAACTTTCATGGCAATCCATCTAATAGATGGTGAGATATTTAGTAACATTTTAAGTCCCTATATTCATCATTTATAATCAGTATATAAACGTGTAACGAATAGTTTACAGACTATGATGTAGATGTAAGCAGACATAAATGATTTGTTAACAACTATAACTCCTCTTGTAGGCATCCATTGGTGAATACTGCTGAGTAAACATATAATGAATCAATGACAATACAATTAAAAATGAGATTAATAAACTGAAGGACTGCTACTATCTTTGTTTGGCTGGAATCAAGAGTCCAAACTTTGAGGGTTAAAAATTTGTTAGTGAGCTTTTATATTCAAGCGGTATCTTGAAATGTCTTCAAAACAGTAATATAAACTGTACGTTTTCTAAACTTCATGTACATTATTATTTATATACATGTTTATCTTTCTATATCTTATTACTTAATACAACTAAAATTCTACAAACCGGAAGTGGAAGTTTTTTCTGTGAGTGACGCCTCTTCACAGCATAGACGATCTTCGTTACAAACATGGCAGCGAGCAACGACGCTGAAGTCCGCTTCCGATTCAGATTTAAGGGGAAAGTTAAGGGAAACCTGAGTTGCAGTGCTGATGCTCTGTTTTTCTACACCTCTTATTGTTGTGAAATAGTGTTAAATATTTTAGGTAAATTAAACTTGAATAAAAGGTTATCATTTGAGTTAGTTAGTTAGTTAGCTGCAATTTGAGATGCAAAAAAGTATATAAATAAAATAAATATATAAAATAGCTCTATTTTCTGCAGTCTGTTTACGTCTCTATATTATAGATGCTACTTGGTATGAGAGCTGGTCACAGTACTCGCTCCATAGATTTTTTGCCTACATTACCTATATCTGAATTTCGTACTCTCCTTCTGTGCATATTCTCACACAGGGAATGAGTCGACACAATAAAAACAAATTTGACTGAGACATGAGTTTGACTACATGACAGGAACAATTGCGGCTCCCTAGTGAAATCTGTACTTGTGTTAGATGTTTTACAAACCATATTTACTATGTGATACCTGTGTGAAAGTAAAGGAAACTATTTGACCAGTCTAAATGTAGTGGTTCTTAATCTGGACTTGGTCTGATGTGGTCTAGATGTTAAAAAAAAAGAAAAAAAGAAAAGTGAAATCTCCAAATTTGACAGTGGGTTTCAGACAGCGTTAAGGGTTTACCTATAAGGTCTAACGCGCCTCCACGATAGTAAGAGGTGCATGACACTGATCGGTGGCTCAGCAGTGTGTCTTAAATTTCCCTTAACTTCCCCTTTAACCTTGCCTTAACTGCCGAATCGGAAACTACGAATCGGAAGCTGACTTCATCGGTGTCAGGGAACATGTGAATGTCATGCCAGCTTAATCCACTACCTGAATCTGTTCATGCCTGGTTGCTTGTAGTTATACGTGAAAGTTGGCATGTAAATTACATCTTGCGGGACTGTGCCTTCGTTCACCTCAGACAGCTCAGAATCGGGAAGAATCTGACTTAGCTGATTCATTAACTAGCCTGCTCATGTTAGCATTTTAGCTTCAGACGGAATCGCAATGGATCCTGACCAACAACTGAGAAATGTAAGTCACTCTCGCATTCACTGACAGCTACATTCAGTTTAATTGCAGGTGAACACACGTTTGATAGTGAGCTTGACTGGATGTGTCTCTTGCAGCTGCGGGATTTTCTTCTGGTTTACAACCGCATGACTGAAATCTGCTTCCAGCGATGCACCAGCAACTTCAACTACAGAAACCTCACCATGGACGAGGTAAAGACTTATTATACATATATACTGTTGCTGCTTTGATTGTTTTGCCCCGCTGCATGTCTCATCATCTTTACTTAACCTGCCCTTTCTCTGCTGGTATATTACATGGCCAAAAGTATAAGGACACCCCGACAGTACACCCATTAATGAAACTGCTGAGCATTTCAGTCCTAAACTTTTGGCATGAATATGCTCCTCAGCCTCTGTACAGGGGATTGCTCCCATTCAGCCACTGGAGCATTAGTGAGGTCGGGCACTGATATTGGGTGATAACGTCTGGCAAAGGTGTTGGATGTGGTTGAGGTCAGGGCTCTGCAGGCTAGTGACGTAGCATTGTTCATGGGGCACAGGGGTAAACATTTCCATTGATTGCAACCAAGGGCCTAAACCACAGAAGAAAAAACAGACCACATATGAACATGTCTACATACTTTTGGCCAAATAGTGTATGATGAACACATACTGTTGTTACTGACTTATCAACTCTGGTTTCTGATGCCTGTCCAGGAGCGCTGTGTGGACAGCTGTGCGGGGAAACTGATTCGGTCTAACCACCGCCTGATGGGCACCTATGTGCAGCTGATGCCTCGGATGGTGCAGCGCCGGATGGAAGAGATGGAGAGCAAGGCTGCAGAGAATGCCAAGGCAGCAGAGGCAGCGACTTCTGCATCTATAGGGCCTCCTGCCGCAGAGGCCCCACCTGCGTCTCCAAGCCCCTTCACCTCGTCTCCATCCCCACAAATACCTGCACTGTTGACCCCTATAGCGACTGATGTTGGACCAGAGGCCCATGGCTCAGTCTTAAAGCCAGCAGGATTAGATATTCCAGTTGAACTGGAGGCTGCTGTGTCCAAATCCACAACAGCCACTGCGGCCAAATTATCTGCCGCCGCACCACTCACACCTGCAACTGAAACAATAAATACTTCAGTACTTAATAAAGCTGACAATGGACCATCTTATACTGCAGGCTTTCCTCAGCCGCCCATAGCTGGTTCCCAAACTGAGTCTGTTAGCTCAGTGCCTGTGTTTATGCCATCTAAACCAGCCTTATCAGAAAATGCTCTTGTGTCGACAGTCGCTGCACCTACAGTCTCAAAATCCACAGAGAGCCTGTCGGGCCAAGAGAGAGCCCCAGAGGTTCCCCCTCTGTCAGGCCAGTAATGATGCCCAGTCCGGGTCAGTCTCAGCTGGTCAAACTGTTCCCACCACAACCAACATAAATCTGATGAGTAGCTCATTAATGGCAGTCCCAAACAATGATGTTATTCTCTGTATTGCTGAAAAGAATAGTTGATTAATGGATTGACGTAAATTATAAAATGACTTAACCGTTATATATATCATCATGTCATGTCATATATAACTTTTTCTAGCTGCAGGCTCTCCAAGGTGAACATTTGTTTTCCTTACATCTGTTTTCATAGTGTAATTTAAAAAGTCTTTGAGGTTTTGTTTTTCATTATGTGATTGACAAAGTTAGCAACATGAAGACCTCATTGTACACTCTGCTAACTTGTGACTGGCAAAAATCCAGGTGTTAAACTCTCTGTTGTTTAGTCATGAAAGGCAGTAAAAAGAATTAATTTTTAATATGTGTATATAAGCGTGTCTGTGCAGTGGTGAGAATATTGCCAGTCAGATCTCCACAGTGATCAGTCTTCAGTCTGCAGACCTGGATTGTGGAAGCTTGATCACATTTGGACTTAAGTCTGGACTTTCAAAAGCCTGGACGGCTCAGTCTGATTATTCCCCAAACACACTCAGTCCTGATAATTGTTTTGTAAGTTGACACAGCAACAGCAAAAGTGGTAATTATCAGCAATAAACAAGAGTATTCAATACCTTTTGTCAAGCTTTCTTCATTTTAAATGCCCCAGTGACATGTTGTATTTGTTATTTGCAAACATTGAAGGCCTTCCTGCTGCCGGATGCCCTAACACAGCAGTGGGCTGGGGCGTATGCCACATGCTCTCATTGCTGTGGGTGTGAATCCAGTTCATGACTTTGTCACATATTATCACCTCTCTCTCCTCCCATCATTTCCTGTCTTTGCACTGTACATGTTATGTTCTCTATAATCCAGCAGCAAAGGCATGGTAAGAGATCTTAAAATGGTATTCCCGGTGGCTTTATTCCTCTACCACAAGCTTTGTGATCTGTCAGCCAACAGCTGTGACAGTCCAGGATTGTAGAAGAAATTTGTCTCCTTTAGATTAAGTATGAACATGGTTGGTTCAAACCATTGTTTGGGTGATATGGTCATATTATAGTCAGGATGTTTAGCTGCCCTGTTGCTGTAGAGTTGAAGCCAATGAGATTTACAGTTCCTGTCAGGAACCAGCTAGTAGAAGAAAACAGATTTGGTAATTTCTGCAGCACATGGAATTGCAAGTGTCATTTTACTAAAAAAAAACAGAAACTTTTTAAAGTCTCTTTTGGAATCACTGATAATCAGTCTTGTGAGGTACTGTTTTAGTTAATTGATGCACTCTAAGGACAACAAATTGTAACAAAAATATAAAACTTGTTAAACTGTAAATAACAAATATTGCAAATACAACAAAGAGGCTATAAAGTGTCCTTAAAGGCTTTTTTTATAACCATATTTAAGGTATCCTTTAATAAAGATGTTTATGTTATGTATTTATGTTAAAAGAACGCAGATTCAGCAGATATATGTTTTGATTTTGTTTTTTAACTCTCAAACTTTGATATCAGTATCAGGCCCAAAAATCCAGTATCGGTCAGGCTCCAATTCAACATGAACATGCCTTTCTCACACTAGATAATTTGTTTTGTCATAGCAGGAAAAATACAGGTGGTACCAACAACATTACCTATAGATCAAGTGTCCCAGCGAGCCGAGACAGTGAGCCAGCATACACAGCGCCAGGACCCTGAAACTGAAGCAAAGGCGAATGGAATTCATTTGAAATTAATTTTATTATTTACACCTGTGCTTTTCCTACTGTTACAATGTGACACAGTCTTCTGGGAAAAAAGGGTTGTTATATTCTAATCAACATTTATTACTGATAAAACATAAAGGCTAACCAATAACTCAGAGTGTTGACAAGTTTATTTTTTCAACTGCAACAGTTCCTAATCAGTACACATGGGCCTTTTTCGTGGAAAACATTATAGCATACCACAGTAGGAAATGCACAGGTGTACATAATCAAATTAATGAAGGCAAAACACTTAAAGAACAGACCCATCGTTAATGTTACTAGTTACACCTGTGCTTTTCTTACTATGACAAATTAAACATGTCAACACCTATCTTGGTCAGAATTCTTTATAAGCCAAACCACAGTTTTAAGGTGCCTCATCAAAAGTGTTTTTGTAAAAGGAAAAGAGAAATAGAAAAATGTGAGCAATGTGTGTCACTAGATTTTAAACTCTTAGATTTTGATATTGGTATCAGCATCAGTCAGGCCCCAGTATAGGCTATGAATTTATCACAGATAGGCAGATATTACAGGAAAACAAATAATAATAAAAAGACTTTAATTCTTGTTGATTTTCCTTCCTTTATATTCATGTGTCTTCATTAGTTTTATTTTTTCATATATTTAGAAAAATAAAATGTTTTTAGAATTTAAATTTGCCTTTTGATACATCATAGTCTTAAATTTATGCTTACATTTATTCTGTGAATGCATTCTTTCATTAAAAAAAAAAAAACCCACAGCCACCTCACCTACCTTATCTCGTCATCTTCGGCCCCATTTAGTTTTACCCTTGGGTGTAGCGTCATTGCATTGCCTCCAGCAGGGGGCACTGTCGTGTGAGAGTCCCCGCACAGGGCAGAGCCAGTAGCGGAGCTCCTCTAACTTCTCACCAGTAGCTGCCTACATCAACTCCGAGGAGCGGGGCGTGGACTCAGACCGACCATTCCCTGCTCTTAAATTTGAGGAGACGACCGACTTTCGGGGGGAAAACGGAAAAAAACGAAACTGACAAGAAATCGATCGTTTGGCTCCTGGTAAGAGTTTTGAGAACGCGTTTGTTTGTTTAATAGTTTTGTTTCCTTTGTGCTGGGGAGAGTTTGTAGTGGATGTCCAACTTCACTTTGACTTTTTAACAATAGATTTCAAAGTGATCCAACAGGCCAGCACATCCGATTCCACGGAGGAAGATAAAGCCATGGGGAAATGTGGGAAATGTGATAAAATGTACAGCTATTTAAGTACTTGGATTCACAGTTTTATAACTATACACTACTAATCAGTATAAAACTTAAAAGACTGGATTAAAATGAG
Organism: Seriola dumerili; assembly: GCF_002260705.1. Taxonomy (NCBI): domain Eukaryota; kingdom Metazoa; phylum Chordata; class Actinopteri; order Carangiformes; family Carangidae; genus Seriola; species Seriola dumerili. Next base: position 3,664,001 of record NW_019174704.1, read on the forward strand.
AATGAATGTCTAGTAATATACTATAAATGTACAGTTAGGCTCACTCACGAGGGGATAGTGTTCTTTTCATCACACATTAATGTCACAATATGGACATTAACTTAATACAAGTCAACGGAGGCTCAGAAGACAGTGAGTAATGTCTGTTTACCTGCATGTATCAGCCCCCCAGGGAAGATGCACAGTGTGTAGCAAAAGAATCTGTACAAACCATAATAGGAGTCTTTGTTTATCACCTTTTGCAGGCTACATGCTCCTGATCTTGAAAGAGATTGAAAGAGCAAAGAGTCAAGCGAGGGAACCTACAGCATAGCTATGGATGACATCTTCACACAGTGTCGAGAAGGCAACTCTGTGGCTGTTCGTCTGTGGTTGGACAACACAGAGAATGACCTCAACTTGGGGTAAGCGGATATAACTGCACACACTCCCCTCAAATATGAAAAGGTTGAAGATGACTGCGTTACAGATGACTATAATGCCATTGCAATAACACATGGAGTACAGTGGCTTATGATTGGAGCAGTCTTTAAAGCAAACGTACCACATTTGGTATGGTAGGTGAGCGATTCTCTGCTCGTGTGTGTGTGTGCATACAAAAGCAACCCTTGGCACATTAGAGGTGGACAAATAGTTTCCATATTGTGCTCTCCTTGCAACTCCACATACTGCTGAACATCACCCAGCTTTGGTAATTCCAGTCCAGTTTGTACTTTTTTCCCCTTTTCTTCTTGGATTTCTCTCCTCATGATGTCATCTCTAAAAACTGTGTGTGTGTGTGTGTATTAAATCAGTGGGTGATTTTGGGAGGTTGTGCGGTGACATAAATGACTCAGACGACTGAATATAACCTGAAACTCATCGCACACTGGACTGAAAAACACAGGCAGACTTTAGTTTGTAGTGCTGAAACAATTTGGTTGACAGAAAATCAATCAAAAGCACATCTGATAGTCAGGTAATTGTTTTAAATTGAATAACTGGGATTTCATACTGTTGGTCTGACAAAACAACCACTTTGAAGATGTTTTCTGGGAACAAGCGATGGGCTTTTTTTGACATATTATACATTAAAAAAATAATTAATTAATCTAAAATGGAAACGATTAGATGAATTTATAATACTCATGAGTTGCAGTCCTATTAGATATACAGAGCACTTCTGCCTGTTTACATAATTCCCTTGCTAGAGAGAAGCTAGAAGACCTCACTGCTAAAGACCTTTGTTATCTCATTCTTGGGCCAGGCCATATATGTGCAGTTTGTTGACGTTGACTTTGAGGGCTGCAGAGCTGCTAGCCAACCACGCAACAGCCAAGGCCATTTCCTCTCTTCAACTCCATACAGGGCCAGGCCCTCGCTGACAGAGCTTCTCAGGCAGCTAGCTGCAGTCCCACATAAACATCTGAGAGACCAGTCATTATGCTGGAGGCCTTGCTTTGGCTGTTAGTCTGAGGAGGCTCAACTGTGTGAAGTGGCCTTTTTTTTCCCCCTTCAGCGTAACCAATAATATGTACTAAGTGTTATACATTGGAAAGTATGTCGCTTAGTAGGAATTAAAATTTTAGATCTCCCCTGGGAGCGAGCAACACAGGAAGACACATGAAGAAAAAAAAAAAAAAAGGAGAGAGAATGTGTTGCTGAGGATTCCACTGTGTATTTTCTACTCTGTCATTCCTGAGTTTTTTTCCCTGTTACTTTTTATAGCACACAGGGTTGTGCAGACTATGAACTGTCTGTCGACAGTGCTGGATCAGAATTGACAGAGAATGTGACTAACTGCTGTTTCACTTTAGTGTGAGCTAGTACTGCAGCCATTTCCTACAGACTATACAAGCCCTCTTGAGTTTTATTATTAAATATAGTGTAAAGTTTGTGGCTTTGCAGGGAGTTGTGAGAAGCCCCAGCAGCTGCCTCGGGTTCAGCTAATGTAAAGGACTCAATTGGGTGAAGGGGGCCAGTCACACGTAGGTGATAGTTTGGCTCCTTGCAGACTGCAGCAGTGCTATGTACGCTGTCTGTGTGTTTCCGTCTTTGAATATGTTAGCAGGCATTCCAGCTTGCACAGACATATTTATCACTAGGCCAGTCATCAGATGGGTAAAGGCTGCAGGCAGAGCAAGGAAGCATGTGCTTAAGTCTAAATAAAGATTTGTAGGTTGAGGATGTGAGAACCTGTGTGAGTGTCAAAGAAAGAACGACACAGATAGTATTTTGTCAGCTGACACATACTTAGAGTTGTTAAGAGAGCCCACCAGCAATGTCATACACACGCGTCAAAGCAACAAAGTACGTCTTTACCTCTAAATGTTGCCAACCTATGAAGACAATCTTGTTAGATTTTAAAGTGTTAAAAAGCAGGTCTATCACAGCTTAAAGATTGCCAAGCTAATTATCTTAGGATATCTCCTTCTTTGCTCTTCATTCTCTTTGTGTTTCTTGTGCTTTAGTGATGACCATGGCTTCAGCCCCCTCCACTGGGCATGCAGGGAAGGGAGGAGCGGTGTTGTTGACATGCTCATCATGAGAGGTGCTCGTATTAACGTGATGAACCGTGGTGACGATACCCCATTGCATCTCGCCTCCAGTCATGGACACAGAGACATCGTGGCTAAGGTAAACACAGTCAGACATACATATATGGTAACAACTGGGCCGTGTGTGTGTTGTTTATAGACTGTCTGAGGGGAGAAAACTTGCCCCTGTTGCTCCGTTTTCTAACTTTCTAACTTTGTGAATGCCAGCTGATTCAGTGCAAAGCAGACCCCAACACAGTCAACGAGCATGGAAACACACCACTCCACTACGCCTGCTTCTGGGGTCAAGACGAAGTGGCAGAGGTTAGTTGAAATACACACACAGAGATTCTCCACTTCTTTTTTAAAAAATGTATATAGGTTCTTCCAGTCCAGAACCTGTGCTCGTAATCCAATCTGTACATACATAACACAGTTTAACCCCTGGTTTTAGGACTTGGTGGCCAGTGGTGCCCAGGTGTGTGTATGTAACAGGTATGGACAGACACCTCTGGATAAGGCCAAGCCTCACCTAAAACAGCTCCTTCAAGGTCAGAAATTATTTGTGGGCATTTTAACACATTAAGAGGTTATTCATATGAAAGAAGAAAATCATAACGTTGGCAAAACTCAAGTTTCACCACTTTATTTTGTTTTGTTACTTCTTTTTTTGCGTATGTGTTTAGAAAAGGCAGAGAAAATGGGCCAGAGTATGACCAAAGTCCCCTATAAGGAAACTTTCTGGAAGGGCACCATGCGAACACGACCTCGTGAGTATCATTTCATTAAAAGGAATGAATCAACATCTCAAATCAGGATATTTGTGTGATTATTTACGTTTCTGCTCTTACAGGTAATGGGACCCTCAACAAGCAGGCTGGTATTGATTATAAGCAGCTTTCACTCCTGGCAAAGATCAATGAAAATCAGTCTGGAGAGGTCAGTTGCAGTCAGTGTTTACAGTTTTTTTTTTTGTTTTTGTTTTTTTCAGCTCACCTGTTGTTTACTAGACTATGATCATTTGCTCTGTCTGCAGTTATGGCAGGGCCGGTGGCAAGGGGATGAGATTGTAGTGAAGGTGCTACAGGTGAGAGACTGGACCACCAGGAAGAGCAGAGACTTCAATGAAGAGCATCCAAAACTAAGGTTTGTTAATGTGGTTAAATATGGTGTCTCCACGCAGAATAGTTACATAAGGATTCATTTATGGGCATCACTGGGTCATGTGCTGTCAATCTGTTTGCTTGCATAAACTGAGGCTAATACATTTGTTTTTGCTGTTTCTCTCTCTTCATATCCGGGTAAACAAAGTGCTAATGTGATGTTGGATGTGATTGATTAGTGGTGATTGAGGTCAGTGGTGAATAAGGACTTCGGATCTTGTGCAATGAGCAGAGGATTTTTTTATTGTTAGAGGTCAAAGGAATGAGTTTTGGTTGGTGTTGCCGTGAAATATTCCTTGGCCCTCTTCCCCATGTCATGTGTCCTGCTCTACAGTGTGAAAAACCACAAACCTCCTTCTGTTAGTAAACATGAATTCCACTATGGCATGAAATTAACTTAAAAATGGAACCTTATTCTGAATCCTGTGTGCCATTATTGCATTGGCCCATGTTGATGTTCTTGTATCAGTTTGTACATTATGTTTTTACCTGCCAAATCTTTGCCCAAATGGCAAAGAGTTGCACCTTTCCTATGTTGACACGTGTACAGACAATAGCAAGAGAGGATTTTGTCGAGCTGAAAGTCAACTCAGACAAGCATGTTAAGACAGGTTTAGCGGAGCCCGAAGAAGGACAGCTGCATTCAGTGAATCATTATTGATACAATTACGGCTGTGTGACGTACATATCTCGAATGAGCTACTCACGAGCATGTGTGACAGGTACTATATCCGACCAGATTAGCATATTACCTATCCTGGACAAGCTTAGTCAGTCCCACCAGCCTCAGACCCTCATGAAGTGAAAAGAAAAACTTGCAACAAAACCTTAAATAGAACAAGAATGAGAGAAACCTCTGAGCAGGCCAAGTCAGAGAATGATCCCCCACCAGGAAGGCTGAGTGTGCAATAGGAAGAACTTGGCAGTGTGATTCCGTGTTGGCTTCAGTTCTTGCCCTCTTTTGGGAATTGATGCCAACGTAAAAGTACAAAAAAAAAATCAGAGGCAACATAAAATCTGACATGGATTGCAAAAATGAAAGAGCTTCAGATAAAGAAAAACTACTGTTCAGCTTAACTTGTAATGGTGCACAATAATAAGGATTGTTGAAGAGTTTCCTTCATGCAGCGAGTTATAGGAGACATTTCTTATCTTCATGTTCTGAACTGGTTAATTCCTTATCAGCTGAGAAAGACTTCCCTTTTTGAAGAAGATATAAATGCTTACTTTTGTCTTCCTTTTTTTTTTTAACATTACACACATGTTCTTGCTCTGTCTGTCGCGTCTCCCTAGGATCTTTTCTCATCCAAATATTCTGCCTGTTCTCGGGGCCTGTCAGTCGCCTCCATCCCCTCACCCCATCATCATTACCCACTATATGCCTTACGGATCCCTCTACAACATACTCCACCAGGGCACTAGTAAGTAATTCAAGCACATGTATGAAATGGAAATGGATAAAATTTGCATTGAGGTTTATTCCATCCCCAAAGCACTATGGCTGAGGATTGCTACTGTAGATGGAGGACATCACGCAACCATCTTCACCCCACTGTACTCTTTACTTTTCCCTCCGGCCCTTCTTGTCTCCTTGTCCTCCTCTGTCTTTGTCCTCCCTCCCTTTCTCAGCTCTGGTGGTCGATCAAAACCAAGCAGTGAAGTTTGCATTGGACATTGCCAGCGGCATGGCTTTCCTCCACACCTTAGAACCAATGGTTTCACGGCTTTACCTCAACAGTAAGCACGTCATGGTAAGTACCGTCTTTGACCACTGAAAGATCTTAGTCTATTACTGCCACTGGCGCTAACACACTATTAAGCTGATGTGATGAATTTGCAGATTGATGAGGACATGACAGCCAGAATAAGCATGGCAGATGCAAAGTTCTCCTTCCAGTGTCCTGGTCGTATGTACTCTCCAGCATGGATGGCCCCTGAAGGTAGTTATTCATTTTTGTTCCTGTTGGCTCTCCTCATTCCTGCCTACATCCTGCTCCCATAATACCTCCATAGACTTTATGAGTCATACTGTACTATATAATTTAGTCCCTCTTCAGTGGCTGTCAAGCTGTTCATCTGGTGTGTTGCCCAAGTTACAGGATAAAAACAAACTCTACGAGTTATTCCATTATGTTTTATGGTTTTCCTTGTCCCTCTTTTTTTCAGCCCTGCAGAAGAGGCCTGAAGACATCAACAGGAGATCAGCTGACATGTGGAGCTTTGCAGTGTTACTATGGGAGCTGGTTACCAGGGAGGTCCCCTTTGCTGACCTCTCACACATGGAGATAGGCATGAAGGTAAGTGGGTGCAGCATTTATGTACCCACAGGCCTACACCATATGTTCACATCCAGTATCTGTGTATTTCTTGGAAAAAAATACTGCTTAAAAAATGAAATGTTGAAAGTTATTACAATATTAACACTGACTTTGAATCTCACTTTCCATTTCCCAGGTGGCTCTCGAGGGTCTTCGGCCCACCATTCCTCCAGGGATTTCACCTCATATCTGTAAGCTAATGAGGCTCTGCATGAACGAAGACCCAGCCAAGAGACCCAAGTTTGACATGATTGTCCCCATCCTGGAGAAGATGCAAGACAAGTGAATGCAACCGCAACAACTTGTGCACTCCTGTTATTATGTTTTTTATCATCAAACCACTCTTTATCTTCACTTCAATCATGTATCTGCTAAGCTGCTGTAAATAATGTCAGAGACCACTTAAGCTACACAATCCAAACAATAAGTATTATATTGCTTTTTTTGTATAATTTAAATTTGAGGTATAAATGTTCTTTAGCTATGTTGCTCTTTTATTATAGCTTAAACTGAAATGCTGGCAATCTTTTCAGTCCAGTGAGGGTTATATTCAGTGATGTGTCAAGACACAATTGCTCAGAAACTGATCCAAAGAAATGTGTTGCTTTTCTACACATTAACAAATGCCAATGCAATAAATGTTTTATATTTATGACAAATCCTTGTTCTTTTATTTTGAGACATCATCTTTCTTAATGATCATGTTAGTTAAAAAAAATAGCTTACTTAGAGTAATAGAGTAATAGAGTTGAGCTTACTGGAAAGTTTTCGACCAAATCCTGTGGCTTTCTTCAGTGGACGCAGTTTGCTGCTGGGCAAACTCTATCCACTGATGAAGGCCACAAGATGGGGCTGAAAGCTCCAGCTATGATTGATGATTATTCAACTGTCAAACACTATTTCCACTCACCTGCAGCTCAGCTTACTTGCAGATAACTGCTCTTTTTTGGGAGCTGTGTATGACAGCAAATTAAATCTCTGATGGATTTTATAGCAGTATCATATTTATTTGGCAGTAGATGGGAGTAGAGGTAACTTGGGGTTATGATTGTTTTTGTACTAGATTGTATGACTGACATGATGCAGCTTGAAAGGGAAACAAAGTACAAACATGCTGATCAAAATGGTGATGGTGGGGGGAGGCTGAAAAGTCAATGCATTCTGCTCGCAAAAACTGCAGGTGTAATTAAGTGATAACTCAGCTGCGGTTAATGTCACAAATATGCTCGCGGAAGAAAGGAGAGAAAAAAACTTGGGCACGTGATAAGTCAGCTGACTTTTTGTGCCTTTCACAAGATCGCACAGTGAGCGTCGTATCATAACAAGCAGTGTGCTGCAGACTGACGGGCTCGTCGACCTTGTTCCCTCTGCTCATTGTGGAGGTGGAAGCACGACTGTCTTCAATCTCCTGACCTGCCTGTGTTCACTGCTCCAAGTGGGGGAGACGACGACAGCACTTTTTTTCTGAGGTACAGTGGTAAAGGAGTAGCTAGCTAGCTACTTTGTTACCAGGGTTTTGCCGGTTCACATACAGTGGAAAAGTTTGTGTCTGCGGGTGTGTGAGACTCATTTATTCTCAAAGCTAAGTGTTAAGTTAAACCACTTCCTTGACGCCCCCCCGCTTTTTGTGTGGTTTTGTTCATGTCTTACCCAGTGGCTGCCGACAAACACTTCTCCGGGGGACACCTGCTGTCAGGACAATGAGGCTCCCCACACTGATGCCCTCTTTGGGGCTCATGACCTGCACACTGGTGCTAATGTTGCCGCTGTTAGCGTCCTGTCATCCAGCACGGACCTCAGGACAGCCCAGCCTGGTGTTCATGGAGCAGTTTAGCCGTCCACGCCTCGGATTTAATTGGAGAAATATCACCTGCCCCCTGTGCAAAGCAGTCTTCACCATCCTTGATATCGCCCTTCTGGTAAAGTTTCTAAATGTTTTACCCAGATTACTAAAGAGGATGCTGGTGCTCATTACAAGGCGTGACATCCCATGGGCTTTTAAAATAGCTCCTATAATGAACTTAAATGTAATTAAACTGAGAAAAGCTACAACCAGTAAAATCATTCAACTGTAGTTCAACCAACCGCGACCCGCGGTTAAGTCCAGGAAGTCAGAAATCTTAACTTGTTCATTAGCAGAATAAAAGTATAAGTAGTGGGCAAACAGAGGAAAGGAAGCATGCACTGGTGTGAAAAAACTAAACATTACAGTAATTCTGACAGCATATCTGCTTCACACACCTAGATAAAAATAATGCACATGCTGCCTTGTTTTTCAGTTTGTTCTGCAACTGTTCAGAGAAGTGAAATATTGTCAAGAGAAGTGTCGATTGGACTTTACCGTCACTCTGGAAGCGGCACTTTTGGTTGTGTCGCATTGTGTTTCATCATATCGAGGTGTTTTGTAATATTTTGTCTGCAAACATCATTTTTACATGAATGATGATAGACTACACCTCTCAGAATAATGCAAAAACAATTCAACACATCATTGTTAATCCTGTCTTCTGTTTGCTCACTTCTTTTTGTTCTGTCTATAACCAGTTAAAGGTTTCTGACAGCCTAGTCTGAACTATGGGCTAAATTATTGCTTCATCTTTTGGTAATATTTCACTGATTGCTGTAGTGTCTGTCAGTTTGAAAATTACGTAATTCAAGATAATTTCTTTATCTAATTGTGATTCTTCATTACAATGTGATGACAATAATGTGAGTAATTCACATTTTGTTGCTTAAAGTGCACATACTGCTTTGAATATAGGTTAACAAAAATGTTATTGTGACTTCTACAAGACAGGGTTACTCAAGTTTGCAAGCAAATGCAGCATGTGACACTAAGGGCCCCATATGGAGAAGGACCACTTCTTTTTCTGTCCCTCGTAAATGACATAATCTTTAGCACAAAATTTATACAGCATAAAAATCTGCTTGAGATATCTCAATCATATGGTCTCTTTTTGGACCTCAAGTGTTACTGTTGTACATTAGCTACAGCTGTTGTTCTCAGAAACGCACTTTCCAAACTGTTTATTGTTCACATTCAAAGTGTAACTATTATACTTAAATGCTGCACTCATTCAAGAGTGTGACTTGTGCATGTTATAGAGTGCCATATTGCGGCTTAGTAAATTGGAATTTTCATATGATTCAAGCTCATTTCAATTTTGTTGCTTTTTCAGGAAGTTTGAGGTTTTAACTTCAGACAGTGAAGCAATATTTTTCAATCCATTTCTTTGATTCTGTTCTGCCTTTTTGTAACCTCTCCTAGAGTGATACAAATGAAGAGCGAGTGGCACGTGCAGTAGGTGAGGCATGTATCCGTCTCCATCTGGCTGATGAGCTGGTGTGTCGAGAAATAACAGAGCTGTTCAGGGATGACTTCATCCGGGCCCTGCAGGAGTCCCTGCTGTGGCCCAGTGAAGCGTGCGCCCTGCTGGTGGGGCCTTCCTGTGGCAAATTTGACATCTATGCACCCTGGAACATTACCTTGCCAAAAGTCCCTAAGCCCCCTGTTGCACCACCCTCTCCTCCCAAACCTGGCTCTCCACAGAGCAGGATCCTGTTTTTAACTGACATCCACTGGGACAAGGTGAGTGTGTGCTGTTAAGAGGATAGTCAAAGCAGAATTGTACTGAAGTAATTATAGCAAGTGCTGGTTTACAAATCTTTTTAGATGTGTGACAACATCCTAGATTTTTTGTAGCGCCTTTAAAGTTGGTCTTTCTGAAAGTAGGTGCTTTAAATGCAGTTTCATGTTGACAGGGTTATACCATCCAAAAGGTTGAAGTTATTGATTTACTTGAAAGGATATTGGAGGTTTCCCAGGAAATCTGGAATGACTAAACGGAAAATGGGGGTGGCATGATTTTGGTCACCTGACTTTGTTTTGGATCGAGTCCTGCTTTTAAAAAAAAAAAAAAAAAAAAAAATTATCTCCACTGACAGGAGTATGAAGCCGGCAGCGCTGCAGACTGCAAGGACCCTCTGTGTTGTCGTAAAGACTCAGGCTCTCCCAGCTGGAGGCGGAGAGAGGCTGGGTACTGGGGAACCTACAGTAAGTGTGACCTGCCTCTGCGTACAGTGGAGAACCTCCTGGAAAATGCTGCCAGAACCGGACCCTGGGACTGGGTCTACTGGACCGGAGATATACCAGCACACAATGTTTGGTCTCAGACCAGGAAACAACAGCTGTCAGAGCTTACAGTCATCTCCAGGCTCATCCACAAGTAATTTTCCTTTAAGATCAACTTTGAGTTTTTTGGCACGTGATAATGATAATTGCTCGTTTCACACATAACATAGTGCATGTGTAGTCCTGTTACTACTGCAGAAAGCTTTACCAGCAGCTGACCTGTCAGAGTAGTTTCTAAAAGAATAACTGATGAAACATAGTGTTGAAAATGTCAGACCTGTCAGCCATGTTGCGGGTGATCAACAGCTGCTATTGGATTGTCTGGATAACACAGTTGCTTGGATTTAACCTCCAATGCTCTTGTACTCTGACTCACAGCCTGTTGATTGTATTCAGGATGTTTATGTGATGTTTGTCATGTGTTACCTGGAATTGATCCAAATGGCTGTTGACTCTCTTTTTTTCTGTTTTCTGTGCAGGCACCTGGGACCTAATGTGACAGTTTACCCTGCCGTAGGAAACCATGAGAGTACGCCAGTAAACAGCTTCCCACCACCCTTTGTACATGGTAACAGATCCTCCGCCTGGCTCTACAATACAATGGCAGAGGAGTGGTCAGCATGGTTACCAGAGCAAGCTTTGATCACTTTAAGGTTCTTGATATTCATGTTTTATTTTATCTAAATGCAAAACTTCTGTTATTTGGTTGTGTGTTGACATTGTTGTGCTGGTCAGGTCACCTTGTAGATAAGACGTAAATGCTGTTTCTAAATGAAAATGAACGTCAAGCAGAGGGTTTATTTTTAGATAAGTAGGAACTGTGTTTATGTCAGATGCTGGTTCTTCACCTTAGCTCTAACTCATTTGCAAACAGAAGTGGTCACATTTCACAGAATATTGTTCCCTGTACAAAGATTTTGGAAATTTGTCCTTCAACTATGTCTGTGGGTCTAATTTCAGATATGGAGGATTCTACACAGTGGAGATTCAGCCTGGTCTGAGAGTGGTGTCCCTCAACATGAACTTTTGTGCCCGAGAGAATTTCTGGCTGATGGTGAACTCTACTGACCCTGCTAACCAGCTGCAGTGGCTAGTTCATGTACTCCAGGCCAGTGAGGACAAGGGAGAGAAGGTGAGTAGAGCAGCAAAAACAAAAGATGACATAAACACAGCAGAGTACGGGAAGGTTTAGGGTTGAAAAGAAGACTGAAGGGTAGTTTGTTCACTTAACACTATCAAACTGAAAGAACACATATCATGTCTTATGCTAGATCTGGATGATGACTTGCCATCTTTTTCATTTTACTGCCCTCTAGCAACTGGTGCTGAGCATGACATTGCAATAAAATATATTGTTTGATTAGTACAATAATCATCCTCTAACTGGTGTCATTTTCTCCGGTATTTAGGTACATATTATTGGTCACATCCCACCTGGCCTGTGTCTTGGAAGCTGGAGCTGGAACTACTATCACATTGTCAGCAGGTAGCTGCACTGATCATTTAACCCTAAAGATGCACAATCCCAGCACTATTACAAATTGAAGTTGTAGTGCAGTAAAGACAACTGCTGTAGCAGTGTCATTTTGTTCCCTGTTTACTCTGCGTTGTCACTGAGGGAAGGAGATTACATTCTCTGCACTCAGCAGTTATTTCTTGCTGTGTGTGATTGTTGGTGAAGTTTCAGACCAGACTGTAATGCGGAACAATCATTTCCCCAAAAATGCTACTTGTCTGTTGTAGCTCCCATCTATATTAAGTGTAATTTCAGTTTATTGTAATCAATCCAATTTATCAGTAATTTGGTATCATTACTAATGTGAAGATAATTAAACGTGGTTGACTTGTTACCAACAACACTTGTTTCACTTCCGCTTGTGTATTTGCATGGACAGAAGTTGCATCCTGTGGTTTTGTGTGTCTGTTTTCGTAAGCAGGACTGGAAGCTTTATTTTGTATTTTATCTTATTTTTATATTTATTATATATACAGTAGTTACAGCCCGACACTGTTTGCAACTTATCAGATGAGACGGGTTGTAAAGTTTTCACTAATTCTTTTCCCCAGATATGAAAGTACAATTACGGGACAGTTTTTTGGCCATACACATCTGGATGAATTCCAAATGTTTTACGATGAGATGACGCTGACCCGCCCATTGGGAGTGGCATTCATTGCTCCCAGTGCCACTACTTATGTTAATCTTAACCCAGGTGAGTTTATAAACTAGTAGAGTGATCTCTTAACATTTCAAAAGGAACAAACAACACAGTTAAATAAAAAATGTATTGTTTTTCTCTTTCCAGGATACCGTGTCTACTATGTTGATGGGAATTACAAAGGTAGCTCTCATCTTGTGCTTGATCATGAAACCTACATCCTCAACCTCACAAAGGCAAACCACAGTCCAGGTGCGCCATTCAACCCAGAACCAAACCCGAAATGGACACTGCTGTACCGCGCCACTGAGGCCTATGGTCTTTCCAGTCTGTTCCCTTCTGATTTCAATGGGCTGATTCGGACCTTTATTAATGATGACCGAGTTTTCCAAAAGTTCTGGTACTTCAGACATAAAGGACATGTGTCGGAGCCCTGCAAGGAGACCTGCAAAACCACAGTGCTTTGCTTTCTGCGAAGCGGGCGCTATGATGAGCTGGAGCAGTGCGACCTCCTCAATGGTTTTGGAGGAAACTTGGTTAAGGCTGCCAGAAAAACTCTTTGTTGATCTGAGGAAGTTTGGACTGAATGATTGGATAGGGAAAAAGCAATAGGACCAAAAACGAAATTGAGCCAGAAAAAGTTAATTCTTCCTGTTGCTGGTGGGTCAACAAGGATTGTTGTATGTTTGTCATTTATTACTGTAACAGTTTATGTAGATTTTGTAAAACCTGAGGGTGAGTCTGAAGAGTTCTGAGTTATGCCTTGTGTTGCCAGTAATGTTTTTACAAAAACATTTCACTTATTGTGCTTGGCAACAGGGCTTTGGGTTGCCTGTTGTTGTTTAGCAATGCCAATTGTGTTAAAGCTGCTTTGAAAGTGTCCAGTATGATGTTCTGTTAAATGCTTGAAATGCACAAAATAGCAGGGGTTAAGTGCTTTGTTCAAGATTGTCATGATTTTGTAGTGAGTGCCTTGTGTCAGGGAGGATGGGTTTCATAAAATTTGGATGCTTTCGTCAGATTTTCTCCACACAGGAAATTTCATCAAATCCTTTCTTGGGACATAGTCATGACTTCGAAAGCAAACTTTCCACTATCTGACTTTTTTTTTTTTTTACCTGTCCCACAATGCAATGTTCATAGGATTTGAAGATTTGTAAAACCATTCAGTAGGCCACTGACTTTATTATTTGAGGACTGAGTTTTGCTAAGATGTTTTGCAGCATACAGGATCTAAACTCCAAAAATTTTGACAGTCCTCTGTGGGCACTGTTGTGGAGATTTCAGTCAGGTTCTACCTTAGTATCTACCTTAATGCGTGACACCATCTGCCTCAGCAAAGAAGTCTTCAAACCTAAAAGAGGATCAGTATTTCTCACTGAGGTTTACTTCTGTCTGCACTTTAATTCTTTTGTTGGCTAGTTAACTTCTAGGTTTAATAGAGAACAATTTTGATTGACCCAAAGTGTGACAAGCTTGGGAAGAATTTCAGATCTTGATCTAAATGTGACCTGTGGTGTAACATGAGCATGACAAGAAATGCAACTTGTAAATTGAGCAATAATTTAAAGAGATTGTATAAATTATGAGTAAAAGATGAAATCTGATACACTTCTCCACTTATTTGTTGTGAAGGAAAAAATACTGATTACAAATTAAAGGGTTGTTTATTTTTTAGCAATACATTGGTTAAAATTTTTCAAAAGTAAAAGCAAATACTTTTCAGCACTTTTTCTCTCTATTGTACGAACTGAGTTTATCCACTGTGTAGTCGTCTCCAGAAGTCATGACAAGAACAAAAATTCACAGCATATAATCCCTTTTATTGGCAATATTTACACAAATTTCGCCCCTTTCTCACAAAAACTTTCAAACCAAATAAAGCTACAGATGTCTTCAATTCCTGCTGCCTCCAAAACATAAGCTGGAGCTGTCCCATCACACATAAGCTGGAGCTGTGTCACATCATTCTATGAGCCTCTACATAAGAAAACTTGGTACTGTTTCTCATGTCATCCTTTGTTCTTGTAAACTCCCCTGTGGTTTCCACTGCTGCCTCACAGAGTACACCCAGGTTTGATTCCATCCACTAATCAACCACTCAGTACATAAAGACATAGCTAGACGTGGTACATTACAAAATGGCTAGTTTCAATTTGACTAAATTGTTCAGAGGGGATGACTTGCTCCAGCATTATAGTTTTATCAGGTGCAAATGTTTTTCTGATTCTTTTTTAGATATTTCAGTGTTATTTTAAGACATACAAGAGTCACATATACAGATATCAACTGATTCACTGGAAGACGTTACTAAATATTTGATGCTACTAACTCGCATATCTCTTCTTATACATTTCAGGTCATGAGCAACACTGCAGTCTACATGATTTGACTTGGTGGAGGTAACTGGTGGTGGAGGTAATTTATGCCTCTTTAAATTTAGCATTGAGCTCTCGTTCATTTCTTCAGTTGGTATTAGATCTACTAGTCTCTGCTCACCACCCATCATTAAATGTACAACTGTAACAAGCCATTTTCTCTTCCTTATTGTTCAAAAGGGCTTTTATTATGGTTCTGAGAAGAACATGGTGACACCAAAGTCGTTCTTGTACAGGTCCCAGGTCTTGGGTTTGTGTGGGTTGTCCAGTTCCTCCCTGGGTAGAAACAGTCTGTGGAGAGTTTGGAGGGAATGCAGAGTTTACAGTCAGAAACTGAAATTTTTGAGTCAAGAGCAACAGAAAGATTTGCATCAGGGAAACAGAAACATACTTGTTATCCTCTATGAAGGAGGTGTTGAACCAGAAGTAGAATGGAACATCTTCATATCCTTTTGGAAGACCCTAAAGGGAACGATAGGACAATTAGGCTAAATGTGAACTTTTGCTTAGATATGTATTTGAAAGGTGTAAAGCTAAGTACTCACAGCACTTGATTCAAACATGACCTTCACATCTCCTTCAACCACAGGCCCGTCCTGTAGGCTGATGACTACTGCATTACTGCCCATGTCGGGAAATACCTACGAAACACCAGAGATACGTTGCCCACCCAATCTACAAACTGAATCAGTACGACCTGATGAGTGTATGTGCCTTATGTGTGAGTGTGAGTCTTACTGTGCAGTTCTCCCGTTTGGCACACACACATTGAAATACCAGCTCTTTTCTCACAATAATCTTCACCTTGAGATCGCTGCCATCACCTTTACCCACACCTGGGTAAGAGCACACACAACAGATATTAACACAGGCACAAAAAATAAAAGTTTTAAAAGGATGAAGTTAGATATATTGAGTGCCCTCCTGGTTGGCTGGGTTTTACCTGCTATGGAGTGGATGCGGATGCTCTTGATCCTGAGGCTTTTAGGTGGAGGCAGCTGTCTGTCGAACTTGGTTTTCATGATTTCATAGTACCCCACGTACCGGCTCTGTGGTTCACACAGACACAACAGAGATAAATCATCTTCATTGTCTGTGTTTAAGATTTTGTGAGGGAACTTGCTATGATACTGCTAGGTGATATCAAGCCATACAGTAAAAATAAATAGTGATTTTCAATAATCTATTTCTCATTAATAAAAAAAGATGACAGATGTACAAAGATAATAAAAATAACAAAGGCAATAACAATTTTTCTTATTAAATACTCAATTTAAGCTGTTAATCATGTTATTCTGATGTCATAAATGTATGTCTGTAGAAAAATAATACGATTTAAGTAAAAATGTGTCCTATGTGTTGCTTTTACTCCTGTCTGCCACAGTGCATTTTTTTTAATGCTACCACAGGAAGGCGCCAGTCAGAATGATTCAATTCTACACATTGCAGCTTTGAGTTTAGTCCTAAAATGGCAAAATTACTTACAATATAGTAATTGTAAATATGGCCTCTGATTAACTTGCTCTTACCTGAGAGGGAGTCTCTACTCCCTGAAACTTGGAGCTCCGACTCTTGTCTGTCCTCCTCTCACCGAAATACTCCAGACTGTCCTGTTGGACAAACAGAAATTAATGTAAAGAAGTAGTCTGTAGTTGCTAACTCATCAACCCTTGCTTGAACAAGTCTCAAACTTGAAAAAAATGTACCTGTGCACTCTCAAACTGGTCACTGTCAATAAGCCAGGCGCACACCATGGTACCTGTGCGTCCTGTCAAACAGAGCAAAGAGTGTCTTTGTTTAACTCAAATAATTGACGATAAATACCATAATGAAACAAGTAGGTTCGTCATCACCTTTCCCTCCTTTACAGTGAATTGCAATGATGTTCTTGGGATCGGCGGACATCCACTCCCTCACGTTTGCTGTGTATTTCAGCATGTCCCTGAGACAGACAGTAGAACACACAGTGATAAAGACGCTGAAATTTGCTGACAAGATATTGTACAAATGATGCTTGTTTGTGACACATTCTGTTTCTGTGTGTGTTCACAATGCCTTAGAGAAATGTTTGCAGTCAGTACACACGCCTAGAGCGAATGTGCAAATGTGGTGAGGAAGTTCTTCATGGTTATATCAATAACACGCAATTACAACAAGCTGTAATCTAAAGGCTTCATATGATTACAAGCAAAAGAAGGAAGAGAAACAAAAAAGATGACACATAACTAAAGAAAATGTTACTTACTCCAGGGAGGGGACGTTGTGGTCATCAATGAAAACCCGCTCAACTTTGTAGTGGAAGAACTGAGGGTCGTAACCTTTCTCACCTGGAAAAAAAAAAAGATGATACATGGTTTTTGTAGTTTTATAGAGAGAAAGAACACATGTGACGAGAAGAGGTGCTAACTTACTGCACAGGTTGTAAACTTTATAGTGGCCTTCATGTTTAGTGTCCAGGAATCTGGCCACGGTCTGTGCAGAAAGAGAGGAGGAGCAGGCACCAGCGAAGGTGTGTATGAATTCTTCAACAGCTAGGTTAACAATGCATATGAATGAATTAATTTTGATAAATGTATAAAAAGTGGGGTAGGCATGCTGAAGCAGAAAACAGAGACAGTCTGTGTCTGTGTGACCCAAGTCCAGCCAGATTTACCTCAATTGGATTCCTATAGAAGGACTGCTTCCCAGAAGAGGGGAAAGACATGGCGATGACCCGGTCTAGAAACGTGGGTAAAGATGCAAACAAATGTTCCACTTCTTAAAGAATTTAATTTTTAGTGATCTCTTGTTTTATTTTGTGTAACACAGTATGTAACAATTACCTGTGACATAGGTAAGGTCAAGGTCAAATCCATCCTTCTGATAACGTCGCTTGTTCTCAGAAACCTGAGAAAAACAAGAAGTCAAGGATCAGGAAGTAGTAGACATCTTCTCTCTTATTGCCAACCCAATTGCCACACAGCTGCAATTCTCCAGAGGACTTTAGTACATCAGATTTTCATAGTTTTCTGTGTTTCTGTGGTGTGACCTCACCATCCTCCTGGTGACCTT
This sequence comes from Seriola dumerili, assembly GCF_002260705.1. Lineage (NCBI taxonomy): Eukaryota > Metazoa > Chordata > Actinopteri > Carangiformes > Carangidae > Seriola > Seriola dumerili. Next base: position 3,681,718 of record NW_019174704.1, read on the forward strand.
CTCCAGCTCTTTCTTCTGAGCTGCCAGTCTGAAAACCCTCACCAGGATTATTATTCTCAGGAAACGAAGAAACGTCACCACCCTGAAAAAAAAAAAATACCCATGAATATGAACATCATATAATATGTATAATAATAAAACACAGTTACAAAGTGCTTTGCAAGACAAGATAAAAAATGAAGGACAAACACTGGAAAACAATTTAAAAACAGTTTAAAGTCTATACAACATTGGGGAAGAAATATGAGCAAAAGGGCTACAAATGAGGTACAGTAAAATAAAAGAACATTCTAAAATGAGCAAAATAATCAATATAATAAGAATCTTCAATAAGGTCTTCAGCTGTGATCGTGGGGTGGCTACCAGAGCTTTCGCTGAAGACCTCAGGTTGGTATAGTGTCATAAGATCTGAGATGTACTTACAGTAGGTGCAAGTCCAGAACGGGCCTTAAAAGTCATCAGTAACATCTTAAAATCAGTTCCAGAATTTACTGTAAGCCAATTAAATGAAGCTAAAATGGGAGTAATGTGCTTTCTTGTTTGGCTTTAGTGAGAAGTCTGGCTGCTGCATTTTTGGATAAACTGTAATTTATGTTGACTCTGACTTATGGTGGCTGAGACCTGTAAAGAGAGAGTTACTGTAGTCCAAATGAGAGGAAATGAAATCATGTATGACGGTCTTTCTACTGGATAAAATTGGACTGGTCTTGGAGTGTCTCTTGAGCTGCAGAAAAACACGACTGAACAGCTGTGTTGACATGCTTCAAGCTAACGTGGTTATCACAGGTGACACTAAGATTTTTACAGCCATCTGCTAGGGCAGAGCCCAGGTGCTTTGAGGTATAAGCAATAACTGTGTCAGGGCCAACAGTAATTACCTCAGTCTTATCAATATTTAGCTGAAGGAAGTTCTGGGCCATGTAGCATTTGAGGTCAATGATGCAGTCAATGCGTTTATTCATTTTACAACTGTCATCTGCATGACAATGAAAGCTGACATTATGCTTGCTGATGACAGGCCCCAATGGTAACATGTATAAAGAGAACAAGAGAGATTCAAGGACAGACCCCTGAGGTACGCAGGTCATCTTCACAGAGGATGACAGGGATTTACCAATGTGTGTGTGTGTGTGTGTGTGTGTGTGTGTGTGTGTGTGTGTGTGTGTGTGTGTGTGTGTGTGTGTGTGGACTATGGCCGTGTAGGTCTTTAAATCAGTATAAGATTAATAATGAGTATCATTACAAAAGGATCTCCATGTAATCAGGGCTTAACCTAATCATTATAAATGCAAATTTAAATATTCCATGTACTTATATTATTCTTTATTTACTATAAAGGAACCAAGTGTCTAAAAAAACTGTATGAGCCATGTCTAGTAAGATTTCATGCAGGGGAGAGAAGAAGTACCTGGGGATGATATTGACGCCCGAGAAGTCAGTGAAGGTGTAGATCATGGTGACCACCAGGGTGATTACCACAACACAGGCATCTACGATGTTCAGCTTGGAGCTGAAGTACACTTTGAACCTAAAAGGTCGCACAAGACACTTAAAACATGCTGTTGAGAAAACTGCCTAGGTCATGCAACAAGCTGACTGGATTTATTTAGTGACACTGTGCTAGTCCTTTTAGTCATTATGTTTGCCAAGGACCAGCCCAGTACATGCCATACATTTCCTGTTGAGCTTCCTCTTCATAACGTCCTGTCTAACAGATAATCACTTGGTTTCTGCTGACACAGGACTCTAGGAATGTTTGCATCACTGAAAATTTTCTTGCTCTCACATTCACAAGCAAGCGGTTCTAGCATGGAGGAGAGCTTACAATATACTGTTACTGTTACTTTTAACACAGTGTCATCTAATAATTAACATTGGCAACTTCACAAAAGTAAGATTTATTGCAAGAGTGCAGGGAATATGAAGAATGCATTAGATTGCACAAGTGTTGGTACTGTATCCACCCACGACGTGTATAATAAACACAAAATTAAAGACTGGAGGGGGAGTTGCCAAGATCATAAAAATTTGTCTAACCCATATGACTTCTTGATCATGACAGGGTGCTGACTATCATAAACTTCCTTTCTCAACTCACCCTTCCACATAGACCCGCAGGAGAACGTCGAGGAGAAAGAAGAAGGAGATGACGAGGGACACAGCCTCTAACGCATCTCCAACCTCTCTGTTCTTGGCTGGCAGGGATATGTCCACAATCACCAGGACAATGTCCACTAGGATCAATATCATTCCAAATATACTGGAGGAAAAGACATAGCACCATCAACATCAAACACCATCAAGGAAATTAAAAAAAACATCATAAGCAGTTATCACTCAAGGTTACACAATATCTCTCCAAAGGAATTCCCAAACACACTCACCGGAATCCGAAGGACATAACAAATGGTGATATCTTCTTCCGGATATTGCTGCAAAGGAGGAAAAAGGGTAATGCTTGTTGTTACAGGTGAATGCGCTTCTGAAAAAAGGGATGTTTACAACGCTGTCTGCAGTCAAAAATGTATAAACTTACTGGTACATTGTGTCTGGCACCACACTCTCCTCCTTTCCATCATCGATCTCCACTTTAGCATCCTCCATCTTTGCTACGTTTCTAAGAGATGGGTAGATAACACAAACAAGACTGACATCTTAGCAAAAAACAACACAAAACCATGCGAAACAGTCACATGTAAAGCAACAGCTGCAGTTCAAACATTACAAGGTGCTGTAAACACACACACACACACACACACACACACACACACACACACCCACAGATAAAAAGGTTAATATTCCTATGAAAAATTACCCATTTACACCTGAATCCGACCCTGGACTGAAATGGACAGACATGATGTGTGTGTCCTACTTCTGGCTTTGCTCTGAACGTGTTGTCTCTGCATTTGAAAAAGAAACTAAGATTAAAGATTTAAACTCCACTGTTCGGCATGTTGCTGCAGGGTTACAATGTAAAACAGACAGGGAAGACAAGGACAAAATCGTTGTGTCCTGTCCTAAATTAGTGTCTATTGATACCAGTCTCTAACGTACATCCTGTCACTGATTAAAAGAAAGAAACAAACACTTTTATCCTTGAACTGATACTGAGGCTCCAGGATTTCATGCTTCCTTGAACTAATTACACAGAGAGCGTTGCTTTGATTAGCCGTTAATGCAAAACCTACTAGCAAGAAATGAGCAACTGGTTCCAGGATTCATTATTACCTCTAGGAAAAATGTAAACGACCAGCAAGATTTAAGAACACAAACCACCCGCTTTCCAGCTCCTCTGTGCCAAACACCTTCCCTCAGTCCTCTCCTCTCCTTCCCTGGAGTGTTTTGTTAACCCGCGGACACAAAATTAGTCCTAAAACTTGCTAAACTCACAGCGTGTGCCTGCTTACCGTTAGGACTGTCATTCGTGAAATTATACGACAGTTTGTCTTGTGACTTCATGTGAAGAGAAAGGAAGACGGTTCAAAGGTTAACCGGGTAGATTTTTTTCTGTCCATCCACTATCCCTCATAGTTTTTGCAAACGTAGCGGTTTCAGACTTCCTGGACTTCAGTAGAAGACGCTCAGCCCTTTTTTCCCCTTCGTTACTCTTTACTCATCTTTCCTCCTCCGGCCACTTTCACACCAGCAGTGACTGAGCCTGACCATAACCTTCCTGTGCAGAGCTATTTTAACCGGTTTTAACTTAAAAAGTAGGCCAGCAGGCTGCTACATCTCCCTCCTGTCTCTAACATCTGGTTCTAATTCAATGTGCATTCCCAAACGCCAAATACTCCAAAGTAAAACAATTGCCAGGTTAGCTTCTTTCTTTTTTTTTCTTTTCTTTTTTTTTTTTGTTGCGAAAATAGTACATAATGGTAATTATATTTGCTGAAATAATATTTTTCAGCTAAATGCAGAGTACATTGGAAAAAGTCCAAATTTAGTCTAAACTACAGGGAAAGCATGAATCAAAGTTGAAAGAGTTGAGAGGGCTAACCCCTTCAAAGTGAGGCAATTCATGCAGTTTATCCTATATAACACTAGTAGTAAAATGTATTTGTGCTGCTGAGTCTTTTCAGAAACAAGTTTTTAAAGTGCTTCGAAAAGCTTACATTGGTAAAAAAAAAACAATAACAAAAAAACAACAACAAAAATAAAACAAGCAAACAAAAAACTGCATAGAATTATTTTATTATTATTA